>NC_083590.1:19680859-20009609 GCF_027579695.1 Neoarius graeffei | reverse complement strand
CTGGTGATGTCCATGAGTTCAAGACTTCAGGCAGTCATTGCCAACAAAGGGTTTCCAACCAAGTATTAGAAATGAACATTTTATTTACAATTATTTAATTTGTCCAATTACTTTTGAACCCCTGAAATGAAGGGATTGTGTTTTAAAAAATGCTTTAGTTCCTCACATTTTTATGCAATCATTTTGTTCAACCCACTGAATTAAAGCTGAAAGTCTGAACTTCAACTGCATCTGAATTGTTTTGTTCACAATTCATTGTGGTAATGTACAGAACCAAAATTAGAAAAATGTTGCCTCTGTCCAAATATTTATGGACCTAACTGTAAATACACTTGTTCTGTGAAGGCCTCAGTGGTTTGTTAGAGAACACTGAAGAACAAACAGCATCATGAAGACCAAAGAACTCACCAGACAGGTCAGGGATAAAGTTCTGGAGAAGTTTAAAGCAGGGTTAGGTTACAAAAAAATATCCCAAGCTCTGAACATCTGTTCAGAAGCACTGTTCAATCCATCATTCAAAAATGGAAAAAGTATGGCACAACTGCAAACCTACCAAGACATGGCCATCCACCTAAACTGACAGAGTGAGCAAGGAGAGCACTGGTCAGAGAAGCAGCCAAGAGGCCCATGATCACTCTGGAGGAGCTGCAGAAATCCTCAGCTCAGGTGGGAGAATCTGTGCACAGGACAACTATAAGTCGTACACTCCACAAATCTGGCCTTTTTGGAAGAGTGGCAAGAAAAAAGACATTGTTGAAAGACAGACATAAGAAGCCATGTAGGGGACACAGCAAACATGTGGAAGAAGGTGCTTTGGTCAGATGAGACCAAAGTTGAACTTTTTGGCCTAAATGCAAAGCGCTATGTGTGGCGGAAAACTAACACTGCTCATCACCCTGCACACACCACCCCCACTGTGAAACATGGTGGTGGCAGCATCATGCTATGGGGATGCTTTTCTTCAGCAGGGACAGGGAAGCTGGTCAGAGTTGATGGGAAGATGGATGGAGCTAAATACAGGGCAATCCTGGAAGAAAACCTGTTGGAGGCTGCAAAAGACTTGAGACTGGGAAGGAGATTCACCTTCCAGCAAGACAATGACCCTAAACATACAGCCAGAGCTACAATGGAATGGTTTAGATCAAAGAATATTCATGTGTTAGAATGGCCCAGTCAAAGTCCAGACCTAAATCCCATTGAGCATCTGTGGCAAGACTTGAAAATTGCTGTTCACAGACACTCTCCATCCAATCTGGCTGAGCTTGAGCTATTTTGCAAAGAAGAATGGGCAAAAATTTCAGTGTCTAGATGTGCAAAGCTGGTAGAGACATACCACAAAAGACTTGCAGCCGTAATTGCAGCAAAAGGTGGCTCTACAAAGTATTGACGCAGGGGGGCTGAATACTAATGCACACCACATTTTTCAGATTTTTATTTGTTTAAAATTTTGAAGACCATTTATCATTTTCGTTTCACTTCACAATTATGTGCTACTCTGTGTTGGTCTATCACATAAAATCTCAATAAAAAACTTTTAAGTTCGTGGTTGTAAGGTGGAAAAATGTGAAAAAGTTCAAGGGGTATGAATACTTTTTCAAGGCACTGTATATTATGTACAGTTTGCTGAACTCAAATCCAATTTAGTCATAGAAATTCGCAGCCATGGTTCTTATCCTTTTGTTGATGCCCCTTACGATTCTTTGAGTCAGAGCTAAAACTGTACCCTCAGGTTCAGGGGTCTCACTAGAGTCTGCCTCCAAGCTTTCTGCATCGTAACCTTCTGCATCTGATACTGGTTTCTTCGGTAACTTCTCATCTCTCACATTCATCTTAAAATCTGATTTATTGGGATGAAATTTCCAATAATAAACCAATTTCAGTGCCACTCCTACTACGTAGATTACCATTAACATAATAAGTAGGTAGGGATTAATAGGTAGTGGACTAAGACGCGCTGATTCCTCAGATCTCCTCCACCACCATAATCCTAACAGCAGCATTGTATCCGCCCCCATAACCACGTGGTAGATTATTCCTTTGAGTTTTGTATTTCCACTCAATACATTAAACCACCTGAAGTACCAGATGAGGCCTACAGTGGCCCGGTACAGCCATTCTCCAGCTTTACTTTCCATGAAGTCTGTCTTCTGCCACCAGGTCCACAGGACCAGCAGCGTCCACAGGGACAGGAAGTGAGCGGCAATATAGCAGGGCAGGACGGAGGCGAAGAGGGACACAGACACGACACGTGGGCCAATCAGGAACAGGTTCCACAGGAAGTAGATAACAGAAGACGACCATCTCATTTTAAAGTTCTCAGGGACGAATGCATGCATGTTGCGATGGTAGGTCAATGTGCTGAAGCTCAGAGCAGAAAGAGAGCCCATGATTTTAATGACTGGGGGAAAAAATAGCATGGTATAGAATTACATTACAGTTATTTAGCAGATGCTCTTATCCAGAGTGACGTACAATGAGCGATCGGGGGTTAGGTGCCTTGCTCAAGGGCACTTCAGCCATTCGTGCTGGTCTAGGGAATCAAACCGGTGACCTTTTTGGCCCAAAGCTGCTTCTCTAACCATTAGGCCATGATTTCCCCCATGACATCTGTGAGCTATAGCAGTGTGGCTTTGTAGACACAGAGTGCGTGTGCTTGACTGGCCTGCTGCTAGTCCAGATTTGTCTCCTATTGAGAATGTATGGTGCATCATGAAGAGGAGATTCAGACAACAGAATTCAAAATATAACCAAAAGTGAATAAGCCAAAAGGTCTGAATTCTCTCTTTTTGATCGTTTTTTGGTCTCACCTGTGAAGGACTGCATCTCCTGCATCTCTATGATGAGAGCCATCATCAGGACGAGCTGTGGAGCACTTTCAGAGAACGCCTTGAACAGACGCAGCATGCTGAGGTCATGCTTCATGTATATGGTGACCCCCTTCAGGAAAAGGTCACACTGTTTAAATCTGCAGATTGAGATCTCCATGATGACTGCAATCCTTCAGATAGGAAAAAAAAACATCCCTGAGCACAAGGAACCATGCGCACACTCATTCCATGTAACCAACCAATTTAATGTAACCTATCCACAAATTCAGTCCACCATAGTTGGACTATTGTAACTCTCTATAATGAATAGAGGTTTCAAGATATAATTTAAACTCAGTGTGTTACCTGTTGGTAACTGATGACTTGAAAATACGTCCTTTAGCGGACGCAGTACTTTTAGTCCAGCTGTATTTCTACTTCATTTTTTTTATGATCTCTCTCACTGAGTCATCTCAGCTATGTAAAAGAAAAACAAAAGCACAAACCTGAGGAAGACTCCGAGCTGGAAGATGTGCACTGGAGCCAGCAAACCATGTCTGATGATGAATTTCTCTACTTTGGTCTCCAGAGTTACAGAGGAATCAGAGTACCAGAGCCAGCTGAAGAGCTGCACCAGAACCGAGGAACTGAGCAAAAGAAATATCAACAGTCCCATAGAGAAGTATCTCTGCTCTTCATAGAGGCATGCGATGGCCCACAGGTCCAGCACCACGTCCACGAGGAAAAAGACCAGAGACAAGAGAGAAAACAAGGCATCCAAGAATGCTAAATTAAAAGGAAAGCCTTCCTCCATGGCACGAGCTTGGACGTTTTCTGAGAAGCCAAAGCACAGCTTCGGAGCATGAAATGAAAGCAAATCGACATTTGTACCATGTACAAATGTCTGGGTGGAGATACTGTTGCGTCAAATGGCTAAACAGGAAAATTATTCATAGAAACATGATGGAAGGTGATGAAAAGGGAGATGATAAATCAAGGCACTGAGGCACATTCCCTACATTTTACAAGTCATCTTGGATTTAATAGCAGTGCAGTTGGAAATATAGATTTACATTTTATATACATCAGAGTGCCTTGCAAAAGTATCTCCCCTCCCGGCATTTTTTTGGGTTTTGTTGCTTCACAACCTGGAATTAAAATGGATTGTTTGAGGGTTTGCATCATTTCATTTACAGAACATGCCTACAACTTTGAAGATGTGGAATTTTTTTTATTGTGAAGCAAACAACAAACAGGACAAAATGACAGAAAACTTCCATGTGCATAACTATTCATGCCCCTAATATCAGTACTTTGTAGAGCCACCTTTTGCAGCAATTATAAGTTGCTTTGGATAAGTCTCTATGAGCTTGCCACATCTAGCCACTGGGATTTTTGCTCATTCCTCAAGGCAAAACTGCTCCAGCTCCTTCAAGTTGGATGGGTTCTGCTGGTGAACAGCAATCTTCAAGTCTGATCACAGATTCTCAATTGGATTGAGGTCTGGGCTTTGACTAGACCATTCCAACACATTTAAATGTTTCCCTTTAAACCATTCCAGTGTAGCTTTAGCGGTATGTTTAGGATCATTGTCCTGCTGGAATGTGAACCTTTATCCCAGTCTCAAACCTCTGGCTGACTCAAACAGGTTTTCCTCCAGAATTGTCCTATATTTAGTGCCATCCATCTTTCCTTCAGTCCTGACCAGCTTTCCTGTCCCTGCAGATGAAAAATATCCCCACAGCATGATGCTGCCACCACCATGCTTCACTGTAGGAATGGTGTTCTCAGGGTTTGTGCCACACATGGCATTTCCCACGATGGCCAAAAAGTTACATTTTAGTCTCATTTGACCAGAGAATCTTCTTCCATATGTTTGGGGAGTCTGCCACATGCTATTGGGCAAACTCCAAACGTGTTTTCTTAAGCAATGACTTTTTTTCTGGCCACTCTTCCATAAAGCCCAGCTCTGTGGAGTATATGGCTTATTGTGGTCCTACGTATGGACAGATACTCCAGTCTCTGATGTGGAACTCTGCAGCTCCTTCAGGGTTACCTTTGGTCTCTGTGCTGCCTCTCTGATTAATACCCTCCTTGCCCGGTCCTTGAGTTGTGGTGGGTGGCCCTCTCTTGGCAGGTTTGTTGTGGTACCATGTTCTTTCCATTTGATGGTGCTCCAGGGGATCATCAAAGATTTGGATTTTTTTTATAACCCAACACTGACTTGTACTTCTCAACAACTTTGTCCCTGACTTGTTTGGAGCACTCCTTAGCTCTCCATGGTGCTGTTTGGTTAGTTGTGCCTCTTGCTTAGTGGTGTTGCAGCCTCTGGGCCTTTCAGAAAAGGTGTGTATATATACTCGCAGATGATGTGACACTTAAATTGCACACAGGTGGACTTTATTTCACCAGTTATGTGACTTCTGAAGGTAACTGTTTGCACCAGAACTTTTTAGGGGCTTCAGAGCAAAGGGGGTGAATACCAGTGGCGGCTCCTGAATTTTTTTTCAGGGGGGACAATTTTCCCCCGTTATGTCTACACGGACCGTAAATGTCCACAGGACTGAAGTAAATTGACCTAGGTAGCAAATCAATTGGCCGAACTTGTTTTTACCTGGTAAATTCAGATATCAATATAGACAATATCTCTTCTCTCCACTAGGTGGCAACACTAAACAAGTTAAAGGTGGCAAACTAAGATAGCCTAGCGGCCAAAAATATTTTTGCCTACGAGTGGCAAATATTCACATTTAGTCTGGCTTGCCAGGCTAAAACTAAGGAAGATTCATTGTGAAGCCTTCAAAGCAAAACATTTGGCATCACAATCAGTTAATATTACATTACTCATTTATTTTCTCATATTATTCCAGTATTCTATAATAAGTAGACACAAATTCTTAATTATAAACATATTCTAACTTCTTCAATTCTAAAGAATGCAATTAAAGTGGCAGGATATAAATCCAAAACAAGTGTTTATTTAAGTTTTGAAAAAGATGAAGAAAAGCATAACCATCAAACAAACATGTGCAGCTTAATTATGTGGGTTTTTTTATACGGAATTGCGCCATTTTAACAACAAATAATAATTCTAAATAAATTCTGCAAGTTTTTTTTCCCAAGAATTCCTCCAGAAAGCCATGCCTTAAAAGGAAATTTAAAGTATTACAAGCATGTCAATGAACACAAAAAGCTTTAGTTATTTAGCTATATACACACACAAGGTTACACAAGGTTTTGTAGTCAGTGCAACTTGGCTTAACAAGTTGGAAAAAAGGTAAGGTGCTGCTGGCTCCAATGAACACATATACTGTACAATATATAAAAACTGAAAATATGCTTAATTTACACCAAGTCAGAGAGAACTTGAGGCTACTGAAATATTCCAAGCATAGCAATGTTAAACTGCCACTGGTAAAACAACTGCCATTGGTAACACACACACACAAAACCTTTTGCCTAGTAAATTCAAATATCAGATATCACTGTACCGTCTGCTGTGCTACTTCCAGGGTGGAAGAGAACGCAAGGGTAGCAAAAATGAGCACTGACTACATCCCAGCCAGCTAGCCAAGTTTTCCGGTGGTACCAGTTCTTGTTAAAACCTCTTGAGCAGGTCTTCTCCCCCTTCCTAGACACTTGCTTGATGTTTAAATTCGGTCTAGGAGGTCCTAGCTGTTTGATTGCCGTTTTCTCCTCACTGGTACGACGACTAAAGGGAACTTCTTTCAGAGACGCTATCGTATTGTTGCACTCAACACTCGCCATCTTCTTCATAGAATGTTCACACATTTCCCGCGCAAGTTGCGTTTTCCAGCCCAAAATTATGTTCAAAACCCGCCAAAATGCACTTAAAACCAATCTGGCAACACTTGCGCGGCGCAACAGGCGTATGACGTAAGCACGCTGCTTGTGCGAGCACATAAAACCTAATAGAAAATGCATTGGGAGCAGGATTTTTGAAAAAAACGTACGTACCATTAGTGTCAATGGGAGATTTTAGGGCAAATCTGAACCTGACAGAAATCGCCCCAAAAGGGCGTGGCTACACCAGGCGCGACCTTAGCCTGATTGGACAATGACATTTGTCAGTACGTTTACATGCACGTCCAAATCGAGCTGCTGTCGGTAATCGAGCAAAGGGTCCCAGCAGGGGTGCCAGAGAAATCCAATCCTACATGCACAAGTGAAATCGGGCTATTGTGCAAGGTGCATTGTGCACCCGAGCCGCTACACGCCCCATCGTGTTGGTACACTTCCGGTTGTCATCATGAAGAAGAGCTATAGTGTTGCCAGATACTGCTGACGTTTTCCAGCCCAAAACATGTTCAAATCCGCTAAAATGCACTTAAAACCCCCAATCTGGCAACACTAGCAGTTCCGTGCTCAAGCTGTTAGGCTTGCTCTAACAGACTATGGCTACAAACTGTCCGGCGCAGACCACTGTTTTGTAAGACAACTTATTTTGCACAATAATATTTTTCTAAAGTCCATTTTTTGCTTACAATTTAACTTATGTCTTAATAAACACACAAAAAGTTCAATTGTTTTGTTTTTATTGACATTCTTCAGATGCTGGACATATATATATATATATATATATATATATATATATATATATATACACACACACACACAAATACAATGACTTGTTTATGTACACAATTCACAGCTATGCAACATCTGTACAGATGCATTTGGTGATACAGTAAGTGAGCTAAATTTTAACAGTGCAAACAATGCCACAAAAAGAAAAGATTCATGCCGTTGTCATGATTCGTTGTCATGCCGACCGAGGCTGTTGTGTTTCCCTTGTGGTCTCGTCACTCGTCACTTCCGGAAGGGGCGGTGCTGAAGTAAGTAGCTCGAATACGTAGCTCAATAGGGTTTACATGCACTAAGTAGCTCGGCAGAAATCGCATAATCTAGGTCGTGTAGCTCGATTCCGAGAAATCAAGTTCAGTTCAATTTCAGCCGAATTAAGGTGTATACATGGCATTTTGAACTTCGATTTCAGTCGAGCAATGGCAGAAATTCGATTCTGTCTATGTGCATGTAAACGCACTGACTGTTGGTAGTAGGAGTAGATAAAAAAAAAATAATCTCCCTCCCTGTTTGGGAGTGCATCGCCCAAATTGCCCCTATTAACGAGCCGCCAGTGGTGAATACATATGCACATGCAAATTTTCAGTTTTTTATTTTAAAATTTTTTAAAATATATATTTTTTCTCATTTCACTTCACCAACTTTGACTATTTTGTGCAGATCCATTACATAAAATTCAGATTTTAAAAAATCATTTAAATTACAGATTGTAATGTAACAAAATAGATAAAAAGCCGGGGGGGGGGAATACTTTTGCAAGGCACTGTATGTACAGTTTGCTGAACTCAAATCCAGTTTAGTCATAGAAATTCCCAGCCATGGTTCTTATCCTTTTGTTGATGCCCCTTACGATTCTTTGAGTCGGAGCTAAAACTGTACCCTCAGGTTCAGGGGTCTCACTAGAGTCTGCCTCCAACCTTTCTGCATCATAACCTTCTGCATCTGATTCTGGTTTCTTCGGTAACTTCTCATCTCTCACATTCATCTTAAAATCTGATTTATTGGGATGAAACTTCCAATAATAAATCAATTTCAGTGCCACTCCTACTACGTAGATTACCATTAACATAACAGTAAGTAGGTAGGGATTAATAGGTAGTGGACTAAGACGCGCTGATTCCTCAGATCTCCTCCACCACCATAATCCTAACAGCAGCATTGTATCCGCCCCCATAACCACGTGGTAGATGATTCCTTTGAGTTTCATATTTCCACTCACTACATTAAACCAGCTGAAGTACCAGATGAGGCCTACAGTGGCCCGGTACAGCCATTCTCCAGCTTTACTTTCCATGAAGTCTGTCTTCTGCCACCAGGCCCACAAGACCAGTAGCATCCACAGGGACAGGAAGTGAGCGGCAATATAGCAGGGCAGGATGGAGGCGAAGAGGGACACAGACACGACACGTGGGCCAATCAGGAACAGGTTCCACAGGAAGTAGATAACAGAAGACGACCATCTCATTTTAAAGTTCTCAGGGACGAATGCATGCATGTTGCAATGGTAGGCCAATATGCTGAAGGTCAGGATGGAAAGAGAGCCCATGATTTTAATGACTGGGGGGAAAAAAATATGGTCTAGAATTACATTAGTTACTTAGCAGATGCTCTTATCCAGAATGATGTACAACATACACAGAGCAGCCTGGGGAGCAGTTGGGGGTTAGGTGCCTTGCTCAAGGGCACTTTCAGCCATTCCTGCTGGTCTAGGGAATCAAACTGGTGACCTTTTGGTCCTAAGGCTGCTTCTCTAACCATTAGACCATGACTTCCCCCATGACTTCTCTGAGCTACAACAGTGTGGCTTTATAGACACAGAGTGCATGTGCTTGACTGGCCTGCTGCCAGTCCAGATCTGTCTCCTATTGAGAATGTATGGTGCATCATGAAGAGGAGATTCAGACAGCAGAATTCAAAATATAACCAAAAGTGAATAAGTCAAAAGGTCTGAATTCTCTCTTTTTGATCGTTTTTTGGTCTCACCTGCAAAGGACTGCATCTCCTGCATCTCTATGATGAGAGCCATCATCAGGACGAGCTGTGGAGCACTTTCAGAGAACGCCTCAAACAGACGCAGCATGCTGAGGTCATGCTTCATGTATATGGTGACCCCCTTCAGGAAAAGGTCACGCTGTTTAAATCTGCAGATTGTGATCTCCATGATGACTACAAACCTTCAGATGGAAAAAAAATCCCTGAGCACAAGACAAGGCAAATTTATTTATATAGCGCATTTCATACACAGTGGCAGTTCAATGTGCTTTACAGAGGCAAAGGCAAAACAGTAAACAATAGAAAATAAAATTACATAAAATAGAGGGGGAAGAAGAGAGAAAAAAATAATAAGAATTAACAATGGTAGAAATAAAATAATAAAATGAAGTAAAAGTTCAGTAAAAAAGCAGCAGAATAAAATAGAATAAAAGTTAAGTAAAGTTTAAAACATGCAGAGACTGTAAAAGTTAAGTAAAGTTTAAAACATGTAAAGATGATGATATTTATCAGTTAGCAGAAAGCATCTGAAAACAGCTTGGTCTTTAGTCTAGATTTGAAGCTGCCAACAGCAGGAGCATTTTTAATGTCCTCTGGCAGTTGGTTCCATAGCTGCACTGCATAGTAGCTAAAAGCTGCTTCACCACACTTTGTTTTAACAACAGGTTTTACCAGTAAATTTTTCTGTTGCGATCTGGTAGATCTGATTGGGTTAGGCCGCTGCAACATATCAGAGAGGTAATTGGGCCCTGTACCATTTAGAGATTTGTACACCAGCAGCAATGCTTTAAAGTCAATTCTGTAGCTTACTGGAAGCCAGTGAAGGGACCTTAGAATTGGAGTAATGTGCTCTGTTCTTTTTGTTCGTGTGAGAACCCTAGCCGCTGCATTTTGAATCACCTGAAGTCGTTTGATGGTCTTTTTTGGCAGGCCTGTGAAAAGGCCATTGCAGTAGTCAACTCTACTAGTGATGAAGGCATGTATAAGTTTTCCCAGATCATTTTTTGACATAAGTCCTCTTAGTTTAGAAATGTTTTTTAGGTGATAAAATGCCGATTTAGTGATTGCTTTCATGTGACTGTCAAAGTTTAGCTCGCTGTCAATGAAAGCACCAAGATTTTTAACCATATCTTTTGTTTTAATCCCCTTTGTGTCAAGAATAGTGGTAAGCCTGAGTCTTTCATCTTTTTTCCCAAATAGAATTAGTTCTGTTTTATCTGTGTTCAGCTGAAGAAAATTTTGTGACATCCAGTTGTTGATTTGGTCAATACGCTGGTAGAGACGTTCAAGGGGGGCATAATCATCAGGTGATAGAGCAAAATAAATTTGGGTGTCATCTGCATAGCAGTGATACAAAATTGAGTTGTTCTTGATAATTTGCCCAAGTGGGAGCATATAAAGGTTGAATAGTAATGGTCCAAGGATCGACCCCTGGGGGACACCACAGGTCAAGGACATTGATGTTGAGGTACAATTTTCCATGGTAACAAAGAGGCTTCTATCTTTTAAGTATGATTTTAACCAATTGATAACTTTACCAGTCAACCCAACCCAGTGTTCAAGTTGATATAGCAGTATGTTGTGGTCAGCAGTATCAAAAGCTTCACTGAGGTCCAGTAACACCAGGACCGATGTTTTGCCTGCATCAGTATTAAGACGTATGTCATTTATAACTTTAATCAGCGCTGTTTCAGTGCTGTGATTGGCACGAAATCCTGACTGAAAGTTATCAAAACAGCTCTTTGATATCAAGAAGGCAGTTAATTGATTGAAGACAATTATTTCAAGGATTTTCCCGATGAATGGTAGATTTGATATTGGCCTGTAGTTGTTCAATACTGAAGCATCCAGATTATTCTTTTTAAGTAGGGGCTTTACAACGGCTTTTTTCAGGGACACAGGAAAAATGCCAGTCTCTAGGGATGTATTTATGATCTGAAGCACATCTGTAATTATGAGGTGAAGAACAGTCTTAAGAAAGTTGGTGGGCAGAATGTCCAATTCAGATTGGCAAGGACAAGGAACCATGCACACACTTATTCCGTGTAACCAACCAATTTAATGTAACCTATCCACGAATTCAGTCCACCATAGTTGGACTATTGTGACTCTCTATAATGAATAGAGGTTTCAAGATATAATTTAAGGGCGGCACGGTGGTGTAGTGGTTAGCGCTGTCGCCTCACAGCAAGAAGGTCCTGGGTTCGAGCCCCGGGGCCGGCGAGGGCCTTTCTGTGTGGAGTTTGCATGTTCTCCCCGTGTCCGCGTGGGTTTCCTCCGGGTGCTCCGGTTTCCCCCACAGTCCAAAGACATGCAGGTTAGGTTAACTGGTGACTCTAAATTGACCGTAGGTGTGAATGTGAGTGTGAATGGTTGTCTGTGTCTATGTGTCAGCCCTGTGATGACCTGGCGACTTGTCCAGGGTGTACCCCGCCTTTCGCCCGTAGTCAGCTGGGATAGGCTCCAGCTTGCCTGTGACCCTGTGGAAGGATAAAGCGGCTAGAGATAATGAGATGAGATGAGATATAATTTAAACTCAGTGTGTTACCTGTTGGTAACTGATGACTTGAAAATACATCCTTTAGCGGACGCAGTACTTTTAGTCCAGCTGTATTTGTACTTCATTTTTTTTCATGATCTCTCTTACTGAGTCATCTCAGCTATGTAAAAGAAAAACAAAAGCACAAACCTGAGGAAGACTCCGAGCTGGAAGATGTGCACTGGAGCCAGCAAACCATGTCTGACGATGAATTTCTCTACTTTGGTCTCCAGAGTTACAGAGGAATCAGAGTACCAGAGCCAGCTGAAGAGCTGCACAAGAACCGAGGAACTGAGCAAAAGAAATATCAACAGTCCCATAGAGAAGTATCTCTGCTCTTCATAGAGGCATGCAACAGCCCACAGGTCCAGCACCACATCCACGAGGAAAAAGACCAGAGACAAGAGAGAAAACAAGATGTCTGCGAGCATTAAATGAAAAGGAAAGCTTTCCTCCATGGTATGAGCTTGGATGTTTTCTGAAAAGCACAACTTTAAGGAAGTGTGTGGGTGTGTGGGAGGTGCCTCCCTCTGTCATGTCACAGAGCTGTGCGAGTCAGTTCTGTGCACACTTTGTTCACATTCCTAGGAATTAAATAGAATGTAGGGGAAAATTTACAAGGTAAAAAAAATTAGCATGTTAAACACAAATAACAACCAGAAAACTATATCATGACATACATACTACAGATCGTACACATGTATGATCTTTTTAACTCATCTCGGATTGAACAACAGTAAAACTGGGAAATCTACAACCGTATCTTGACAAGTCCCGGTCATTCCCAGGACAGGTTTGTGCACGCAGGTAATGAGATAATGGGAACAGGACAAAGGAGCAATTATTTGAACACCGCATTAACTTTTACACTACAGTGCTGCTGAATTCTCAAATTGGTCATAAGGTGTTGATTAATTTTCTATAACTGCAGCTCCAATTAGTTCTGACTGTAATTCAAATCTAAGGTTAACAAGTGTTGCCAGGCAAAACAAACCTCGCCCGGTAGCATTTATGATGAATATGAAGGTAGATATTGCAGGAAAAAAGGTACCCTGTAGGTACATGTGGCTACTGCTAATAAATAAAATTGTTTTCTGATACCATGTCCATACAGTAAATATAGCATATATATTTACTCTATGAGGCAGTAGCCACAAAAATGAAGCGTAATCCAAAAATGAACAATTTAAAAATCACAGAAGTAAAATATACCAAATGTCTGTACTTTTATATTATTCTACTCTTACCTCTTACAGTTTTCGAAACCAAAACCTCCAAACCGAGGCTGACATACACACGCTGTCACCATGACTGGAACTTTTATTTCCCGGAAAAGGCCCAGCGCTAGAGCTCAGTGGAATGCACTTTCCCTCTGTAATAAGCATACAGTGGTGCTTGAAAGTTTGTGAACCCTTTAGAATTTTCTATATTTCTGTATAAATATGGCCCAAAACATCATCAGATTTTCACACAAGTCCTAAAAGTAGGTAAAGAGAACCCAGTTAAACAAATGAGACAAAAATATTGTACTTGGTCATTTATTTATTGAGGAAAATGATCCAATATTACATATCTGTGAGTGGCAAAAGTATGTGAACCTTTAGGATTAGCAGTTAATTTGAAGGTGAAATTAGAGTCAGGTGTTTTCAATCAATGGGATGACAATCAGGTGTGAGTGGGCACCCTGTTTTATTTAAAGAACAGGGATCTATCAAAGTCTGATCTTCACAACACATGTTTGTGGAAGTGTATCATGGCACGAACAAAGGAGATTTCTGAGGACCTCAGAAAAAGCGTTGGTGATGCTCATCAGGCTGGAAAAGGTTACAGAACCATCTCTAAAGAGTTTGGACTCCACCAATTCACAGTCAGACAGATTGTGTACAAATGGAGGAAATTCAAGACCATTGTTACCCTCCCCAGGAGTGGTCGACCAACAAAGATCACTCCAAGGGCAAGGCATGTAATAGTCGGCGAGGTCACAAAGGACTCCAGGGTAACTTCTAAGCAACTGAAGGCCTCTCTCACATTGGCTAATGTTAAAGTTCATGAGTCCACCATCAGAACACTGAACAACAATGGTGTGCATGGCAGGGTTGCAAGGAGAAAGCCACTGCTCTCCAAAAAGAACATTGCTGCTCATCTGCAGTTTGTTAAAGATCACGTGGACAAGCCAGAAGGCTATTGGAAAAATGTTTTGTGGACGGATGAGACCAAAGAAGAACTTTTTGGTTTAAATGAGAAGGGTTATGTTTGGAGAAAGGAAAACATTGCATTCCAGCATAAGAACCTTATCCCATCTGTGAAACATGGTGGTGGTAGTATCATGGTTTGGGCCTGTTTTGCTGCATCTGGGCCAGGACGGCTTGCCATCATTGATGGAACAATGAATTCTGAATTATACCAGCAAATTCTAAAGGAAAATGTCAGGACATCTGTCCATGAACTGAATCTCAAGAGAAGGTGGGTCATGCAGCAAGACAACGACCCTAAGCACACAAGTCGTTCTACCAAAGAATGGTTAAAGAAGAATACAGTTAATGTTTTGGAATGGCCAAGTCAAAGTCCTGACCTTAATCTAATCGAAATGTTGTGGAAGGACCTGAAGCAAGCAGTTCATGTGAGGAAACCCACCAACATCCCAGAGTTGAAGCTGTTCTGTACGGAGGAACGGGCTAAAATTCCTCCAAGCCGGTGTGCAGGACTGATCAACAGTTACCGGAAATGTTTAGTTGCAGTTATTGCTGCACAAGGGGCTCACACCAGATACTGAAAGCAAAGGTTCACATACTTTTGCCACTCTCAGATACGGTATGTAATATTGGATCATTTTCCTCAATAAATAAATGACCGAGTATAATATTTTTGTCTCATTTGTTTAACTGGGTTCTCTTTATCTACTTTTAGGACTTGTGTAAAAATCTGATGATGTTTTCGGTCATATTTATGCAAAAATATAGAAAATTCAGGCGGCACGGTGGTGTAGTGGTTAGCGCTGTCGCCTCACAGCAAGAAGGTCCTGGGTTCGAGCCCCGGGGCCGGCGAGGGCCTTTCTGTGCGGAGTTTGCATGTTCTCCCCATGTCCGTGTGGGTTTCCTCCGGGTGCTCCGGTTTCCCCCACAGTCCAAAGACATGCAGGTTAGGTTAACTGGTGACTCTAAATTGAGCGTAGGTGTGAATGTGAGTGTGAATGGTTGTCTGTGTCTATGTGTCAGCCCTGTGATGACCTGGCGACTTGTCCAGGGTGTACCCCGCCTTTCGCCCGTAGTCAGCTGGGATAGGCTCCAGCTTGCCTGCGACCCTGTAGAAGGATAAAGCGGCTAGAGATAATGAGAATGAGAATATAGAAAATTCTAAAGGGTTCACAAACTTTCAAGCACCACTGTAAACATGTCTGAAAGCGATTTCTTTAGTCTAGTCCATTTATTTTGAATGGTGAACCGAATTGTATTCACACACCAGCCATTTTAATTGGAACATGTGTATGCACATGTGCAGTGCCCGATCATTACACACTTACATTCTTACAGCACGATGACCTAGTGGCTAGGGCCTCTATATGAGGCAGTAGACACAACGAAAATGATTTTGACCTTTTTGGTGACTTTGACCGGATGACCCTCAAAATGTTGGAGGTTCTCTTCAAGACCAATGCCCATCTATCCTGAAAGTTTCATGAAGATTGATCCAGCCGTTTTCCCGTAATATCGTTAACAAAAAAAAAATAAAGAAACCACGTAATATGTATATTTATTGTTTTATTGCTGTATTGTGAAATAAAATATCCAAAACTCAACTTGAATAAAGGGTCGTCTTTGTAGAAAATCAAGAATTTCAGAGCCGATTTTGTGTTTTTTGCCCCGGCTTCTACAAGCGCCATGAGCCATTTGCCTGTTTTTGCCGCTAGGGCGAGTGACGTCACATCAGTGTATGTCGTTCTGGATTGCATGAAAACAAATCACAAGTAATCTAAATCACAAAGTAATTCTTTTTAGAAATATTTTTGGTATGACATCACAACCATATAATTTAGATTCATGAATTTAAATTTACATTTTGATTTTCCAGATAGATGGACTCTGGTCTTCTTATTTCTTCGTCCAATTTTGGGGTCTGTTTGGCTTGCAGTTTCTGTGAAAAAGTCTCTACAATTCTGAAATATAACAGCCAATATATCAAAATAATTCACAAGCTACATGCATGTGAAAGAATTCAAAAGTATTTTGATGAGGCAATAGAGATGCCACAAAACAACAATTCAATTCAGTTTTATTTAACACTTTCATGTACAACATGCATGTTAACAACAAAATATTAATACAAAAATAAGAATAACATAAAGAGACAAAAGAACATTTGAACAATTTCATGGCATGTAGAAGTTGAAAACAATGTCTGCATGGTCTGTGACAAACCTCCGATTCAATATTTGGTATAACCTCCTCTGCATGATCTGGCACATGTACATTGGGTTCTGAGTCTTCTATTTCTTGGAGCGTCTAATTTGAAGAAAGCTGCATTATATTATAGTCTGTCAGTATTTCGATTTCTATAATAAGACACGGAGGAGGGGGTGATGAAAGGAATTTGTTGTAATTTTTTTTCTTTTATGGTATAGGAAAAAACATGCCGGATGACATCTTATATCTATCACTCCACACATATATCATGTATATTATCCTAACTAAATATATGAAACAAGGTATTGGCCTTTCAGTTGTTGTACATTACTGGTCTTAGCTGCTTTGGCCTATTGATAAGTAATATGCAATGGTATAAGACGCATTTGTGATGTTACAACAAATTTTAAACAACATACATGTATTGAATAACAACACATAGCCACGTACCCTGGCTCGCTCTCTTTTGGCAAAGGCACCACCGGACTTTCGCTTTTTGACCGCCCCTTCGGGGGGTCTGCTGTCATCTGTTTCTCTCAGGGTTCGAATTATAAATTTGACCCTATAGGGGTCTCTATTTAAAAAAAAAAAAGCAATGCATACTCGCTCTCCTGGACCAGCGCACTTTTGTGCACTGCAGTGCACAGCTTTCACACACAGGCGCGCGCATGCATGCACACACACACACACACACGGTGTTACATATATATTGTTAAACAAATTTTATATATATATATATATATATATATATATATATATATAGTTAAACAAAGGAAGATCGTTGTGAGATAGAGGACAATTCTTCTTCGGACTTAACTTCACATTCGATTTCGCAGGCTGCAAATTTCAGTTTGCGCGCATAATGGTGTGGTGGTGAAGTACAGCCGCACATGTTGTGGTTTAATAACACGTTCAATACAAAGTTATGGCTGCATGGTGATCGGAAATGAAACGAGTTTTATTTATATTTATATGGTGATATAGGCTATTCAAGCTTATTATGGTGATATATGACGTATTTGAGAGACTTCCACAGAAAATTAAGTTTGCTTCTTTCATGGGAGCCTGAGGGAATGGGAGCTCAGCTCCCATTGGCTCCCACGTAATTCGAACTATGGTTTCTCTTTTGACAGATTGATTCGGCCCGGGCCTGTCAAACAACGTCGGCACAGCTGACTCCTCCAACACCAGTGGATAGGTTGGATCAAACGTTCTTCGAGTTCTGGACGACAAAGTGAAACAGTGCTCCTCGAAATGTGCTGAACAGAGACGTGACCATTTTGTTGACTTCCAGTTCGCACGCGTTTTGGAAACGTGTCTTTCCCACTCTTTTGCTATTTCAGGGTGTTTTTTCCAAGGAAAGGAATGGAGTTTCACTCCTTCAGATGTGGTGTTAGAACACCCGTAAGCCACACATATAATCCCTTTTCGGTTAGACGCCATTTAACTTTTTCACGCAAGGAAATCACAACAAAACCACAGCTCAATATCACAAGACTTGTGAGAACTGAACCAACATAGTGACTTGTAAACAAAAACGACACACTGATGTGACGTCACTTCCGGCATCTCTGAATGAGCCCAGGTCAATCTCCCTGCGCGAAATTTAAAATTACTTCTGATGTTTAAAACGGACAGTTAAACCAAGAATTAAAACCAGAATTTATCTTTAGAGTCATATATTGTTTGTTTAAAAATTAATACGAAATGACTGTCAGTGGGTCTTTAAAATGTGTTGCTATTTTACAAAGAAAAACATGTCATTCTTGTTATGTAAGGAGATGTTTATTTAACATTTATGGAAGAACTGTCCAGAGTCACAACTTTCGAACAGTCAGTAAATTTTCCACCATGGGAAAGTTTTCAAGACTTCTGAGGACCTGGATGGGATGCCAGTCCATCACGGACTATACTATCCACTCTGAAAGTATTGGAATGGCAAGACTAATTCTTTTGGTGTTTTTGCAATACACTGAAGACATTTGGGTTTGATATCTCATCTCATTATCTCTAGCTGCTTTATCCTGTTCTACAGGGTCGCAGGCAAGCTGGAGCCTATCCCAGCTGACTACGGGCGAAAGGCAGGGTACACCCTGGACAAGTCGCCAGGTCATCACAGGGCTGACGCATAGACACAGACAACCATTCACACTCACATTCACACCTACGCTCAATTTAGAGTCACCAGTTAACCTAACCTGCATGTCTTTGGACTGTGGGGGAAACCGGAGCACCCGGAGGAAACCCACGCAGACATGGGGAGAACATGCAAACTCCACACAGAAAGGCCCTCGCCAGCCACGGGGCTCGAACCTGGACCTTCTTGCTGTGAGGCGACAGCGCTAACCACTACACCACCATGCCGCCCACTGGTTTTGATATCAAAAGATAAATATGAGACAATAGACCAGAATTTCAACATTTCATTTCCTGTATTTACTGACCATCTGGATATGTTTACCAGCGCCACTTTCAGGAGACTTCGTCAGAATGTCTGGGAACGGAGAAGGCTCAGCCTTACCACTAATGCCCAGGTCAGACAGCAGGCTGCAACTAGTTTTCAATTATTTGCGTCTACCTGCAATAACAAAATCGCAGGTAGACACACAATGATGCAGATAATGGCAGAGTGTTGCAGAGGGTCTTTAGTAGAGGCACATTGATGCAAGTGGATCACGATCTGTTCGCATTTCAGCTGCAGTTCACTTCCAATCAGTGCAAATAGCAGGTTGACGCATGTAGAGGCAGGCAGTCGTGCAATGGTTGAGCGACCAATCGCAGGTTGAAGTAGATGGCAGCTAGATGCAGGGGAAGACAAGTCTTTAAAGATGGCTGCGATGCATCGCAGGTAGATGCAGACTGTACCTGCAAATAGTTTACAACAACCTATGAACAGTCTTACGGCCTTATATTTTTAAAGGTTTTCTGTGTGCTGCGTCAACCAGTGTCTAGCTGCATCTGCTTCAACCTGTGTCTTGCAATACGTCTGACCACAATGAAGGATTTGATGCAAAACGCCTGCGTCCACCTGCGATCGGTCGCCACCCAACTGATTGCAGGTCTCACCGTGCGTCTTTCTGCTGTCTAACCTGGGCATAAGCTGAAGGTCTACCGTGCTGTGATACTTACCACCCTACCTTATGCCTGTGAGACCTGGACTGTCTACAGCAGACATGCTAAGCAGCTCAATCAGTTCCACTTGACCTGCCTCCGCAAACTCCTTCATATCCAGTGGCAGGACAAAAGACCAGACACAGAGGTCCTAAAATGGGCTGGACATCCCAGCGTTAACACTCTTCTTGCAGAAAGCCCAAGCAAGATGGACCAACCATATTGTCAGGATGCCAGACAGTTGACTGCCCAAGCAGTTGCTATATGGAGAGCTATGCCAAGGCAAGCGCTCATCTGGGGGGCAGAAGATATTGAAGTTTTACGTGTTTATTCAGAACGAAAGCGAAACATACAGACAGACACTAGGTGGCAGTATTTCCTGTCTTGGCTTCCATTGTCAAATTACTGTATTACAACACTCCCACTTAATTTTACAATGAAATTAAGACATTTTTTTCACTAAATTATATTACTTAGGAGGATAGTTAAACTTAAACACTTTCGGGACAACATGCCCTATTTACTCAAATTAGCAAGATTCTTTTTCTTATTCCTTTTTACCTTGCTTACAGTTTTCTTAACTTAGGCTATTCAATACTAAACAGTACACATTAACAGAATTACACAGCACAAAGTCCAATCTCTCTCCTAAGATACTCAAACTTTTGCTTTGCTAATGGCTTGGTCAAGATATCTGCCTTCATGTCTTCTGTAGGACAATATTGCAGTTGAATTTGTCCATTCTGCACACATTCACGAATGTAGTGATAAAGAATGTCTATGTGCTTTGTCCTTGAATGATCAACTGGATTCTTCGCGATGGCGATAGCTCCTTGGTTGTCTTCCAGGATCACGCTAGGCGTAGCATCCATTCCGAGATCACTCAGTAGTCGTGTAAGCCAGGTACACTCCTGTGCTGCCTGGCTGAGAGCGACGTATTCAGCTTCAGCTGTTGACAGTGCAATTGTTGACTGTTTCTTGCTGAGCCAACTCACTGCTTCTCCACCCAGTATGAAAACATTACCGGTTGTAGAGCGACGGTCATCCTGATCTCCAGCCCAGTCAGCATCTGAGAACCCGACTAAAGTTCCAAACTCTGACTGCTCATACTTGAGAGCGAGGTTCACGGTGCCCTTTAAGTACTGAAGAATTCTTTTCACAGCAGTCAGATGTGCAGTAGTTGGATCTGCATTGAACTTTGACACAACACTCACTGCTTGTGCGATGTCTGGTCTTGTGGCCATTGCAGCATACAGCAGACTACCTACAATGGACTGATAGGTACTTGGGTTCACTGGCTTACTGACACCGTCATTTCTTTTTAACTTCACATTTGCGTCAGCTGAGGTTGTAACTGGATTGGCTTTATCCATTCCATATTTCTGAAGAATGGCTTCAATGTAATGCTTCTGGTGAAGAAACACACGGTTCTTTGTCCTGTCTTGGACAACTGAGATGCCCAATATGTAAGACAGCTCACCCATGTCTTTCATCTTGTAGCGCATCTTCAGAGCAACTTTCAACTCATTCATGCTTTCTATTGACTCTGTAATCAGAATCAAATCATCAACATACACAGCTAGTATCTCTAGTTCCTGTTGAGATCTCACAAACACACAGGGGTCTGATGTGCTCCGTTTGAATCCAGTATCCTTCATGAACTCTGTGAAAGTCTTACTCCAGCAGCAGGAGACTGCTTAAGTCCATAGATTGACTTCTTCAGTCTACACACTAAGTGTTCCTGGCCTGGTTTGACATACCCCTCTGGTTGCTCCATATAGATTTCCTCCTCTAGATGTCCATTTAGGAATGCAGTTACGACATCCATCTGATGAACATGTAGATTATTCTGAACAGCAAAGGACAGCAATGTACGAATGGAACTGAATCGTACCACAGGTGAAAAAGTTTCATCGTAGTCATCGCCATACTTTTGTGAGTAATCCTTAGCGACAAGCCTGTGAGACAACCCTTAGCGACTTGTATCTCTCCACTTGTCCGTCACTATGATGCTTGACTTTGAACACCCATCTCGATCCTATGGTCTTGCGATCTCTTGGTAAATCCACTAAGTCCCAAGTTTCATTATCAAGCAGTGACTCATACTCCAAGTCAGCCGCTTCCTTCCATTCCTTTGCATTAGGACTCATCATTGCTTCCTTTAGTGTTTTTGGTTCTGTTACACAACAGACATTGGCATAATGTTCAACAGTCACTATGTCAGCAAACTCATCGTATCCATACCTCTTTGGAGGCTTTCTGATTCTGATGCCTTCTCTTGGAGCTTCATTGACAGGTGCCTCATCAACTGATGCTCCCCTTTCATCTGCATTCATGGTAGTCTCATTCTCTGAACAAGAAACTTCCACTTCCTGCTTCCAGTCAAAGTCTGATTCATTGAAGACAACATCCCGACGAATTAGAATCCTCCTTTTCTCCTCATCAAACAAGCGGTAACCCTTGGCATTGTTTGCATATCCCACGAAATGAAGCTTCACAGCTTTCTTGTCGAGCTTTCTTCTCTCTATGTCTAGGACATGTGCATAGGCTACACAACCAAACACTCTCATGTGACTCACATTCGGCTTTTTGCCACACCATCTCTGGTAGGGGGTCTCTTGCTTTAGAACAGATGTGGGCAGCCTGTTCTGTATGTAAGCTGCTGTTGCTACAGCCTCTGCCCAATAAGTCTTTGGCAACTTTGCATTAGACAGCATACTCCTAGCTGCTTCAACTAAAGTCCGATTTTTTCTTTCTGCTACACCATTTTGCTGAGGTGTATGGGGTACAGACATTTCATGATGGATGCCTTGAGCCTTCAAGTATTCTTGAAAATCTGTGGATGTGTACTCCCCACCATTGTCTGTTCTCAGTCTTGTGACTTTTTGTCCACACGCATTTGAGAATGTTTTTTCAAATTCTTTGAACTTGCTAAGCACTTCACTTTTCTGTTTCATGAAGTATACCTTGCAGCATCTTGAGTAGTCATCAATAAATGTCACAAAGTACTTTGATCCACCTATGGACTCAGTCTGCACGGGACCACAGACGTCACTATGGATCAGCTATAGCTTGTGCCTGGAATGAATTTCTTCCACTGGCTTGAAAGGCTTTCTAGACAGCTTGCCCTCCACACATGCTTCACAAAAAGAGACTTCTTTCTCTGCAGAAAAATCCACTCCGCTTACCAGAGTCTGAAGCTCCTTCAACCTGGTAGTGTGACCCAGTCGTTGATGCTATAGACTGGCTGCTACTGATGCACTTGCTGCACCATGACAGGCGGGCGAACTTCCCTCAACGTCCAACTGATACAATCCATCAGATCTTTGTGTTCCCATTCCTCGAAGATCTCCATCTTTGCCACGGATGTAGCACCGAGACTTCTTAAACTGCACTGTATTTCCTTTTCTGGCAGCAGCTCCCACTGAGAAGAGATTCCCAGATAGCTTGGGAACATACAGTACATCATACATTGTGACATCTTTGACATCACTGACTTTGAAAGTCATTTTCAGTTTGATGTTACCAAGTCCTTGGGTGTCAACCACTCTGCCATCACCCAGTTTCACTGACTGTGGTTTAGAGAATTCCTGGTAGTCTTGAAGAATTTCCTTATGACAGGTCATGTGCTTTGATGCTCCAGAGTCGATCAGTCACTTGACCTGCTGTGGCATCTCATTCTGATTAGCCTCTTTAGCGACAAAGGCACTCTCAGACGAATCTTCAGCATCCTCACACGTCATGCTTTTAGCCTTGTAGGTTTGATTTTTATTTTTCATACTTGGACAATTACGCTTTAAATGTCCTTCCTTCCCACACTTATAGCATTTCCATTTAGATCTGTCTGCTCCCACTGCCTTAGCATTAGCCTGCAGATCTCCACGAACTTGTGTTGACATCGCTGATGCACCACCGGATGCAGCGCTACCGACATTATCATTAATATGGACTTGCTTTTGCTCTTCATTTATTAATGCTTGTTGTACAAACTGCAGTGTCAAATTGTCCATCTTCGTCTCTAGCACAGTGACAATTGTTGCATAGCTTGGTGGCAGGCTACCTAGTAGTGTTACAATCTGGTCTTCATCTTCAATTACAGCATCTATAGCCCCTAGCTTGTCAGTTAGCTCCTTCATTCATTTTACATGCTCAGTTATGGTTTCTCCTTCCTTCATTTCACACCTGAAGTACTTTTTCTTTAGAAACAGCTTATTTGCAAGAGTATCTCTCTCAAAATATCCTTTTAGCATGTCCCACGCTTCTTTAGGAGTCTGACAGCTTGTAATCAGGTACAACTGGGGTGTACTTACATTCAGCACTAACACAGAAAATGCCTTTTCTTTCCGTTTTGCGAATTCAGCTTCTATCTGTGCATTAGCATCTGCTGCTAAGTTATCCGTTTCCATTACCATCCCCCACAGTCCTTTAGCTTTCAGTAGATGCTCCATTTGAAATTTTCATGTTGCCCAGTTCTCTGGTTCGCTCAGCTTCTCAATAAACAGCTTATCTTCCATTGTGAATCCCACAACACCGTTTCTATCACACAAATTCCGTGTAAAACAGCCATTTTAAGCTAAGAAACTGGGCCCATAACCTATTGAAGTTTTACGTGTTTATTCAGAACGAAAGCGAAACATACAGACAGACACTAGGTGGCAGTATTTCCTGTCTTGGCTTCCATTGTCAAATTACTGTATTACAACAGAAGAAACACTTCAAGGACAATCTCAGTGTCCCTCAAAACCCTAGAAATCAATATCAACTCCTGGGAAGTGCTTGCTCAGGATCATCCAGCATGGCCAGCAAAGCTCACCAGTGGCACACGTGCAACAGAGATGAAACGCATCACCGAGGCCCAGAAGAAACAAGCTGTGGCAAAGGCTCGAACTTTCACCACCTACCCACGTATGCCTGACGTGGGCGTACCTTCAAAGCCCAGATTGGCCTCATCAGTCACCTCCAGACCTACAACTTCCACCCATCAAATTGAAGCCATGGTCATCTTCGACCCCAAAGGGCAAACACCATCAGCTATGTTTAACAACTTAGCACATGTTTGAACCCACTCAGTGCTCAGAAATATTCAAACATGTCACTGATAGGTGTTTCTTGTTGCCCAAATGTGACATGTTAAATTGATTGTATAAACAACTAGAAAAGCACTCGGAGAGCGCAGACCTCTGCCAAGCAGCTCATTTCACCACATATTGAGACTTACACCTAACATGAGATACTAATTCTCACATACGAGATAGTGTCATATGTGTGAGATAAAAAGTCATAGAAAAATGAAAACAAAATAATTTATATTAATGTATTCGTCATATTCAAAAGTTATATACCAACAGGTTACAACATTACATAAGCATACATCAATGTATACAAATCACATTGATGTGAACCTCTTATGTACACATGGTCAAGAAGGGTTCCATAGTCAGTAGTTGGTACCAGCACTTGCTGACTGAAACCCAGCCTTTCCATGATTGAGATGATGTTGTGCTGTGGTGTTTCCAGCAGGTGGAGTTATATGCAAAAATTCCAACAATGGGCCTGTCTCGCAATGATAAAGAAGCCTTTAAAAAAATCCTGGATCCAGAAGGTGACCCGGATCACCGCCAAAATTTAACGGATTGTTACTTGTATCCAGTCACACCTCTGGAAAAAAATTCAGAGCAATCCGTTCATAACTTTTTCCGTAATGTTGCTAACAGACAAACAAACAAACCAACACTACCGAAAACATAACCTCCTTGGTGGAGGTAATTAATAGCTCTGAATGTCTACTCTTGGTTTGAGCCCTGGGTTTCACCTATGAAGACTGCATTTGTTGCTAAAAAGGACAAACCAACATAAAGACCAGAGAGCTGCCGATGGGAGAAAAGCAAGCTATTTTGGAAAATCGATCTAAGCTGTTCCACAAGCATTGGACATAGCCAATACAAGAATTTTGGAATGTCTTGAAACCAAAAGAAACCAGTGGTATAGTAGCAACAAGACATGGAACACATAGGCCAAGCAAAATAACAGAAGTTGATGAAAAACATTGCAAGAGCTGTGGGGGAAAAATACAAAAACAGCAGTCACTGATCACCAAAAACCTTGACAGGGCGGGGGTGAAGGTATCACAATCCTGGTGCTCTGTGTCTGGTTAGAGTCTCATCACATCGCTCCTGTGGAGGACAACCCCATGTGGACAGTTGAAAGTCACACCTGGAGGACGCTCTGGACTCTTACAGTAATGCTTTTATGGCTGAGGACTACAGTTGGCTTGCTAGCTTTAGGACTACAGTTGTCATGAACAGTTTTGCACTCAAGTTTCCATCAATGAAGAGTTTATAACATCAAATGAAACTGACTGCATGTTAAAACTGTTAATGTTATAGTCATGTTGTCTGTTGTTGCCCAAATGAGGATGGGTTCCCTTTTGAGTCTGGTTCTTCTCGAGGTTTCTTCCTCATGTCGTCTGAGGGAGTTTTTCCTTGCCACCGTCACCACAGGCTTGCTCATTGGGATAGATTAGGGATAAAATTAGCTCATGTTTTAAGTCGTTCAAATTCTGTAAAGCTGCTTTGCGACAATGTTTATTGTTAAAAGCACTATACAAATAAACTTGACTTGACAATCACAATCCAACATTCAAAGAAGACTGCGAGAGCAGAAATATAGATGTCATCCAGATGTAAATATGAAGAAATGAAAGCTGAAATTCTGATCTATTGTCTCATATTCATCTTGTGATTTCAAACCCAAATGTCTTCAGTGTGTAGCAAAAACAAAAAAAACCTGACCCTGACATTCCAATACTGGAGGTAATTCGGCGGGAACTGTATATGTTTTTTGAAAATGATTTTTCATGTTTATTAAAGAAACCAAGCAAATCACATGTAGTTGCAAAAGAAATCATCTTTTTTATCATTCTACATGTTGACTGAACAGATCAAAAATGTAAATAAGCAAATCAGCTGAGCTCTTGGTGTCGCTGTGGTCAGAGTTGACTGTCATGATGGGGCACACTTATGCCATGAGAAGATATCATGTGTGTGTTGACCTGCTGCAAATGTGTGATGCAACACTTAACACTTCTCCAACCCTGGATTTGCTCAAACAATGTCAATTGCAGTTTAAGAGGCTTCAGTGGGTTTTTTTAAACAGTATAGTCCTGGATATGTTCAAGTCTGACTACAGATATCCTTTACTAAAGATATTTCCTTATTTCTGCTTTCTGCTTATAGTTTAGAAACCTTGCTGAGTTTAGTCTTCCTCCATGTGCTTCCTCCAGGAAACTGAAGAAGACGGAGTCAGAAAACACAAAAGATTGCTGTGTAATGCTGGGCATACACCGTGCGATTTTTGGCCTGATTTTGACACGATTTTCACTCGTGCGACTATTTTGGAGATCGGGCCGAGTTTTGGCTCAATCGTGCGTCTCGGATCATGTCGTATACATGGGGTATGTCTGTGAAGATTCTCAATCATCCAGGTCATAGTAAACTGTGGGTGGTAGAAATGGGCAACTGGACTTGCTTGAAGATTCTTGAAAACGTTTCACCTCTCGTCCAAAAGGCTTCCTCAGTTCTGTCTGACTAATAGGGAGTATCAGATATCTGATACTCCCTATTAGTCAGACAGAACTGAGGAAGCCTTTTGGACGAGAGGTGAAACGTTTTCAAGAATCTTCAAGCAAGTCCAGTTGCCCATTTCTACCACCCACAGTATACGTGGGGTAATGACAAGCGATTAACACCTCACGACCTCCTCCCGATCGATCGGATGAAAATCAAACCTGTTTGAAATCCTGAGCATCGCATCCGAGCATCGCATCCGAGCATCGGATCGTATAGTGTGAGAACAGGAATCGCAAGCTGCGTGCTGTTTACCCCTGCGATTCACTCGTACAGTGTGAGCAGCAGCTGAATACCGCGATTGAAAAAATCGCACAGTGTATGCCCAGCTTAAAGGGGAAATTCTGAGACAAAAGAGCAAATTGAACTAGAAACAGTATATGAGAGTATTTTAATACATTTACTGTAGTCGCAGAGTAACAGGGTGGACTTTTTTTTTTAAATAACCAACAATTACATAAATTGTATAATTTCAAACAAACTTGATTGAGTAGTAAACATACAACTTTAAATATAGCCGCAAGCAGCAATGGGCCTGAGCACCTCTGGTATACCAAATCTGTCATGAATCCAACAAAGTGCCTAGGAAGAGAACGTCAAAATGTAACATGTCAAAATGCACAAAACCAAAAATAACAGCCATACTCAACAGGAAGTCGAATACAATGTACATTACAATTTTGTTCATCTTGGGGTAGCCCACACACCTACCAAATTTGACACCGGTAGGTGAAACCATATACCGGACAAAAGTCTCAATGATGTGGGGGTGCTATGGAGTCCCCTGGACACACCTGGGGCCAAGCATCTATCCCTGAGTAGCGGTGGCCAGGACTGATGTCTCATCTCATCACATTATCTGTAGCCGCTTTATCCTTCTACAGGGTCGCAGGCAAGCTGGAGCCTATCCCAGCTGACTATGGGCGAAAGGCGGGGTACACCCTGGACAAGTCGCCAGGTCATCACAGGGCTGACACATAGACACAGACAATCATTCACACCTACGGTCAATTTAGTCACCAGTTAACCTAACCTGCATGTCTTTGGACTGTGGGGGAAACCGGAGCACCCGGAGAAAACCCACGCGGACACGGGGAGAACATGCAAACTCCGCACAGAAAGGCCCTCGCCGGCCATGGGGCTCGAACCCAGGACCTTCTTGCTGTGAGGCGACAGCGCTAACCACTACACCACCGTGCCGCCCCAGGACTGATGTGTGTACCAAATTTCATGAGTTTTCACGCATGGGAACCACCTCAAAAATGGCCAAGTCTTGAAGAAAAAGAATAAGAATGAATAATAATAATAAGAATCCTTAGGAAAACAATAGGGTCTTGCACCTCGGTGCAGTGTCCTCCAGTGCTCAGGCCCTAATAAGACAATCCAGGAACATAGGAAAAGATTTTAAGAATTTTATCATTTTCAGTTCAGGGAAATTTACATCACCATGGACTGAAAGGCTGCCATCCAAGAAAGAAGCCCCTGCTCCAAAATCAACACCTTCAACCTCGACTGAAGTTTGCAGCTGACTACATGAACAAAGAAAAAGCCTTTTGGAGGAAAGTTTAATGCTCAGATGAGACAAAGATTGAGTTGTTTGGCCACAATGACCAGAGGTTTATAGGAACACTGTACCACCGGTTAAACATGGTGATGGTAGCATCATGCTCTGGGGCTGTTTTTCTGCCAATGGAACTGCTACATTGCACAAAGTTGATGGAATTATGAAGAAGGAGGAAGACTACCTCAGAATTCTTTAGCATAACCTTAAACCATCACAGACTTGAACACAATTGGGTGTTCCAGCATATTTTAGTACTGTTACAGCACTTCAAAAAAAGAACTAGATAGATAGTGCTGCCACATTCCAGGGGAAAAGAAGCAAAGACAGTGCTGAAGGAAGCGAGTAGACATTTGGTTCAGGATTCCTTGTTAAACTTTACTTGAGAACTTCTGGAGCGATGTAACAATACAGACAATCTGAATCAGACTCCCTGTTACAGGGGAGACAGCAAAGACTCCTTGTTACATTCTACAGACAGCAAAGACACGAGGACATCTGAGGCACCGGACCAAAAAGGTCTTTTGGGACCAAAAGACCAAAAAGGTCTTTCTTCATGGCATGAGCTGGGATCATGCCATATTGAGATTGTAGCTGAAATTTTCTGAAAAGAAATAAGCTTTGCTTTTGAGTGCGATGCAAAATCAAATGGGGGGAAAAGTGTATGTGAGATTTACACCTTGTCTAAGCACGTGACATGCCATATACCCTTTCTTTAGAACCACCACTGTTGGTTGTTCTTTATAGTGATTGATTGGAATGTAGTGGCATGTGGAAAAACCAAATGAAACATGTAATCCTACACCTTCAGCAACAGAAACTGGTAGATATACAAACACCCCAGTGGACAGACGTTATTGTACAGTATGTAATAATGGCTCCATTGAATCAGAAGCCCATGTTCTTTTACACTGTGACATCTATGTGGGCATTCGCGATGAATTATTTCATACATGATCTAAGTATATTGTTAATTTTAATAATTTTGATGATACAAATAAATTGTGTGTAATTTTATCTGGTAAATATTGCATCAACGAATGTGCCAAAGCCTGCTACCTTATTCTAAATAGAAGACTGTTTTTTACGAGTTCCAATTTATAAAACAACTGTTTGTGCTTTGTCTCCTTGGTACCATATTGTACGTTTTTATATAATTCTTTTTTTTAATGACTTTTTTAGTTGGTGTCTCACAACTCTTTTTGAGTGGTCCCTAACACTTTTTATTTTTGTCAAAGGGAGGGGGGTAATTTGACTGAATTTTGTATTTGTATACCTCTGTATTGTATTTTTATTGCGTGTTGTGGAGTGACACTGAAATAAAGTATATCTATCTATCTATCTATCTATCTATCTATCTATCTATCTATTGTAATGGAAATTTCTAATAAACACTTCAGAACGCTTAGGAGTCGTCTTTTCAGTTACTTATTATACAACCCCGATTCCAAAAAAGTTGGGACAAAGTACAAATTGTAAATAAAAACGGAATGCAATGATGTGGAAGTTTCAAAATTCCATATTTTATTCAGAATAGAACATAGATGACATATCAAATGTTTAAACAGAGAAAATGTATCATTTAAAGAGAAAAATTAGGTGATTTTAAATTTCATGACAACACCACATCTCAAAAAAGTTGGGACAAGGCCATGTTTACCACTGTGAGACATCCCCTTTTCTCTTTACAACAGTCTGTAAACGTCTGGGGACTGAGGAGACAAGTTGCTCAAGTTTAGGGATAGGAATGTTAACCCATTCTTGTCTAATGTAGGATTCTAGTTGCTCAACTGTCTTAGGTCTTTTTTGTCGTATCTTCCATTTTATGATGCGCCAAATGTTTTCTATGGGTGAAAGATCTGGACTGCAGGCTGGCCAGTTCAGTACCCGGACCCTTCTTCTACGCAGCCATGATGCTGTAATTGATGCAGTATGTGGTTTGGCATTGTCATGTTGGAAAATGCAAGGTCTTCCCTGAAAGAGACGTCGTCCGGATGGGAGCATATGTTGCTCTAGAACCTGGATATACCTTTCAGCATTGAAGGTGTCTTTCCAGATGTGTAAGCTGCCCATGCCACACGCACTAATTCAACCCCGTACCATCAGAGATGCAGGCTTCTGAACTGAGCGCTGATAACTTGGGTCGTCCTTCTCCTCTTTAGTCCGAATGACACGGCATCCCTGATTTCCATAAAGAACTTCAAATTTTGATTCGTCTGACCACAGAACAGTTTTCCACTTTGCCACAGTCTATTTTAAATGAGCCTTGGCCCAGAGAAGACGTCTGCACTTCTGGATCATGTTTAGATACGGCTTCTTCTTTGAACTATAGAGTTTTAGCTGGCAACGGCGGATGGCACGGTGAATTGTGTTCACAGATAATGTTCTCTGGAAATATTCCTGAGCCCATTTTGTGATTTCCAATACAGAAGCATGCCTGTATGTGATGCAGTGCCATCTAAGGGCCCGAAGATCACGGGCACCCAGTATGGTTTTCCGGCCTTGACCCTTACGCATAGAGATTCTTCCAGATTCTCTGACTCTTTTGATGATATTATGCACTGTAGATGATGATATGTTCAAACTCTTTGCAATTTTACACTGTCGAACTCCTTTCTGATATTGCTCCACTATTTGTCGGCACAGAATTAGGGGGATTGGTGATCCTCTTCCCAGCTTTACTTCTGAGAGCCGCTGCCACTCCAAGATGCTCTTTTTATACCCAGTCATGTTAATGACCTCTTGCCAATTGACCTAATGAGTTGCAATTTGGTCCTCCAGCTGTTCCTTTTTTGTCCCTTTAACTTTTCCAGCCTCTTATTGCCCCTGTCCCAACTTTTTTGAGATGTGTTGCAGTCATGAAATTTCAAATGAGCCAATATTTGGCATGAAATTTCAAAATGTCTCACTTTTGACATTTGATATGTTGTCTATGTTTTATTGTGAATACAATATCAGTTTTTGAGATTTGTAAATTATTGCATTCCGTTTTTATTTACAATTTGTACTTTGTCCCAACTTTTTTGGAATCGGGGTTGTAGTAGATCATATAAAGATCTCATGTCATCTCATTATCTCTAGCCGCTTTATCCTGTTCTACAGGGTCGCAGGCAAGCTGGAGTCTATCCCAGCTGACTACGGGCGAAAGGCGGGGTACACCCTGGACAAGTCGCCAGGTCATCACAGGGCTGACACATAAACACAGACAACCATTCACACTCACATCTGCGGTCAGTTTAGAGTCACCAGTTAACCTAACCTGCATGTCTTTGGACTGTGGGGGAAACCGGAGCACCCGAAGGAAACCCACATGGATACGGGGAGAACATGCAAACTCCGCACAGAAAGGCCCTCGCCGGCCACAGGGATCGAACCCGGACCTTCTTGCTGTGAGGTGACAGCGCTAACCACTACACCACCGTGCCGCCTCATATAAAGATATATATAGGAAAGGAAAGGAAAGGAAAGGAAAGGAAGAATAGAAGAAGACACCACTTCTGATGATGCCGAGAGTACACGCACTCTGAGTTGTGTTTTAGGAATGTTATCTATTATACTCTGAAAGCATTCGCTCACTTTTTGTGTCTTCACGTGATTGGCTCAAGATTTTCTATGAAGCTTTGTTAAAGCGTGTACCTGGCGTGCTCTGGTATGTGCAGGCGGATGCGAGTTAGGGAGAGCTCAAGCTCCCTGCTTATCACCACCGAGGTCAGGAAAGGTGGTTACATCATGAGAAGATGCATAGTTAGGACGAACTCAAGCACCCTGCTCATTACCACCAAGGCCACAGAAAAACGATTACAGCATGTGGAAAAACATCTTTTCTCAGTAACTAAGCCACTTTAGTTCAACATACAGAAACACAGAGAATAATAATGTTCGTCCATTAAATTTCCTTCACACTATCTATCTAGTGTGAAGGAAATTAGATAGATAGTGTGAAGGAAATTTAATGGACGAACATTATTATTCTCTGTGTTTCTGTATGTTGAACTAAAGTGGCTTAGTTACTGAGAAGAGATGTTTTTCCACATGCTGTAATTGTTTTTCTGTGGCCTTGGTGGTAATGAGCAGGGTGCTTGAGTTCGTCCTAACTACGCATCTTCTCATGATGTTAACCACCTTTCCTGACCTCGGTGGTGATAAGCAGAGAGCTTGAGCTCTCCCTAACTCGCATCAGCCTGCACATACCAGAGCACGCCAGGTGCACGCTTTAACAAAGCTTCATAGAAAATCTTGAGCCAATCACGTGAAGACACAAGAAGTGAGCGAATGCTTTCAGAGTATAATAGATAACATTCCTAAAACACAACTCAGAGTGCGCGTACTCTCGGCATCATCAGAAGTGGTGTCTTCTTCTATTCTTCCTTTCCTTTCCTTTCCTTTCCTTTCCTATATATATCTTTATATGAGGCAGCACGGTGGTGTAGTGATTAGCGCTGTCACCTCACAGCAAGAAGGTCCTGGGTTCGAGCCCCGGGGCCGGCGAGGGCCTTTCTGTGTAGAGTTTGCATGTTCTCCCCGTGTCTGCGTGGGTTTCCTCCGGGTGCTCCGGTTTCCCCCACAGTCCAAAGACATGCAGGTTAGGTTAACCGGTGACTCTAAATTGAGCGTAGGTGTGAATGTGAGTGTGAATGGTTGTCTGTGTCTATGTGTCAGCCCTGTGATGACCTGGCGACTTGTCCAGGGTGTACCCCGCCTTTCACCCGTAGTCAGCTGGGATAGGCTCCAGCTTGCCTGCGACCCTGTAGAAGGATAAAGCGGCTAGAGATAATGAGATGAGATGAGACTATCTATCTATCTATCTATCTATCTATCTATCTATCTATCTATCTATCTATCAGAAAAAAGGGTACTAACCATTCTTTGTTGCTGAGATGGTATAGTCAAGTGTACACCATTCATACCTTTAGCATTTAGCTTTTACCTATATATGTGCATACTGTATATTGTGCTTTTACTCAAAAGGTTCATTATGGCCCTATCATGTACTTAAAATCTTTTTAAAGGTATTAACCCCCACCCCGACCTTTCAGTCTCAAAGCTGCTTCTCTAACCTTAAAGCCATGGCTTCCCCCAATCCAATGCCCTTGTTTCTGAATAGAAAGACAATTATCACATCCACCTAAAATATTACATGTCCACAGCAGCAATAGGCCACCTCTTTCTTGCCATCTGTATACTATATAAAGTCAGTTCAAACATTCACTCACAGCGAAGTCTTGCCAACTTTCATGTAAGTTCTAAGCCTTGTATTCTTTAGAAGAAGAACAGCAACAACAACAACTTTATTCATCACACGTACACTTGTGAAATTCCTCTCTGCATTTAACCCATCTGAAGCAGTGAACACACACATGAGCAATGAGCACACACACATACCCAGAGCAGTGGGCAGCCATGCTAACAGCGCCTGGGGAGCAGTTGAGGGGGTAGGTACCTCGGTCAAGGACGCCTCAGCCTAAGGCCGCCCCATGTTAACCTAACCTGCATGTCTTTGGACTGTGGGGGAAACCAGAGCACCCGGAGGAAACCCACGCAGACACAGGGAGAACATGCAAACTCCGCACAGAAAAACCCCCGTCGGCCACTGGGCTCGAACCCAGAACCTTCTTGCTGTGAGGTGACCGTGCTAACCACTACACCACCATGCCGCCAACTTCTGTTAACTTCTATTTCTGTCTTTTGATTTTCACTTTGCTGATTCTTTGGATGTGACCTTTGTCTGGTCTATTCCTGAGTTTCTGTGTTTGACTCTTGTCCTTGCTTTGACTCAAATTTTGGATTCTGTTTTGGATTTTGTAAATGGATTCTCCCGAGTCCTGTCCATTGCAGCAGTTGTTTGGGCTAGGAGACCAGAAGAGCAGGTCACCTTTTGCCACATTTTCCAGTCTCACACTTTTTTATATGACCCTCCTCTGATCATCAGGACAAAGTCAAGTGCTTAATTGATTTCCATCTGGAGCCAAATTTGCTGTACAGTTTTGAAGACCTTTGTCACTACTTAAAACAGACTAAAGGCTGGTTAACTTTTGATGAGAATGAAGGATTTCTATTTAAATACTTCTCCCTAATTTCCTGCAAAAGGAAAAAATGTACTGAGCTATGAGTCTCAGATTCACTAATCAGACCTAGTGCTCTCAAGCCACAGTATGAAACTCTGTTCACAGGATCAGCTGACTTCACGTCTTGTCTCATCAGTGTCCCTGTGGTCTGCTGTGATCAAGCACACTGCTGACATGAGACTCCAGCACTGAAAGCATCATGTGCATGTCAACCTGCTGCATGTGTGTGACGCAACTTTCAAAAACCAATTCTGATTTTAAAGGAACTTGACTCATTTCTTAAATAAACATGTCATATCCTGTGGAAAAGATGTTACTGTGTTTCAGAAGATCAAATTATTGGCCTGCATCAAGGAAAGAAAACAACTAAGGAGATTGCTGAAATGACTTGAATTGGGTTAAGAACTATCCAACGCATTATTAAAGCCTGGAAGGATAGTGATGAACCATCAACTTTGTGGAAAAAAATGTGGTTGGAAAAAATCTTGACTGACTATGATCAGAGATCACTTAAACGTTTGGTGAAGTCGAATCGTAAACAAAATCAACAGTAGAATTCATGGCTATGTTTAATAGTGAAAGTTAGAGCATTTCCACACTACCAATATGATGAGATCTCACAGGATTGGGACTAAACACGGGCGGCACGGTGGTGTAGTCGTTAGCGCGGTCGCCTCACAGCAAAAAGGTTCTGGGTTCGAACCCAGCAGCCGGCGATGGCCTTTCTGTGTGGAGTTTGCATGTTCTCCCCATGTCTGCGTGGGTTTCCTCTGGGTGCTCCAGTTTCCCCCACAAACCAAAGACATGCAGTTAGGTTGACGTGGGGTGGCCTTGGGCTGAGGTGCCCTTGAGCAAGGTACCTGACCCCTGACTGCTCCCTGGGCACTCTGGTGTGGCTGCCCACTGCTGTGCGTGCGTTCACTGCTTCAGATGGGTTAAATGCAGAGGATGAATTTCACTGTGCTTGAAGTGTGTATGTGACAAATAAAGGTTTCTTCTTCTAAACATCTGTGTGACCATAAGAAAACCACTTGTTAGTGAAACTAATCAGGAGAAAAGGCTTCAATTTGTTAGGAAGCATAAAGATTGGACTCTGGACCAATGGACAAAGGTCATGTGGTTTGATAAGTCCAGATTCCTATTCCTGAGTGATGGGTGTGTCAGGGTAAGAAGGGAAGCTCATGAAGCAATGACCCATCATGCATAGTGTCCACTGTACAAGCCTCTGAAGGCGGTCTCATGATCTGGGGTTGCTTCAGTTGGTCAAGTCGAGACTCAGCAACATCACGAGGTGATAAAATTAAGTCATCTGATGCCCTGAATGACCAGGTTATCACATCAATGGATTTTTTTTCTTCCCTGATGGCACGGGAATAGAATTAGCGCTCAGATTGTGGTCATGGTTCAAGAAGCGTGAGGAATCATTTTCACCATGAATTAACCACCACAGATTCCTGACCTTAACCCCAGTGAGAATCTCTGGGATGTGCTAGAGAAGACTTTACGCAGTGGTTTGAATCTCCCATCATCAACACAAGATCTTGGTGAAAGATTAATACAACTCTGGACTGAAATAAATGTTGTGACATTACATAAGTTTATCGAAACAATGCCATGGTGAATGCATGCTGTAGTCAAAGCTAAAGGTGGAGCCAACAAATATTAGAGTGCGCACCTTTTTTTTTTTAGGGCAGCATAGTGTATAACTGAAATTAAATCTACAGGATGCTCCTGTTCCTGATTAGAGCTCAATCATAGCACATACATATAAGGACTCTCAGTAACACACAGACTTTGCAAAGCATACACTCTGTACCCAGCATCTGATATTACCAAGCCTTGTATTGCTTTTTGTATCGCTTTTCTGGTTTTGACCCTGTTTGTGTTTTTGGACTTTGAGTACTGTATTCCCTCTGATATCCTCCGGTCTGTGCCTCCCTCAACCACTGCCTGTTTTTCGACTCTGCCCTTGTCTAAGTTTTGGATCTGTTTGCTAGTATGTTTTCAATAAAATTCTTCCTGCATTTACGTCCATATATCACCCTTACATGACAAACAGTCAACTGTCCAACAAGCTAGTGGACTAATAAACCTGTTCTGGCTAGTTTTATACGGAACTGTCATGAATATTTTCTGTAAAATGTGTCAGTAAATAATCCCACTTTTTTTTAAATAAAAAGCAAATTAAAAATAAGTAATGGATAAAACCCCATCTATCTTACAGAAATAAAGATACAAATTTTGTTGTCTGGTGGTCAAGTGTTTATGAGATGCATTGCCTTGCACTTACGATCAGGTTCCCTGTGGTGGTACACGTTGGTACCGTAGTTTGTACCAGGCTTGTAGTACTCGTGCCCTAATTTTAAGGACTCGTGACTTGACTTGGACTTGAGCACTGATGTCTCGGACTTCGGACTCATAAATTGGAGACGAGGACTCTGCTTTTTTTCTTTATTTTAGTTCAGCGGTGTCAAAATCAGACCCTTTTTTTTTTTTTTGTTAGCTGAAATATGCTTGTATAACATTTTGAAACACACACAAGTGCCAACAGCACAACAAACCAAATCCAAGTTCCCTGCCATGTACAACCCCGATTCCAAAAAAGTTGGGACAAAGTACAAATTGTAAATAAAAACAGAATGCAATGATGTGGAAGTTTCAAAATTCCATATTTTATTCAGAATAGAACATAGATGACATATCAAATGTTTAAACTGAGAAAATTTATCATTTAAAGAGAAAAATTAGGTGATTTTAAATTTCATGACAACAACACATCTCAAAAAAGTTGGGACAAGGCCATGTTTACCACTGTGAGACATCCCCTTTTCTCTTTACAACAGTCTGTAAACGTCTGGGGACTGAGGAGACAAGTTGCTCAAGTTTAGGGATAGGAATGTTAACCCATTCTTGTCTCATGTAGGATTCTAGTTGCTCAACTGTCTTAGGCCTTTTTTGTCGTATCTTCCGTTTTATGATGCGCCAAATGTTTTCTATGGGTGAAAGATCTGGACTGCAGGCTGGCCAGTTCAGTACCCGGACCCTTCTTCTACGCAGCCATGATGCTGTAATTGATGCAGTATGTGGTTTGGCATTGCCATGTTGGAAAATGCAAGGTCTTCCCTGAAAGAGACGTCGTCTGGATGGGAGCATATGTTGCTCTAGAACCTGGATATACCTTTCAGCATTGATGGTGTCTTTCCAGATGTGTAAGCTGCCCATGCCACACACACTAATGCAACCCCATACCATCAGAGATGCAGGCTTCTGAACTGAGCGCTGATAACAACTCGGGTCGTCCTTCTCCTCTTTAGTCCGAATGACACGGCGTCCCTGATTTCCATAAAGAACTTCAAATTTTGATTCGTCTGACCACAGAACAGTTTTCCACTTTTCCACAGTCCATTTTAAATGAGCCTTGGCCCAGAGAAGATGTCTGCGCTTCTGGATCATGTTTAGATACGGCTTCTTCTTTGAACTATAGAGTTTTAGCTGGCAACAGCGGATGGCATGGTGAATTGTGTTCACAGATAATGTTCTCTGGAAATATTCCTGAGCCCATTTTGTGATTTCCAATACAGAAGCATGCCTGTATGTGATGCAGTGCCGTCTAAGGGCCCGAAGATCACGGGCACCCAGTATGGTTTTCCGGCCTTGACCCTTATGCACGAAGATTCTTCCAGATTCTCTGAATCTTTTGATGATATTATGCACTGTAGATGATGATATGTTCAAACTCTTTGCAATTTTACACTGTCGAACTCCTTTCTGATATTGCTCCACTATTTGTCGGCACAGAATTAGGGGGATTGGTGATCCTCTTCCCATCTTTACTTCTGAGAGCTGCTGCCACTCCAAGATGCTCTTTTTATACCCAGTCATGTTAATGACCTATTGCCAATTGACCTAATGAGTTGCAATTTGGTCCTCCAGCTGTTCCTTTTTTGTACCTTTAACTTTTCCAGCCTCTTATTGCCCCTGTCCCAACTTTTTTGAGATGTGTTGCTGTCATGAAATTTCAAATGAGCCAATATTTGGCATGAAATTTCAAAATGTCTCACTTTCGACATTTGATATGTTGTCTATGTTCTATTGTGAATACAATATCAGTTTTTGAGATTTGTAAATTATTCCATTCCGTTTTTATTTACAATTTGTACTTTGTCCCAACTTTTTTGGAATCGGGGTTGTAGTTCCATGGTGTCAGAATCAAAGCTTTTGTTTTTGAGATGCATCCTGTTTATGTAAGATGGTTATGCTTTTGAAATGCTCACAAGTGCATTTGTTACAGTAAAGCACATTAGTGTGTTAGGTTCGTGAGAGTTATGTTTTTGACATGGATGCTTAACATCAGTGCCATGAGCCTTTTCCTCAAAATTCCTGATAGAAGATACATTTTTTGTGAATTTATTGTCGGCTATGGTATGGGACATACAGTACATCTTCACACTATGCAAAGTTATCAGTGTGTTTTAGAGAGTGTGCATGCATGACAGCTGTGTCATTTGTGTCTGACTTGACTTGGCTCAATTGTGGACTCGACTCGAAATGTTCTTTAATTTGGACTTGAACACTGGGGACTCGAGACTGGAGTCAGACTCGAGGTTTAGTGACTCGACTACAACACTGGTTTGTTCGTATCAGAGGTGGACAATGTACCCAAGTTCATTACTTAAGTGAAAGTACAGATCCCACTGGTCAAATGTTACTCCGATACAGTCAAATTCTTACTTAAGTTAAAGTACTTGCTTTTAAAAATACTTAAGTATTAAAAGTACATTTTCTGTCAACGCATTGTTGTATTATTGCCACAATGCTTACAAAACCTAACGCCTCTGAAGCAACCGACTGGATTTACTGACTGACTTGTAGAACCTGTAGAATAAACACCTGGTAGAATGTTACAAAATGAAACAACTGAATTTACAAAAAATATCCATTGTCATTTTCAATTTTTTTTTTTTTTTTTTTAATTTTAAACACTCTTACCCCCACAAAGCAGCATGGTAGTGTTCTGACACAGCTCTGGCAGTGTCAGAATCATCAATAAGATGCTAGCTAGTTTTTCTCTTTGTCTACTGGTAAAAAAAATGCATAGTAGCTATAGTAATTATGCAAGGTCACAAAATCTACAATGTTAACATTACCAAAGACAGAAATGTGAATTCACAAAATGAACGCGTGCTGTGCCATCATGGTGGTTTAACGTTAAGCTAGCTAGTCAGTGAAGCTCCACCTGACATGCTAGCAAACCATTTTCAAACTCAAAATCATATTGGGTAGCTAACGCTACTAGAAAAGAAAGATTTCTACATTCTGTTTATTTGGCAAGAATATGTTAAAACATATTTCTGAAAACACTTCAGGTAAGTTAACGTTATGTTAGTGTAACTCCGTTTTTACATGCTAACTAACAGTGTCCAAGTTAACTAGCTATGTGTTAACGTTAGTCGTGGACAAGGCGATGGCAACTTGGCGGGAAAAGCCATAGAAAAAAAGTCATTTGACTAACCAGACTGCATAGTTATTGCAACGTTATCGCTAGCTCTAAAAGCACATAAAACTTTATTGCAAGCTCTCTCTTGGAATAAAACATTTACGTACCCTAATATGCTTCCGCAGGTTGGATGGCGAGTTTTTCTAGGTCGTGATGTGGTTTGTTTTAGGCAAACATTTAAAACGAAATGAATCTTTAATCCTTTCAGAAAACTGAAACATGGGTTCATGGGCCATGAGCACGTGCATTCTCCAGAAGAACCGCCTCCTTCTATTCTGCCATCAACTCATCGTGTTAAATAATGCTACTGAGAAATAATTGAACTTGATTTTATACAGTCTATGGACGTGACGTGACCCTAGTGATTACTGATAGACTGTCTTAGTGTCACCTGTGAAAAAAAACCAAATCACATTTTAGAAAAGAAAAGAAAAGAAAAAACATCCACTTTCAAAGCTGCTTCATAGTAACGAGGAGCTTGACAGAAATGTAGTGGAGTGAAAAGTACGATATTTGTCTTTCAAATGTAGTGAAGTTAAAGTCATAAGTTTTCAGAAAAAAACACTCAAGTAAAAGTACAGATACTCAAAAAGTGTACTTAAGTACAGTCCTCAAGTAAATGTCCTTCGTTACTGTCCACCTCTGGTTCATACAGTATGTCGTACGGTTGCAAGAGCCATCAAAAATCAGGTCAATGCATGTCGATAAGTATGGGGCTCTGCTCCACGCCCACTTTGAATAGAATATAAACCTGCGATTTGTTTAGTAGCTGGAGTTATTGTTAGTAAATAAAAACAGCAACTTCTGACCAATCAGAATGGAGAACTCAACAGCAGTGTGGTGTAATGTAATGTATTTTTAATCTTTATATAGATTTGAATTCAAACCAGAGTTGCAGTAATGTGTAATACACTCATACACACTTTGTATTGAAGGACTTTCCAAATAACATCGAGTTTCATTTGCTTTATTTTGTACATAACATTTTCTACAATGGACTTAAATCACAGAACAGCTTCATAGGAATAAACCATGGCAGATTGAAATGCCTGAGGTCATTCGGGTGAACGAACAAACAAACCCCTGCATCTGGGGGTATTTAAACAGGCAGCCTGAGACCGAGAACACGAAAAAAAAATTATTATAATCTGTCCAATTCCTATACTATTATTACAGATGCTTTGCATTGCATTCATATTCAAAATGTGAAATTAAATCTTTTTTCTCTCTCAACAATAATACAATTGCTAATAAATGACATTAGCAAATACTGTAACAATTTCCTGTCATATCAATACACAGTCATTTCATTTCACTGACTGTAAAAGCTAATGTGAAACTAACTAACACGAAGTCTTTAACATGCATCAGACCATCCAATATATCAAGCAACATTTTAAAAATATAAAACCTTCAGCAGCATGCATTTATTAACAACTCGCAATAATAAATGGCAACATGTTAGGCGAGTCAAACAACCAAGCATCCTCCAGCAGAGAGTATGGCTTTAAATATTCTATCCACATTCACTGGATATGAGCAGTCGCGCACTTTGACTGGCTACTCTACTACTAGGATATCAGCTCATATACCGTGAGTAGAGAAAAACAAAAATGGCGGCGCGTGTTGCTGAACCAACTGAGGATGAAATAAAAACTCTACTTGAAAAAAACCCTAAAAAAAAAAAGTAAATATGGAATGAAAGTATTTGATGGTAAGAACGCATCTTTATTTTTCAAGAATTATTATTTCAGCATTTTTCACAAATTGCTCCTGTGATTTCGCTGGTTTGTTTACATTCTAAGTGGAAATGATTGTCGGACGTTTTGTATAAAGTCTTTATCAGATTTGCAAAAAATAAAAATGCTCCGTTTTTCAAAATCCAGTGAATGTCTCATCTCATCTCATTATCTGTAGCCGCTTTATCCTGTTCTACAGGGTCGCAGGCAAGCTGGAGCCTATCCCAGCTGACTACGGGCGAAAGGCGGGGTACACCCTGGACAAGTTGCCAGGTCATCACAGGGCTGACACATAGACACAGACAACCATTCACATTCACACCTACGGTCAATTTAGAGTCACCAGTTAACCTAACCTGCATGCCTTTGGACTGTGGGGGAAACCGGAGCACCCGGAGGAAGCCCACGCGGACACGGGGAGAACATGCAAACTCCACACAGAAAGGCCCTCGCCAGCCACGGGGCTCGAACCCAGGACCTTCTTGCTGTGAGGCGACAGCGCTAACCACTACACCACCGTGCCGCCCCTCCAGTGAATGTGGACAGAATAAAACAGTTATTCCAGTCAATCTTGTTGTACATGGATTATAGCTGACGAGGCGCGTGCATCAGCTCATGTACGACTCGATTTTGTGGAATAACAATTAGCATTTACAGAGAAATTAAACAAAGTACTAAAGAAAAAATCCTGACATTCAGATACATTCTTTAACCTTCATGTACTATCCATACACAGTACTGTGCAAAAGTCTTAGTCCCCCTATTTTTCCCCCCATACAAACTTTATCGATTTCTATTTTATGATTTCTACATTATCGAGTCAGTACAAAAACATTGTAGAGTCCAGACATTCATTTCATTTTCTGCTGGAAAATGAAATGTTACAGAAAAAAAAAAAGTTTGTATCTGAGCAGCGTATTCCATAAGAGAGCACTTTTCAGGTTAAAAAAGAAAACATAACGAAGGCTGCTGGGTTTTGGTGCAAAATGAAGAAGCGAGTGTGACAGTCAAAGTGTCCAGAAGAACTGCGGCTGGTTCTGGAAGATGTTCAGTAAAACCTACAGCTCATTTCTGCATAAAACTGCACTCGCTGGACCTCAGACTACTATTTTTTTTTTAAAAGCAAAGTCAATGAATCGGTCTCACACCAAATATTAACCTTGTTTCATTTATTTATTATGGCTTACTGCTTATAGGATTTTTTTTTTTTTTAAATGTTGAGACATTTCATTATTTTTAAGCCACTTTTGGTCTACAGCATTTCTTTACATGTGTCTAAGTTTTTTGGGGGTTTTTTTTGCACTGTACTGTGTATTACAACCATTACATCACATAAAACCCACTGAGCATCTTCCTTAGCGTCGTGTGTACAGTATTTATAAAGCTGTATAAGGTTCGGAGGGTGCGCAAAACAGAATGAGGTATTGTGCCGAAAAGATAACATTTCACAATTCAAAATGAGATTTCGCCAACATTTTATATTAAAAAAATAAATATAAACATTCGTCGTAATACCAGAGACGAACTCCAGGCTGAAATGTTTTCCTCACCGTCTTGTTAAAAGGGTCTTGAAATGAAGGTTTAGTTGTAACAATACAGCACTATACGTACATACATTACACCCTCAACCAGTACAGCAAGGAAGAGATTAATCATTCGCGAATAATTTCATTCATAAAACTTCCTTAGTGCTTTATTCTGGACTAAATTTGACTCATATTTAATAATGACTATAGTCTGTGAGCTACAGTCGTTTATTCCTCGCATTCAACAAGTTGTTAATGATATATTTTTTTTATTCAGAGTCATACTTTTTTATCCATTTAGAGCTACAGTTAATGTAGCTGCGATGCATACAAGTGCCTCTTGAAATACTTAAAAGCGGAGCTCGCGAAGTATTACCAGCCCTCAGGAAGCAGCTTGTCATGTTACTGAGAATCCAGAAGGTTCATCATCTTCAACTTCCAGATTGACCTCAGACTGTTATAAAGTGCTCATACTGGAGATGCTTTCCAAAATAATCGTTGCTACGATGTACCAGATCAACGATGTATTTATTATTTCGATTTTTTTTCTTTAAAATAGCAACATTTATTCATTTATCCATTAGTTTAATTACTTTACATGGCGTTTTTACATCCACCATACATGAATCTATGTAAACCGTTACTTACTTACAGAACTTAAGGTGCTAAAGCTTTAGCGAGTGCATTAATATACAGGGTGTCCCAAAAAAACCTCACATTTTGACTCCTCTTTGGAGTTTTCATTTCTTTTCAGATCAAATTAACCCTAATAATGGCTGAAGTACGATTGAAGTTTTGAAGAAAGAAAATATATCATAAAGTGCTACCGGAAGCACGAAAGCATCATGGAAGTGCAAAGACAATTTAGAAGACATTTTCACAAAGATCCACCAATGCAACGCACCATTGCTCGCATCCGAGATGAGTTTGAATCAGATGGAACTGTGCATGACGTCCATAAGGAGCGTTCAGGAAGACCACGGTCATCAACCAGCCCCGCAAAGGAAAATCAATTGCTGGAACCGATCCCCACAGAAATCTGTACGACAAATGGCTCATGAGACAGTAATCCCAAAATCAAGCGCCCATCGCATTTTGAAGCGAGTTCACTGGAAATGTTACACTCCAACATTAATCCACGCTCTAAATGAAGATGATCCTGAGTGAGTACATTTTTTTTTTTGGGACACTTTGTATTAACCCTGTGATCTGCCATGTTGATCTGTCAGAGCTCCTGTAATGGAGCATTAACCAACACATTCTGACCAATCAGATTAGAGAATTTAACAGCGCTGGGAAATTCAGGATGTGATCTTATTGTCGTATGGACATTAAACACAATGTTTTAAACAGCGAGCTGTTGTGTGTCAGCTTAGTAACCCCATGTTTTTTATTTTTTTGTCTCTAAGCGAAGTTTGTGTCACGTTAAAATCTCAAACTCTATGCTCGTTGACAGCTGATAAGAACGTACCGGTAAACCTTTCGAATATTTGAAACCAATTTATGATCGTAACCTGATAAATGCCTAGATGATTGTTTTTATATCATCAGGATGTGTCCGTACAAGACAAGAACTAATCTACTAGTTTCCAGGCCAACCTCAGATACCCTTTTTCAACCAACAGGGAACGGGTTCTTGAACCAGTTCCGTTCAGGATTCTTTGAACCTTGGTGCCAGCTAGTGACCCAGCCCACTTTCACCAATCAAGGACGTGTCATTAACGGAGAGCGTTGCACAATTCATAACAGGAGTAAACAGTAGTCGCAAGATGGCGGCGCACATTGATTACCTCTGAGCTTTTGCTTTGTCATCACAGATATTTGTTTTTGGTCCATTTTTTTTCCTGAACATGGCTCTTTTTCCGTTGCGTTCTCCAGTGCTTCTTCTCCAAACTAATGACACGCCCACTGATGTCATGGTTCACACTGGAAAAACCAGCTATATTTTGGTTCCAGATGGGAAACAACTTTTCAGGTTCCAAACCAATTTATTTTTGGTCGAAATGCTGTGAACGGTTCAAGATTTGGTGCGCGAACCAGAACAGAACCCATTCCATGTTGGTGGAAAAGGGGTAAATCTGACACTGACATTTCATCTAAATAGCTCTCAAATACTAGCTTAATTCTTTGCATTTTCTCCAAAATCATGCAAACTGACACATTCATTCACTTATTCTCAAATAACTCCATGGTACTCTTGTCCCTTCGAGTGTGTGCCTGCACTGTAAAAGATCCCAGCGTGTTTGGCCATTCTCTTGTTTATGACCTCTGATTTCAAAGAGTCCATTTTAATAACCATACGGTTAGCCACCACACCATCCAACACATCTGAACCCATCTTCAAGTCCTGGGTCTGCTGTAGTGTGGGGTGAAAGCAGCAGTAATAAAGCACTTTAACTAACAGACCTATCAGATAGGAAAGCGGGATGGCGATGAGGAGAATAAGGGAATAGGACTGGCTCCTTTCTGGATCTCTGAAGAACCACCATGTGACCATTAGGATTGCACTGTCTATCACAATAAAAAAATGGTAGATAATGCTCCTGCCTCTGGTCCGACCTTCCACCACATTAAACCAGCTGAAGTACCAGATGAGCCCTACGGTGGCCCGGTAGAGCCACTCTCCAGGTTTGCTATCCATGAATTTGGTGTTCTGCAGAGAGGCCCAGACAACAAATACAAGCCAGAGTAACAGGAAGTGAGCAAAAATGTAACAGGACAGGACAGAGGTGAAGAGGGACACGCACACTATGCGTGGGCCAATCAGGAACAGGTTCCACAGGAAGTAGATGAGAGAGGACAGCCATGTCTGTTTGGTCTTCTGAGGGAGGAAGAAACGCAGTGAGCGATGGTAGTCCACCACCATCCATGCGACTGAAAGGATAGAAGCGATCACGCTCACATCTGCATGAGAAAAACATCACAGTTTTTATTTTATACCCACACTTTGTAAATTGTATAAACACGTGATAAATTGCAAATATAGCCACAAGCGGCGATGAAGGGCCCAAGCACCTCCGGTATACCAAATCTGTCATGAATCCAACAAACTGCCTTGGAGGAGAGCGTCAAAATGTAGCACGTCAAAACAAAATGCACAAAACCAAAAATAACTGACTTCTTGTTGAGTATGGCTAATACAATGTACATTACAATGTTATTCGTCTTGGGACACCTCACACACCTGCCAAATTTGACATGGATAGGTGAACCTAGATACCGAGTAAAGTCTCAATGATATGTGGGGGCGCTATGGAGTCCCCCAGACACACCCAGGGCCAAGCCTCTATCCCTGAGTAGTAGTGGCCAGAACTGATGTGTGTACCAAATTTTATGAGTTTTCACCCATGGGAACCACCTCAAAAATGGCCAAGTCTTGAATCATAATAATAATAATAATAATAATGAAAACAATAGGGTCTTGCACTTCAGTGCAGCACCCTCCAGTGGACACCTCCAGTACTCAGGACCTAATGAGTGCTGTTAAAGGAAAATAATAATAAACAAGGTGGTGGGATGTGTCCTGAAACAAAGTGTCCTGAAGCAAAGGGGGTGGCCATGGCCTGAAGGTTCGAGAAGCAGCCTTAGGCCCAAAGGGTCAACAGTTCAATGCCCAGGACTGGCAGGAAAAATGTGAAGGGAGTTGAATGAATGAACAGCACTTTCCCCTCCCTCTGTATCATGGCTGAAATGCCCTTGAGCAACCCCCATCTGCTCCCCAGGCACTGTAGCATAGCTGCCCACTGCTCTGGGTATGTGTTCACTGCTTCATAGGGGTGAAATGCAGAGGAGGAATTTTACTGTGCTTGAGTACATGTGACAAAAATAAATGCTTCTTCTTCTCAAGTGACTGGTACACTGCTGAAGCTGATCATTTTCCAATGAACAACAGATCCCACTTTTTTAAAAATCTGTTTATTGTTAAGGTGATGATACACGGAGCAACTTTTGGGGCAGTGCTGCTGAACAATTGCGCTTCGACACTTTCCCACTGAGATTGGGCAACAATTTCTATCTGAATGATTTTGATAGTTTTGGGCAACTTTTTAAGATCATCCAATCAGAGTGCTAGTAGCAAATCACATGTGTAAACCCAAAGTGGTGAATTTACCTCATGAAATGCTTAGAAAACCAACAGACAGGTATTTTTGTGTGCTCAGGTCGTAATTAAGACATCGATTTTTTTTCAGCCAAGTGTAAACTGCTGTTAGCTAACCACCACTCCATAGAGACTGACTGGGATTTAGCTAACTAGTGTTGGTTTTTGCTAACATATAGTTAGCTGAAAGTTATCGCTAGCTACGTCGGGATAACGTTAGCTCTCTTGTGTAAACATGATCGTACTCAAACTCCTTGGGCCAGAAGAGAGTCCCTTCTTGGAAAGGTTACAGCTTTGATACTGGAGACTCCTTCCATAAACGCGAACTAAACACCTCTTCACAGAAACAATTATACATTAACAATTCACTGTGTACTATAGCGACTAGACACCATAATATTCAAAACATAACCTTACGGAAATGAAAGATTCGACACTTCAACAGCACTGTGATCTCACATAAAATTAGCTGTAAATCTGTTCTCTCTGGATGAATCCCACACTTCTACTCGCCAGTTCACGTCCTCTGAAAGTTCCTGAATTTGGTAATGCAATCAGGATTACGTTATGAATGGAAGTTACATGACCGTTAAAACAGAAGTAGTTACTCACACTGAATGGTTTTGGCGTGATTCGTGTGGATTATGATGTAGATCATAAGCGAGAGCTGTGGTGTACTCTCGCAGAACGTCTCAATCAGTCGCAGCATGCTGAGGTCATGGGTCAGGTAGGTGGCGTACTCGGAGCCCTGTTTTCCTCGCCACCACAAGCAGAAGCCCTGCCAGATTGCCGATATGTGCCTGAGGATGAAGATCAGAGTATTAGCACAAAAGTTTAATTCCAATCCTGAAGAATATTAGATGGGATTAAAACTCAGAAAAGAAACGCAGGACACAGGTAACAGCTTACAAACCTACATTCAGGAAAACAATTAGATTTGATGATCATATCAGAGATCACACTTCTGGTTACCAAGTAGGGGGGAAAAATCCTGAATAAAACACTTGCAGGGTGCCGTTATAGGGAAAATACATCAACCACAGGGTGCAGTGCTGCAGATTGACACAGAGTAGAGTTACTCATCACTGATTTTCCTCCAATAGCACTTCCTGAAATTGTATTCCTCTAATACCACAGCAATACGGCAACAATTCAGGGATTTTTTTTTTAATAATTAATGAATGATACATGCTTTTTGACCATTTTAATTTAAAATATTTAATCTTATTTCCTTACATTATATCAGCTGATAATGACAGGCTGGTCATTACTTTATCCACTTCTTGATTTCGCTCTTGAAAAAATAATAAGTCGTCCGTTATGAAGACTTTCCCATAGTGGAAAACCTTTCTGACGGTTACAAAACACTGTCAAGGTTAAAAAACATCTTTCGGAAAACTAAACGTTTTCTTCGTTAAAGGTGCTGACTGCAAACTGAGCTGAAATTCTCTTTTTTTTTTTTTTTTTAAAATCATGCATGGCATTTTCCTCCATGTCAGAAGAACAATATCATGTGGACGAGATGTGATCTTTATGATGTCCTGATGGTCGCTTTTCTCCATTCTGGGACCGTTTTCCTCCCTCTTGAGGTAAACAGTACAGCTCTACGGAAACAGAAAACAGCCAAACGCGAGGGAAGCGCTTTACCTAATTACCATAACTATGGAACTGCATCACACCAAGATGGCGACGCACGGAAAACATCGTGACTCTACGTCGACTTCTGAGAATTTTGAGTCACAGGGATGTAATTTGTGGTTGACGTTCGCGAATAGATCCGTGAAACACAAGACGATGAATATATCTTTTCTCTGTTACTGCTTGTGTGTTATTGTTTCTTTCTCTGTAAGACAAAACATTAGACGTGTAATGCCATACTTGCTACCGTGGAGTCGAGCCCATGCATTCTAAGGCTAAGATAGCTAAGCGCTAGCTAGAATGATTTGGTTATCTGTCCAGAAAAATGACACGTCTGTCATAAAACCTTGCTCGATCTTGTAGTTGCATTCACTAGGCAGGTTTTCTTTTTCTTTTCTGCTGGCTTTTAGCTGGCGGGAGAGTCGAGTACGCCATGTTTGCCAAGGCCGACTTGTTTTGGTTAAAAGTAGATCAAACGCCCTTTGGTGGTCACGTGATATTGTTGCTCACTTGCTTCAGTGAGCTCCAGAATCGTAAAACACGGGACGCGTTTTATCTCGGCAAAACATTTATACATAGGATCAGTGGCGAACAATTGCACACAAGTCCCCGGGGCAAAACACCAATCAGGGCCCCCCACATGGCGAAATTGCAAACAAACAAACAGAAGGTCTACGGCATATAATCAGGCTATATTAGAACAGAACTTGCTCAAATTTTTATTATTTTATTATTTTTTTATAGGCCTACATAGCCTGTATTTTCCATTCATTTTTTATTATGTTCCAAATAGACACTAAAAAAAAAATCCAGCAATCATGATTGATACACCCTCATTGTGTAAGCACGTCTTCAACTACAAAGCCGACACGGAAACCTGCGTTTGTCATTAAAAAGGCATGCGTTGACTATTTGAGGGATGTTAAGCGCTCTTGCTCGCTCACTCAATTGATAAAACGGCCAATCCACAGAGTCTCTCTTGACCCATTGTGCTCCTGAGATAATTTATCAATTTTAATTTGGAGAAAGAGCGCTCTGCTGTCGCAACTGAGACGGGGAGAGTGAGAAAAAGCAAGAAGGCCGTGCGCACCTCACTAAATGTAGAAGTTACTGCTGGATGATCTACTACCAGCAGCCTGGCCAGGCTAAGCACATTTGCTATCTGCTCCTTGAAACAAGCCCTAAATGACACTAGTTGACCAGGAAAGCTGGAGTCAATATTCCGACTATAGTGATCACACAGTCGACAGGCCACTTTGTATAGCTCCTCGCCCTTGGCATGCTGGAGCGCATTTGGATGAATAGCCTCAAACAAATGAGCAGTCCGATTTAAACTGACAAACCTTTGTGACAGCTGCTGAACGATTATATCAAGGCATGCATAGAACACAGGGTTTTTTCTAGAAAAATTTAGTATGAGGGCGCTCACCATGGCGAGGGAGCGAAGCGGGGGGGGGGGGGGGGGGGATGGTGCCGGTTGTCCGTCCCTCCCCCGCCGTGCAAAGCCTTTGAAAAATGCTCCAATGGGACATTCTGAGGCTATCTGAGAGGGAAATTTTAACAAATTGTCTGTCAACATTGAAAAAGAAAGAAGTAATCATCTGCCCCGGACAGTCTTTGGCTTTCTTCCGCTTCGTGCCGCAGGATGACATCTTTAAATGCCCAAGTGTCAACAAAAACAACTCGCGAACTACTTCTGTCAAAAGCTCCCGCGCCGGTGGGTGAAAGGTCATTCAGTCTCGAGAAATCTCGCTCTACAAGTCAGCTGACCTTGTATGTAACCCATGTCAAATCTCGCGAGAACAGCCGCGACAAGTAAACAACTAAACATGGCGCCTCAGTCTGGAAAACGCCAATTCGGATTGTTTTTGCACCGTCTGGCGGCGTATCTACTATGATTGGAATATTTTTGGAGCAATTATAACGTATTTGATGATCAGACACATTGTCACGTAGTGTTGCTGGGATGTTTTCACGGAGTCGGTAAGGGGGCGCACGCCGAGAGTAAGCGGGCGCAGCGCCCCTGTTCCCCCGTTTAGACGAAAGCCTGGAACACATTCACCCGAAAATAACGTTCTGCATTGGAAAGCCGACTGTCTTCGCTAAGGTGATCAAAGTGGCGCTTCACTTTTTTTCAACCTGGTGGCTACAAATTGCGTTTGACTGCCCCATTTCACAGCCAGTGCCAGAGTGGAAGCCTTTGCCTCATCAAACTGCTCCCTGTACTCCTGTAGAGTTCGGACAGTATTCTGCAATAATGCAGACGCTTTGAGGAGATCAATGGTCTTCTTCTCCTGCAGTAACTTTGAGATGGCATTAGTGCACTCCAAAATCTTTGTCTGAAGGCTGATTAAAAATATGAACTGAAATTTAGTAATGGCCTTTTTAAGTGCATCTGCCTCATCTCGTTCATTCGTTTTCTCGCTTGTAAGTGAGAGCTTTAATGACGTCTCCATATCTGTACTTTAACGCAACAAGCGCATCGTAGCGGGAGGACCAGCGGGTTGGGCAGAGGCGTTTCAAGGTTATGTCCCTGCTCTCTGGGCTCAATAAGTCGCCAAGTAACGCCCATCTCTAAACACTGTTGGCAACCACATCATAAAACTGTCTGATCTCTGGGATAGTTTTGACAGAATCATTCAGTAACAAATTCAGACAATGAGCCACACAGTGCACGGACAAAGCAAGGGGCTCTCGCTCCACTATTCTCGCTTGAACACCAGAATAAATTCCGCTCATGTTCGCTGCGCCGTCATAACCCTGTCCACGGCATCTGGAGCGATCTAAGCCATTCCCTTCAATGCAGCTAATAATCTGGCCCTCCAGTTCAGAAGCGGATACGTTCACAGTTATCTCGAATCCAAGAAAAGCCTCAACTATCCTGATTTCACAGGGGGCTTTTTATTTAATTTTTTAACCATAAGAATGTGTAGCAAAAATGAGAGATATATAGGTCAACTAGTCTGTAATCATGTGAAAACTTATAGGTTTCAAGGAATTTCCAATGAAATCACGCAAGGCACATTTATTGGGAGGGCCTGAATGTCAAAGGGTGGGGCCCTGTACGGCTAGGGGGAAGGCCCAAGGGCAATGGCCCCACCCACCCCCTTTAGCTCCACCCCTGCATAGGATACACGGTGTGTGTGTAGCAGCGAAACACCTTGAAACTCCAACAGCTATAGAAATAGAACATTTTGCCCAGAATTCAACTTTGCAGTCAGAACCTTTAACTAACACTTTCTAATAATATGTACATTATTAGCGTAATGTATTAAGACAAACATATTCATATAAACCTGGGATATAGACCTCGTACTATACATACATACATGCAGGTTTACCAAAAATCTCAACATTTGAGATTTTTCTGCCAATAATTATAGGACGTCCTACTGTGGGTGGTAGAAATGGGCAACTGGACTTGCTTGATAGGACGTCCTACAAGTCCAGCATCACATGAGGGGGGGGGGGGGGGATAAAACAAAAAGCTCTTACTTCCATAACTTACTTAACATATCCACCATTTTTCTCAATACACAAATTTCGACATAACATCTAGTCAATAAACACACGACTTACAATGTTACATGCCTCAATGATGCATGAATGCAAATGTTCCACATTCCGAATTTTCTTGCGCATACTTGCACCTTCACATGACGTCAATTTCCTAGGAATAAACTTCTTTAGGTTCATTCATCCACGCTCAGATACATCATGATCAGTAATAATATAAAATAAAAATTACACATTAATCCTGCGCTGTCACACTTACGGGACATCCTGTACTTTAACGTCTTTGAACTTTGCATCTTAAGAAAATGTAAATTATATATATTTTATCAAAAAGTAGAAATGTTTACATCAGGGTTTCGGTCTAATTTGTCTTGACATCTTTCTGCAGAGATAACATTGGATAAACGAGTTCAACAAGTGCAGCGGTAAAACCAGACACTCTGTATAAAGATGTCGAACACCTTGTGAGCCAAGAGTGCTTTTTACACGATTGTACAGTGGTGCTTGAAAGTTTGTGAACCCTTTAGAATTTTCTATATTTCTGCATAAATGACTTAAAACATCATCAGATTTTCACACAAGTCCTAAAAGTAGATAAAGAGAACCCGGTTAAACAAACGAGACAAAAATATTATACTTGGTCATTTATTTATTGAGGAAAATGATCCAGTATTACATATCTGTGAGTGGCAAAAGTATGTGAACCTTTGCTTTCAGTATCTGGTGTGACCCCCTTGTGCAGCAATAACTGCAACTAAACGTTTGCGGTAACTGTTGATCAGTCCTGCACACCGGCTTGGAGGAATTTTAGCCCATTCCTCCGTACAGAACAGCTTCAACTCTGGGATGTTGGTGGGTTTCCTCACATGAACTGCTCGCTTCAGGTCCTTCCACAACATTTCGATTGGATTAAGGGCAGAACTTTGATAAATATTTTTAGGTCATATTTATGCAGAAATATAGAAAATTCTCAAGGGGTCACAAACTTTCAAGCACCACTGTATATTTACAGAGAAATGGATGAAAGCTGGGGTGGCACGGTGGTGTAGTGGTTAGCGCTGTCGCCTCACAGCAAGGAGGTCTGGGTTTGAGCCCCGTGGCCGGCGAGGGCCTTTCTGTGTGGAGTTTGCATGTTCTCCCCGTGTCCGCGTGGGTTTCCTCCGGGTGCTCCGGTTTCCCACACAGTCCAAAGACATGCAGGTTAGGTTAACTGGTGACTCTAAATTGAGCGTAGGTGTGAATGAGAGTGTGAATGGTTGTCTGTGTCTATGTGTCAGCCCTGTGATGACCTGGCGACTTGTCCAGGGTGTACCCCGCCTTTCGCCCGTAGTCAGCTGGGATAGGCTCCAGCTCGCCTGCGACCCTGTAGAACAGGATAAGTGGCTACAGATAATGAGATAAGATGAGATGGACGAAAGCGAAGTCCATCCATCATCATCATCATCATCGTGAAAACAGAGAAGCATGCTTACACACTGTCCAGGTAGCGGGAAAAGTGTTTACATAGCAAAACAAAAAGACATGGGCGGCACGGTGGTGCAGTGGTGAGTATCATCACCTCACACCAAGTGTGAATACCACTTTTCCACCAACAGGGAATGGGATCCGTTCTGGTTCGTGCACCAAATATTGAATTGTTCACAGCGTTTCGACCAAAAATAAATTGGTTCAGAGCCTGAAAAAGTTGGTTCCCAGGCGGAACCAAAATATCGTTAGTTTTTCCAGCGTGAACCATGATGACATCATTGGGCATGTCGTTAGTTTGGAGAGGAAGCAGAGCGCAGCAATGGAAAATGCAATGAAAAGGGATACATCTTCAGAAGAAAATAAAAAAGGCCCGAAAACAAATATCTGCAATAACAAAACAAAAGCTCGGAGGTAAATCAATCAATGTGCATCACCATCTTGCGATGACAGGTTGCACAGTTCACAACAGGCGTAACACCTTCTGTTCATGACACATCCTTGATCGGTGAAAACGTGGATCGGTTCAGTAGCTGACAGCAGCACAATGCATTAAATCATGCAGATACAAATCAAGAGCTTTGGTTAATTAACGTTCACAATGTTCAAACATCCATCCATTATCTGTAGCTGCTTATCCTGTTCTACAGGGTCGCGGGCAAGCTGGAGCCTATCCCAGCTGACTACGGGCGAAAGGCGGGGTACACCCTGGACAAGTCGCCAGGTCATCACAGGGCTGACACATAGACACAGACAACCATTCACATTCACACCTACGGTCAATTTAGAGTCACCAGTTAACCTAACCTGCATGTCTTTGGACTGTGGGGGAAACCGGAGCACCCGGAGGAAACCCACACGGGCATGGGGAGAACATGCAAACTCCGCACAGAAAGGCCCTCGCCGGCCACGGGGCTCGAACCCGGACCTTCTTGCTGTGAGGCGACAGCGCTAACCACTACACCACCAGGTGTAGGTGACACGCCTGTTCAAACATCATAATGGGAAAAATTGTGATCTCAAAGTGTGCCTTTCTTTCACTGTGGCATGGGTGTTGGTTTGAGCCAGATGGACTGGTTTGAGTATTTCAGAAACTGCTGATCTCCTGGGGTTCACACACAACAGTCTCTAGAGTTTATACAGACAGAATGGTGCGAAAAACAAAAAACATCATCGAGCGAGTGAGTGACAGTTCTGTGGGTAGAAACAAACGCCTTGTTGAGAAGAGAGCTGAGAGGAAAATGGATAGGGCTGGGTTTCCCAAAAGCCTCTTAACGCTAAGAGCATCTTAACTAGGAGAGAGAGTGTTCATTGTGATGCTCGCTCTACCATTTAACGACGATCTTTGTGCTACGATGCTTTTTGGAAGCCCACCCAGATTGGTTCGAGCTGCCAGGAAGGATGTAGCAACCGTGGTGAGCAGCATCGGCAGATGATGAGTGTATATACAGTTTAGGAAAGTTCACAGCTTTCAGGAGTGTAGTTAGATGATGTGAAAGGAAAATATGTTTTCTCAGGTTTCTCTAAAAACCTGGAATTTCCTGGATGAAGTTAAACATCAGGTAAGTGAGATACAATCATCAAGTCATTACTTTCGATGTATCGAAAGTAAACAAAGTCAAATTAACCCCTTCAATGCCCTTGGACGAGTCACGTACGTCATGAAATCTTTTACCGCTGTGCCTTATGACATACGCTACTCGTCATAAACGCCTCCTTTTATGTACTGTACGTTACATGGTACATTACTTTTACTTCACAGTGGCACATATGAATTACAGTCAATGCCTAAAACATTCTTCCAGTTGGATGTGTTTTGGTATGGTGTGGAAAACAGTCACATGACCCTGTATTGGTCATGCGGTGTCCTGTCATTGTCTGACACAATGCGTTATTTACTTTTTTTGCTCTTTTAGTGTGTTTTGGAGCAAATTACGGCAAGAAAGAGATATACTGCAGGAGAAGTGAGGGACATAATATTTAGGGAGACACAGAACTTATGGTGATGATACACGGGGCAACTTTTTGGGCAATGTTGCCGAGCAATGTTGCTGGCAACGGGCAACTAGGTGAGACACAGGGCAACTTTTCGGGGCAACTAACAATGGGCAACAACAGTTAGCAACGGCAGTTTACGGTTAGCTAAAAAAAAAAAAAAAAAAAAAAAAAAAATCGGTCTTAATTTTTGCTGTGACCATTTAATCAAGCTGTCTGTTGTTTTTTAGAGCTTTGGTGAGGTAAATTCCTCCATATAGAATATTAAAATAACAACTTACCGGCGTAAAAACAGATGAGGAGTCTCTCCATCTCTTCACTCCACTGACACTGAGCGGCCGCCATATTTGTTTGAAATTTCTGATCCGAACCTCACCGGAGGTCACATGACTCGGTACTCACGTTCTGATTGGCTTATCTCAAAAAGTTGCCAGAGATTATCAAAACCATTCAGAAAGAAACAATGTTGCCCAATCTCAATAGAAAAAAAGAGTCAAAACGCAATTGCCCAGCAACATTGCTCGGCAACATTGCCCAAAAAGTTGCCCCGTGTATCATCACCAATAGAATTGGGAAGTACTGATGAGGATGAAAGTGGAAATGAGAGCAGTGGAAGTGATTATCAGGGCAGTGGTGCTGATGGATCATCTAGTGATGGCAGTGAGGACAGCATACCTGATTTGGTCATCAGAGGTAGGAGGCAAGCTGTAGCTAGAGGCCGAGTTAGAACTAGAGGTGGTGGAAGAGTAACGCCTAGAGGGAGAGGGCCACGCAGATGAAGTGGTAGGGTGCGTGCACGTGATGGAGGACATGGTATGAGAGGAGATAGTGAGACTGAGAATGATGATGCTGCTGTTGAGGCTGGTGGAGGAGGTGATGGTGAGGCTAGGGATCGAGGTGGTGGTGATGATAGGCATGATGATAATCAGGGAAACCAAAATGTATATCAGCCAATCTTTAGAGAAGCACGTATGGAACAGCCAAATAAAACACAATTTCACTGTGTCTAATGCTGGCATACAAATTGACACAGCTGGCTTAAATTCTTAAAGCTTAAATTCCATTTCAAATATCATGAAGGCACTCTTCCCAGCTATTTTCAATCTCTACCTTTTAATATTGTAACTCCAATTCATAATACACGCTCATCAAGTCAAATTTATCAACCAAGCACTAAACACAAATTTGCTGAAAAACGTGTTAGATGTGATCTACCTCAAACTATTAAATCCACACCAAAAATCATTCTAGAAAAGGTTCATACACAGTCTTCAAGGGTTCTCTTTATATGTTAAACGTCATATCATTCAGAACTATAGAGTGAGCTGTAATATTGTGAATTGTTATATATGTTCTAGATAGATGTTCTTCATATATCTCATCTCATTATCTGTAGCCGCTTTATCCTTCTACAGGGTCGCAGGCGAGCTGGAGCCTATCCCAGCTGACTACGGGCGAAAGGCGGGGTACACCCTGGACAAGTCGCCAGGTCATCACAGGGCTGACACATAGACACAGACAACCATTCACACTCACATTCACACCTACGCTCAATTTAGAGTCACCAGTTAACCTAACCTGCATGTCTTTGGACTGTGGGGGAAACCGGAGCACCCGGAGGAAACCCACGCGGACACGGGGAGAACATGCAAACTCCGCACAGAAAGGCCCTCGCCGGCCCCGGGGCTCGAACCCAGGACCTTCTTGCTGTGAGGCGACAGCACTAACCACTACACCACCGTGCCGCCCCGTTCTTCATATATATAAAATAATATTGTTTATACACCACTGACTGCATGCCTACTATTATGTATAATGCTTAAGTATGTTAGATATGCAAGATTGTTCAAAAGTGACATTGCTATGTGTAAATTTATCAAGATAAGTCAAATGTGAATTTTACCACAAACCTAAACATCATATTATGAAAATCTAAAAAAAAGTTAATTACAAATATTTTATGTTCCTGCAGGGAGCCTAAGGTGGCCTGCATGATAGCGGTTTTATTTTCATTACCTTAATGTAGGTCCCCTGGATCTTTCATATTTCCTATTTCAAGTATTTTTGCTTTTTTATGCTTTATGTATGTTTGTTGAAGATCCAAATAAATAAATAAATGAATTCTGAATTTCTGGCTTTGATCCTGAGGATTACTTTAAAGTTTTCCTCGCAGATTAACCGGTAGACCTACCACACAGAACACGATATATAAGTGCTTGAAGCATGTCTTGGACTTGGAATACTTGGAACAAATGGACCCTTGGTATACATTGTGTTTTCAAGTACTAGTAATTCATGTTTACGGACAGGTTCAGGTGGCACGGTGGTGTAGTGGTTTGCACCGTCACCTCACAGCAAGAAGGTCCTGGGTTCGAGCCCAGCGGCCAGCGAGGGCCTTTCTGTGTGGAGTTTGTATATTCTCCCCGTGTCTGCGTGGGTTTCCTCCACAGTCCAAAGACATGCCTTCATCCAACCATTATCTGTAGCCGCTTTATCCTGTCCTGCAGGCAAGCTGGAGCCTATCCCAGCTGACTATTCACACTCACATTCACACCTACGGTCACTTTAGAGCCACCAATTATCCTAACCTGCATGCCTTTGGACTGTAGGGGAAACCGGAGCGGACATGGGGAGAACATGCAAACTCCACACAGAAAGGCCCTCGCCGGCAGCTGGGTTCGAGGCGACAGTGATGATAGGCATGATGGCACTACACCACCGTGCCGCTCCCAAAGACATGCAGGTTCGGCTAATTGGTGGCGCTAAATTGACCGTAGGTGTGAGTGCGAGTGTGAATGGTCGTTTGTCTCTGTGTCAGCCCTGCGATGATCTGGCGACTTGTCCAGGGTGTACCCCGCCTCTCACCCGTAGTCAGCTGGGATAGGCTCCAGCTTGCCTGTGGCCCTGTAGGACAGGATAAGCGGCTACAGATAATGGATGGATGGATGGATGGATGGACGGACAGGTTCTCATTGACAAGACCTGTTGTCTTGTTTTTGATTACTAAAGTTATTTTTACTCTACAACAGTGTTTTTTGTGATTTTTCTCATCTCATCTCATTATCTCTAACCACTTTATCCTTCTACAGGGTCGCAGGCAAGCTGGAGCCTATCCCAGCTGACTACGGGCGAAAGGCGGGGTGCACCCTGGACAAGTCGCCAGGTCATCACAGGGCTGACACATAGACACAGACAACCATTCACACTCACATTCACAACTACGGTCAATTTAGAGTCACCAGTTAACCTAACCTGCATGTCTTTGGACTGTGGGGGAAACCGGAGCACCCGGAGGAAACCCACGCGGACACGGGGAGAACATGCAAACTCCACACAGAAAGGCCCTCGCCGGCCCCGGGGCTCGAACCCAGGACCTTCTTGCTGTGAGGCGACAGCGCTAACCACTACACCACCGTGCCGCCCCTTTTGTGATTTTTCCTATACAAATATTAAAGATTATCAAAATATCCAAATTTTTATCCTATATGCCCAACACATTACAATTCATGATGGGTGGCAGCCAAGGGGTTAAAGAGTGTAAAAGCAACAGAACAGAAGGGCAGGTGAGTTTCATCCAGGTGAGTTTCATCCTGCCTCTGGTTAGCTTCCACTGCACAGATGTGCTGCTGAGCTGAGTGCACGATTGTGTTTGTGTTTATGTTTATATTTACCTGAAGAAGAAACCGAGTTGACACACATGCAGGAAACACGTGAGTCTCAGGTGTCTTCGGCTGCCGAACAGGATGATATGCTTGTGTGCTGTTTGGAAGCTTCGGAGCTCCAGGTCATAATTCAGCCACAACCAGCTGAACATCTGGACTATCACGGATGAAGCGAGCATGAAGCCAATGATCATGCCGAACCAGAAGAAATCCCCATGCTGGAAAAACTCCTGCGCCAGCCACAGGTCCGAGCCCACGTCAAACACATATGTACACACACCAAGAACACTGAACACGAAATCCAGCCATGAGTATGCGGGGAAGCCTCTGGTGTCCATGCTGAAGACCTCGAGGTGTGAAAGCACTCGACAGGAAGTCTGGCAGGGTCGAGGAACTTCAAGAAACTCCAAAGTGCTTCATTCCACTTGGATCGACACCACTAAACACCTCAATGTCCACAGCGAAGCGCAACATCTGGATCACAGCTCTGAGAAGAAACCAAACAAGTAACTCTAGGAAGTAGCCGACTCCCTCTTGATCTGAAACAAGCCCCGCCCATTCCCTGAATAATAACCCCTCCTACACTACATGTCGGTCATTTGCATATGATTTACATATATTTGAATACAGACATGTTTGTACATATCACATTAAACGCAATTCTTTTTCACAAAAATATTTTTATTTAATTTAAAAGAAAAAAGTTTTTATTTGTTGAACTTTTGCTACGGTTATGATTTACTGAAAAGTGTACGATGAAAAAAAATTACAAGTTACAGTTTAGTTTGGGCAGCAGGGTGGTGTAGTGGTTAGCGCTGTCGCCTCACAGCAAGAAGGTCCTGGGTTCGAGCCCCGTGGCCGGCGAGGGCCTTTCTGTGTGGAGTTTGCATGTTCTCCCCGTGTCCGCGTGGGTTTCCTCCGGGTGCTCCGGTTTCCCCCACAGTCCAAAGACATGCAGGTTAGGTTAACTGGTGACTCTAAATTGAGCGTAGGTGTGAATGTGAGTGTGAATGGTTGTCTGTGTCTATGTGTCAGCCCTGTGATGACCTGGCGACTTGTCCAGGGTGTACCCCGCCTTTCGCCCGTAGTCAGCTGGGATAGGCTCCAGCTTGCCTGCGACCCTGTAGAACAGGATAAAGCGGCTAGAGATAATGAGATGAGATGAGTTTTCCAACAAGGGTGGCACGGTGGTGTAGTGGTTAGCACTGTCGCCTCACAGCAAGAAGGTCCGGGTTCGAGCCCCGTGGCCGGCGAGGGCCTTTCTGTGTGGAGCTTGCATGTTCTCCCCGTGTCCGTGTGGGTTTCCTCCGGGTGCTCCGGTTTCCCCCAAAGGCATGCAGGTTAGGTTAACTGGTGACTCTAAATTGACCGTAGGTGTGAATGGTTGTCTGTGTCTATGTGTCAGCCCTGTGATGACCTGGCGACTTGTCCAGGGTGTACCCCGCCTTTTGCCCGTAGTCAGCTGGGATAGGCTCCAGCTTGCCCGCGACCCTGTAGAACAGGATAAAGCGGCTAGAGATAATGAGATGAGACTGTCAGGAATAGGGGGACAGTAGAAGTCCATTTCTGTCCCCCAAGGTACAATCTACTAGGGCTATTGGACCTCAAGGTAACTACACCGTAAAATATTTCAGCCTTGTTTCGTTCTGTCCACTTACTTTTTCTCTTTAACTCGATGAGCTCTGAAAAGTGTTTTAATTTGAACTAATCTGTGCAAGTTTTCAAAGGTTAGACTTGAATTATTTGGTTGTCTTGACTAATTAGACTTAACCTTAGACTTAGACAACCTTTATTGTCATTCAGTCTGCAACAAGTGTACACCGGACGAAATTTCATTGCAATTTGGCTCAGCACGGAATTAAATATGAAAGTGTATTAAATTAAGTTATCCAGCAGCAAAAATATTATAAAGTGCAAGAGTATTAAGTGACCTGTGGAATTAGGAAATGTTCAAGTTATAAATAGATAGAAGTTTAGAGTTTGGATTTGGAGTCCAGCAGTCTGGTGGCCTGGGGGGGAAAGCTGTTACAGAACCTGGTGGTCCTGCATCGAATGCTGCGGAACCTCTTTCCAGAGGCCAGAGGTGAGAACAGTCTATAGTGAGGGAGTGAGGGGTCACTGATGATGTTTCTGGCTCGAGACATGCAACGCCTTGGTGCAATGTCCTGAATGGAGGGAAGAGAAGTCCCAATGATTTTCTCTGCTGTCCTCACCACTCTCCTCACATTCTTCCAGTCAGAGGCACTGACATGTTGATCCTGGGATTGAGATGCTGGCCTCTTCTGCCCCTCGGACCTGCTTGATCCATCCTGGTGCCCTGTGTCTGGTCGGAGTTTTATCTCACCGCTCCTGTGAAGGACGGCCCCATGAGGACAGTTGAGGGTTATACCTGTTAAAACTGTTAATATTATAGTCAGGCTGTCTGTTGTTGCCCAAATGAGGATGGGTTCCCTTTTGAGTCTGGTTCCTCTCGAGGTTTCTTCCTCATGTCGTCTGAGGGAGTTTTTCCTTGCCACCGTCGCCACAGGCTTGCTCATTGGGGATAGATTAGGGATAAAATTAGCTCATGTTTTAAGTCGTTCAAATTCTGTAAAGCTGCTTTGCGACAATGTTTATTGTTAAAAGCGCTGTACAAATAAACTTGACTTGATTTGATTTGATTTGACTGGAAGAACTGAGAGTTTTTCTGAGTTGAAACAAAGATAATCGTCAAATTGAGTTAACTTGCATTTTCAAGGCAGCAGGTGAACTTGCATTTCCAAGTTAAACCAGTCTGAAATGTTTTACAGTGTATGTGGACCTTTTTATATAAATGGTGTATAAATGGTATAAATAAGTATCTTAGAGCGTACTGATCCAGTGACAAGCCGTTGTACCCCTAAAGGTACAGTAATGTACTTATTTTCTGAGAGTGTAGAGCCGATTCTCTACAAGTCTGGGGCAATAATCTCCTAGCTGAAGAGACCAGCTTTCAGCTTCTGTTTCAATGTACTGGGTTCAGTGATCATGCATTCCAATGGCTACTGAGTAATCTGTAATCATGTCTGACATGCTGGTGATAAATTCTATGCATTTTCACTGTAGTGGGGCCTAATACTCCACAGGGCTGAAAACCCCTTTGCCCTAAATCTCAAAAATACAGATTTGATGTTGAAGGTGAAGTTTCTGGGATTCCCAGGAAACCTAGAAGCTTCCCACATGGCCCAAAAAAAAAAAGTTCTCCTCAAGCACCTCTTTTTCCGCAGTGATATGAAGCGCTTCATGATTAGTAGGCTATACTCCCATCCCAGGATAACTATTTAGATAATGTGCTTGCGAGTCAGGCAACGCTAAATTTAGTTTGCTTGCTATTGTTAGCTTGTCAGTATTAACTCGTCAGGAGGAATTGTTGACTCTGTTGACTTGTTTTGACTCCATGTTACTTCACTTCCCTTCACGGAGGCAAGCGTGAGAAAGACAACTGTGATCAGCTGAATGTTTCACCACTTTGAATACATCTCATTCTTCTCTTCGGCCTAATTTACATGAAACTGAGAATTGAATATAGGGTTCTGATTTTTAAACGCTCAGAACCACGGCCTATAATTTCAGCACTTGCAAATTCAAAACAAAGGATAAAAAGTTATTTTTCTGATGTATGGCTTTATTTAATTATACATATGTACTGGTATATAAAATATATGCGAAATTCATATTCAAATATTTTATCAGTTTCCGAGCTCCATAATAGTTTTAATCAATGTGTTATGAGAAGAGAAAATGACATTAGAGCATTTATCATGGCTGTTTAGAAGTAATGGTGAACAGTGATTTTTTTTTAGTAACAATGGTGATCAGTGATTGGTTGTTAAGAAATAATGGTGATCAGTGACTGGTTGTTTTGAAATAATGGTGATCAGTGATTAGTTGCAAAGAAATAATGGTGATCAGTGATTGGTTGCGAAGAAATAATGGTGATCAGTGATTGGTTGCTAAGAAGTGATGGTGATCAGTGATTGTTAAAAAATAATGGTGATCAGTGATTTGTTGTTAAGAAATAATGGTGATCAGTGCCTGGTTGTTTTGAAATAATGGTGATCAGTGATTAGTTGCAAAGAAATAATGGTGATCAGTGATTGGTTGCTAAGAAATAATGGTGATCAGTGATTGGTTGCTAAGAAGTAATGGTGATCAGTGATTGTTAAAAATAATGGTGATCAGTGATTTGTTGTTAAGAAATAATGGTGATCAGTGATTGGATGTTCGGTAACAATGGAGATCAGTAATTGGTTGCTAAGAAATAATAGTGATCAGTGATTGGTTGCTAAGAAATAATGGTGATCAGTGATTGTTAAAAATAATGGTGATCAGTGATTGGTTGTTAAGAAATAATGGTGATCAGTGATTGGATGTTCGGTAACAATGGAGATCAGTAATTGGTTGCTAAGAAATAATGGTGATCAGTGATTGTTAAAAAATAATGGTGATCAGTGATTTGTTGTTAAGAAATAATGGTGATCAGTGATTGGATGTTCAGTAACAATGGAGATCAGTAATTGGTTGCTAAGAAATAATGGTGATCAGTGATTGTTAAAAAATAATGGTGATCAGTGATTTGTTGTTAAGAAATAATGGTGATCAGTGATTGGATGTTCAGTAACAATGGAGATCAGTAATTGGTTGCTAAGAAATAATGGTGATCAGTGATTGGTTGCTAAGAAATAATGGTAATCAGTGATTGGTTGCTAAGAAATAATGGTGATCAGTGATTGTTAAAAAATAATGGTGATCAGTGATTGGTTGTTAAGAAATAATGGTGATCAGTGATTGGATGTTCGGTAACAATGGAGATCAGTAATTGGTTGCTAAGAAATAATGGTGATCAGTGATTGTTAAAAAATAATGGTGATCAGTGATTGGTTGTTAAGAAATAATGGTGATCAGTGATTGGATGTTCGGTAACAATGGAGATCAGTGATTGGTTGCTAAGAAATAATGGTGATCATCTCATCTCATTATCTGTAGCCGCTTTATCCTGTTCTACAGAGTCGCAGGCAAGCTGGAGCCTATCCCAGCTGACTACGGGCGAAAGGCGGGGTACACCCTGGACAAGTCGCCAGGTCATCACAGGGCTGACACATAGACACAGACAACCATTCACACTCACATTCACACCTACGCTCAATTTAGAATCACCAGTTAACCTAACCTGCATGTCTTTGGACTGTGGGGGAAACCAGAGCACCCGGAGGAAACCCACGCGGACACGGGGAGAACATGCAAACTCCGCACAGAAAGGCCCTCGCCGGCCACGGGGCTCGAACCCAGGACCTTCTTGCTGTGAGGCGACAGTGCTAACCACTACACCACCGTGCGGCCCTAATGGTGATCAGTGATTGTTAAAAAATAGTGGTGATCAGTGATTGGTTGCTAAGAAATAATGGTGATCAGTGATTGGTTTCTAAGAAATAATGGTGATCAGTGATTGGTTTCTAAGAAATAATGGTGATCGGTGATTGGTTGTTCTGTAACAATGGTGATCAGTGATTGGTTGCTAAGAAATAATGGTGATCAGTGATTGGTTGGTAAGAAATAATGGTGATCAGTGATTGGTTGCTAAGAAATAATGGTGATCAGTGATTGTTTTTAGGGAACAATAGTGATCAGTGATTGGTTGTGAAGAAATAACTGTAACCAGGGAATATAGTAAAATGGACAGTGTGTATTCTAGGACCAGGGCAGGGAACCTGTGGTGTGCGCAGAGTGTGAGATTTGGAAATAAACCTGACAGAGTGACTGATAAATTGACATGGTGACATTTTAATGCTCAGATTACTTTCTTGTAAAATCCAGTAAAGACAGAAAAGACAGAATGTGTATTTGCTGACAAACAAGTTTATTTTAGGGGCCTAGCACTCAAGGTGCAGGAGATCTATAGTGATTCTTTGTCTTCTTTCTTTCTTCTTCCTCCTTTCTTTTCTTCTTCTCTTCTCTTCTCTTCTTTCTTTCTTTCTTTCTTTCTTTCTTTCTTCCTTCCTTCCTTCCTTCCTTCCTTCCTTCTTCTTCTTCTTCTGCTGCTTTATCCTGGTGAGGTTGAGGTGGATGCAGAGTCTATCCTGGGAGTACTGGGCAGGTGGTGGGAATACACCCTGGATAGATGCACCACACACACACACACACACACAGTCACACGCAGAGGCAATGTAGCCAGTCGACTTGTTTTTGGGAGAAGACAGAGAACTGGAGAACCCAGATGTTCTCCCTACATTTGAATTATATACAGTATGTATTACATTATACACATACAGTTTCACATTGCTTGAGTTTTCTTATTGAGGAAAACTCCGATGCAATATTAGCATTTGACCAACAGATGGCAGCATTGTGTCATTATGAGCACAAGGTTTTATGGTGAATTAATGCAATAAATATTTGATGAGTGAGTGAGCTTTTTTGTCAAAGTACACGGCTTACCAAGATATATTTGAAGATAATAAATGGCAATATATAATTTTAAGAAGGTTGGGTTGTATTGCTGTACTATTTAACTACTTTACAGCCTTTACAGACCCTATTGAGTGTAAAAAAAATATTATTTATTGCATGAATATAATTGAACTGTTTAAATATTAGACACTTTTTAGGGAAACATGTACCATCAAATTATTATTTGGGCGATTAGAGCTTTTTTCTTGTCCATGTACAGAACCCAAATTAATTCCACAATGCAAACATTTTGTATTATATAAAGTTTTAATAAAATACAGTGAAACTGAAGTTATTTGGGTGTTTTTAAAAATATATTTATCAGATTATCTTTGAATTAATGAACACATTTCTCCAAGAAAATTGATTTTTACAGAAGGTGTAGCTTATTTTATAAACCAATTACATTTAGTTGACCAGTAAATTTGACTTGATGTATAATATTGAAATAAACATTTGATATGATTGTATTTGATAGAGAGCTTCAGCAGTGTCACATGAGTATATATACTGTACAAAAGGCTTAGGCACATGTAAAGAAATGCTGTCGACCAAAAATGGCTTAAAAAATAATGAAATTAAATGTTTCAACATTTTTTAAAAAAAATAATATAAACAGTAATCAGTAAGCCATAATAAATGTCAATATTTGGTGTCAGACGACCTTTTGCTTTAAAAAAAAAAAAAAAAAAAAGAGTAGTCTGAGGTCCAGTGAGTGCAGTTTTATGCGGAAATGAGCTGTAGGTTTTACTGAGCGTCTTACAGAACCAGCCCCAGTTCTTCTGGACACTTTGACTGTCACACTCACGTCTTCATTTTACACCAAAACCCAGCAGCCTTCACTATGTTCTCTTTTTTAATCTGAAAAGTGCTCTCTTATGGAATATACTGCTCAGATACAAACTTTTTTTTTCCTGTAACATTTAATTTTGTGCTGGAAAATGAACCGAACATTTGTAACTCTAAAATGTTTTTGTACTGACTTGATGATGTAGAAGTCCATCCATCCATCCATTATCTCTAGCTGCTTGTCCTGTCCTACAGGGTCGCAGGCAAGCTGGAGCCTATCCCAGCTGACTACGGGCGAAAGGCGGGGTACACCCTGGACAAGTCGCCAGGTCATCACAGGGCTGACACATAGACACAGACAACCATTCACACTCACATTCACACCTACGCTCAATTTAGAGTCACCAGTTAACCTAACCTGCATGTCTTTGGACTGTGGGGGAAACCGGAGCACCCGGAGGAAACCCACGCGGACACGGGGAGAACATGCAAACTCCACACAGAAAGGCCCTCGACAGCCACTGGGCTCGAACCCGGACCTTCTTGCTGTGAGGTGACCGTACTAACCACTTACACCACCCCAACTTTTTTAGCATTTGTGCTACAGTAGTTCTTCTGTGGGATTGGACCATATGAGCTAGCCTTCGTGCACCATACGAATCATTGAGCCTTTGACACCCTTGACCCTGTCGCCGGTTCACTGGTTGTCCTTCGTTGGACCAGTTTTGGTCAGTACTAACCGCTGCATCATGTCGGGACAACACCCTACAAGATGTACCATTTTGTTCGATGCTCAGACCCAGTGATCTCGCCATCACAGTTTGGCTCTTGTCAAAGTTGCTCCTTCCACTTGCCCATTTTTCCTGCTTCCAACACATCAACTTCAAGGACTGACTGCTCCTGTTCTAGTATATCCCACTGCTTTACAGATGCCACTGTAATTAAAAAAAAGTTTTCTTAAAATTGCACTGTTTTAAATTAATACACAAATTTCTATATATCGAAAAAGCATTGTTTTAATGTTTTAAACTACATCACAGCTAAGGGTTAATTATCAGTGATGTTGATCTTTGGATTTGATTTGGAAAACCTTTTCTTTTCATTTAAATCAGTTATTTTATATCTCATCTCATTATCTCTAGCCGCTTTATCCTGTCCTACAGGGTCGCAGGCAAGCTGGAGCCTATCCCAGCTGACTACGGGCGAGAGGCGGGGTACACCCTGGACAAGTCGCCAGGTCATCACAGGGCTGACACATAGACACAGACAACCATTCACACTCACATTCACACCTACGGTCAATTTAGAGTCACCAGTTAACCTAACCTGCATGTCTTTGGACTGTGGGGGAAACCGGAGCACCCGGAGGAAACCCACGGGGAGAACATGCAAACTCCGCACAGAAAGGCCCTCACCGGCCACGGGGCTCGAACCCGGACCATCTTGCTGTGAGGCGACAGCGCTAACCACTACACCACCGTGCCGCCCCTTCAAATTCGATGTTTTTTCTCTTTATTTAGTTGAGTGGTCTCATCTCATCTCATTATCTCTAGCCGCTTTATCCTTCTACAGGGTCGCAGGCAAGCTGGAGCCTATCCCAGCTGACTACGGGCGAAAGGCGGGGTACACCCTGGACAAGTCGCCAGGTCATCACAGGGCTGACACATAGACACAGACAACCATTCACACTCACATTCACACCTACGCTCAATTTAGAGTCACCAGTTAACCTAACCTGCATGTCTTTGGACTGTGGGGGAAACCGGAGCACCCGGAGGAAACCCACGCGGACACGGGGAGAACATGCAAACTCCACACAGAAAGGCCCTCGCCGGCCACAGGGCTCGAACCCAGGGGGCTCGAACCCAGGACCTTCTTGCTGTGAGGCGACAGCGCTAACCACTACACCACCGTGCCGCCGTCGAACAGGGCTATTTACTGTATTTTTATTATTTACTCTTTACTGGTTGATGGTGTCAAATGCATTAAGAAGGCAAGAAATTACATTTTTGACAAGACACACCTGTTAATTGAGAAGCATTCCAGGTGACTACCTCATGAAGCTGGTTCAGATAATGCCAATAGTGTGCAAAGCTGTTATCAAGGTAAATAGTGACGACTTTGAAGAATCTAGTTGTTTTTGTTTACCATATAATTCCATATGTTATTTCATAGTTTTGATGAGTTCAGTATTGTTCTACAATGTAGGGGAAAAAATAAAATAAATAAAAACATTGAATTTGAAGGTTTTTCCAAACTTTGACTGGTACTATATATATATATATATATATATATATATATATATATATATATATATGTATGTTTTTTTTTTAATGCTTGAGTGCATCAGTGGAAAATCTGACGTCCTAAACAAACAAACAAATAAATTTGGCGTGACTTGATCAAGTATCGCGAGACTTCCTTTGTTTGACTTTGGCTATTCGGGATTTCATCTACGTAGCGCGTTTGCGTAGGCGTGCGTTGACGTTGAGGGATGTACGCTACGCTGTTTACGTAAGCTCGCCGTGGGGGAAATTGAGGAGTTGCCGTGAGTTGGAATGTCGGTGTGAGAGACTCGTCCGTTACTGAGGCGACTCCAGGACGTCAAAATCATAATGGGTGAGTCTGAGCTTGGTTTAAAAGCTAAAAACATTTATATTTAACCTGGAATATCCAGTCAGGGTGTTTTTAAATGTTATTTGGAGACAGAGTGGCTTTTAAAAACAAGCACGGGTGCAGTTTGTGGGTTTCCTGTGCCTTTTTTCGTATGCTAAGCTAACATAACTGACGCTGAGAGGAATAGCAAATCAATAATATTCATAACTTTTTCACATATTTTCACTTTTACATGTTAGAAGCGGTTCAAATAAAGCAACACGGGTCTTTCAGGAGCACCTAATGGGCTGGAGGAGGTGCAATATTTACTCAATACTCACTAACAAGGCGATAATAATGTCTTAATGTACAGTGTCAGTGCATTTGTAACAAAAAACAAACTATATATTAAAAGCCTACATGTCCTTCCTCATTTAAGTGTATTTGGGGTTTGCTTGCAGCTGTTTCTCACCCTGGTGAAGGCATGTGTCCTAACCTGTTAACCCAGATTGACAAACGTGCACACTTTCATGATTTAAAGGTACAATAAGCAATATTTTTCATTTCTTATACGTCTAAATAACGTATATGTACAAGTGATGAAAATTAATAGTTTGAGCCATTATCTCAGAACAAACCTATCACTTAAGTGTGAAGAAAAAAAAAAAGGTTTAGAAGCATGTCTTCCGGCCCAGATGTGTGCTTGTATTCAAATTAGTGCCTTGTCGGTTATTTTATAGCCACGCCCCCACATCCTTATCAATCATTATGAGTTGAAGATTATATGATTACAGAGTTGTAACTTTTGCGTTCAAGGGATTGAATATAGATTTACTTTTTGGCCAGTATCTCACTGGGCTGCGACAGCTTGGGAATGTCATTCGTGAGAGAGTTTCAAAGGTGTCTTGAAACATTTGCGGGGCTTCTCAATTTCCTCAGTCGCAAAGTGTCGCTCCTTCGTCGCTGAAATTTTGAACATGTTCAAAAAATTTCTCTCAAAAGGGCTGCAAATGCGTCGCCGGTATCGCAAAGCCGTCGCGAACCTTTCTCAAGTCAGTTTCCGTGAGGCTTCCTCTACTTCCCTGCCTGCCGAGGGAAAGCCGGGCTGCGACAGCCTGCGACTAGTTGGAGACACGACAATTGCGGTAAAATATGCGAATATCAATTCAGTATGATTCCAAGTGGAAAATTGTCGCTAATTCACATATTTTATCGCAATTGTTGTATCTCCAACTAGTCGCAGGCTGTCGCAGCCCAGTGAGATGCTAGCTTTAGAGATGCTGATAATTTTATCTAGTTTTAAATCTTTACTTAACACTACTTTAATAATTGATATTTTTTAGAATGTTGTGTGTATATTTTACAGCTTAGCAATTTTTGTAATGATCTTTAGGATATCCTTTCATCTGTATTTGTTTTATTTTATGTACGATATGCAAATTTGCATGCAAAATGCGCTATATAAGTAATAACGAGATGAGATTTTTTATTATTATTATTATTATTATTATTATTATTATTTTAGATTTACTTTTATTGATCCCAAGCTGGGAAATTGGTTTGCTGCAGCAGCAAGTTATCAGACATGTGAAAAGAAAAATGCGCTGTACAACATGGAAAAGAATTAAAGATAAAACCTCAAGAAGAAGCTGACTGACTATACAATATAAAGATAAAATTGTAATAATTGTTAAATTATGTGCATTAGAGAACTGAAGTGGGCGGCACGGTGGTGTAGTGGTTAGCGCTGTCGCCTCACCGCAAGAAGGTCCTGGGTTCAAGCCCTGGGACCGGCGAGGGCCTTTCTGTGTGGAGTTCTGTGTGCATGTTCTCCCCGTGTCCGTGTGGGTTTCCTCCGGGTGCTCCGGTTTCCCCCACAGTCCAAAGACATGCAGGTTAGGTTAACTGGTGACTCTAAATTGAGCGTAGGTGTGAATGTGAGTGTGAATGGTTGTCTGTGTCTATGTGTCAGCCCTGTGATGACCTGGCGACTTGTCCAGGGTGTACCCCGCCTTTCACCCGTAGTCAGCTGGGATAGGCTCCAGCTTGCCTGCGACCCTGTAGAACAGGATAAAGCGGCTAGAGATAATGAGATGAGAGAACTGAAGTCATTTATAAATTTGCTTTATTTCTTAATTAACGTGTTATTCAATAACGTTTTCGGTTTTAGTAACCTTATATCGTGACTCGTATTGGCAACTAATTGCAATTAAATATTATACTTATCGGCCTATTCGGTTTTTAGCCATGCTGAATTTCGTTTGCTTGGTCCACGGCAGGTGTCGCTTATCTGCGTGATTTTCGCGAGACTTGTGAGACTTCGAAATGTGAAGTGTCAGCGCCGGCATCTTGAAAACTGTTTTCCAAATGAAATATTGCACAAAAACGAGTTGAAATGACGATTACTGCCTACTTTTTCAAACTTTCCTGATAGCTATCAAAACAAACACAACTTCTGGCTTGATTATGTCAGCATTCGAAAGAAGGTGCGCGCATCTTTTGACAACGTCGGCAGATGTCGGTCACTTTGATTTCCGCTGCACGTTTTACTTCCGTCCTACGATGTCTCACACAGGTCTTGGTGAATCTCGTTTACGGCCATCGCTTTGACATATGGACTGATATATTACAGAGCGTATTTCAAACGCTCATAACTTGCTATAGCAGCGACAAAATAGCCATCAAAAATGCATTCCTATATTTAATAAAATGAGAGAATTTTGATGATAAAATTTGCCTTCAGTAGTTCTTTAATATTGCTAAAAACAAGAATTGCGTTAAATGAAGATAAAAATGGTGCAAAAGTGTCAGTACTGAACAGAAGATAAATCAGTAAATAAAGACAAACAAGCGCTGGCGGTGCAAAACTTACAGCAGGATCTGGGTTATATAAACAGGGCTATACAGCCGAGAGGTCAGAGTTCACTCTGTCAGACGGAGGTGAGCTGTTGTACAGTATGATGGCTTGGGGGCAGGAAAGAGATCAGTGATATCTTGACTTTCTGTCCTTCCTTCACTGCAAACGAAAGAAAACTGAATTTGAGAAGAAAATTACTGAATATTAGTGAAATTATCTTGCTGCCTGGACTAGACATCTTGGAATAAGTTGGTTACAGTCTCGAGCTAGTTTAATAATCTCAGAGTTGGTGTCTTTTCTTTTAGTAGGAAATGCTAGATTGTTTCTGTTTCGACTATATTCAAGATATTCTAACTTCAGCCTTCCTAATGCTAATTTTTTTTAAATTACTTCAAGAAAGCTGATGACACAGCTAATAATAATAACGAGGATGTTAATTTCAATATCGCTATTCAAACGCTGATCTGATCATCTTCGCATCTATCTGCGAGACCACCTCAGTAACTGACTTCACAGCTACGTGCAGGCAAGATACCCTGCCCATGTTACTCGGCGACAAAATCTCAATACAGGCAAACAGCTACTTTTCAGCAATAATAAAAACTCAAGGACGGGTCTGTCTACGGAGACATCAGAGCAAAGAGTGCTGGATATATAAAAACATGGCAGCAGATGGATTCTACCAAGGGAAAGGTTTAAGATATGAGCTGAAATGATCACTCAGAGGCTGCAAATGCAGACACGAGCGAAATCAAAACGTGTGTGTAAGTTGTGGGGGCGGAGCTTTGTGTGGAAATGAGTTCTGGATCACTAAGGTTCAAAAAAAGATTGCTCCGCCCATTTAATTATTAGTGATATGTTATAGTTTGTTGTAAATCTGACTTGATGCACGTTTAAGTCGCTGAGAAGAAAGAAAAAACCCATACGGAAACCTGAGACCACTGTAGAGCCTGGGGGCGGAGCTTCGTGAACACGGCGAGGAACGATTCAAATGTCAAACCCAGCTCACCGTTAGAGATCTTGAAGAAAAAAGATTGATTAATCTTACTGACTGCACCTTTATGCCCTGTAGAAAACTTTACTTTCTGTAAAATGTCCAGTAGAAAGAACCCCATGTGTTGTACGTTAACATACGAACTGACACGTTTGTAAAATTTTCGTTGTATCCTCTTTCTGTTTATTTTTGGAGTTTTTGTGCTTTTTCTTCACTATAAAGACGCTCCAGGAAGTGCTCGTTCGTTTCCCTCGCCGCTCTCTGAAACCAAAATGAAACCTGCTGAAACGCGGAACGTTTAAAGCATATGCAGGTTTTCAGCGAGTTGTTAAGTTTCTAGCGTTAGCATGCATGCAGTTTGTGTTGGTATTAAAGATTTGAGATGTGCGTGTGTGGTGTTTATTGGGACAAGCCCGTGGACATGATGAGCACACGCCCATCTCTGTGGTTGAAACAGAGACTCTTATCTCTGCGAGTCTGTCCTAATTACTACACACATCCTCTGGCAGCGTTACTGAACATCATGGTTATTTTATTTTAGGCCATTTCACTTTTATGTTTATGCACTTTATGGATTCGGAGAGTGTTTGCTCAGACGCTTGGAGCCACCAGGGCTCAACATTCACTTTTAAACCCACTGGGGGGTTAACTTTCACCCCCCCTATTTTGCAAGCACTACTTTTTATTTTAATTTTATTTTTAGAAAAAACATAGAATAGTTGTGAATTGCAACAGAAAATGAAGATCACACATTGAGTTGAAGTTTGGTCATTGTTAATGTCCGTTACAAGTAACCAATTTTATAATTGTTTGTTTTTTCTTAAGCAAACTCTCTTCCATACTCGCCTCCGTTGTTTTAGTAAAATACATTTTAAATGCAATCATGAATTTCTCTGGAGTTTTCAGGCTGAGCTCCTCTCTTCATATTCTTTAACTGCTCATTTCCTCATTGTTCTTGAAGCATTTGCTTCTGTTTGTTTTTCTTGATAGCGGTGAGACGGTAATGCCTTTTTATCTATTTCTCTGTTTGAAGAAGCAAAAACGGTGCAAAAATTAGCCATATTGAAGACAGATTAAGCCTTGCTTGCGTGAAAGACGGTGTCTGTCTGACCCCAGCTGTAATTATCACACGATGCATGACGTCATGCGCAAGGGGTCTATAAACAGTACGCATACCATACTACAACAGCAGGGGGATATAAAATAACTTGCAAAGCAGTAAATGAAACCGAGACTAAGAAAACAGCCAAGACGTAATGGCGGATACGTAGCGAGGGACGCTTTTAGGAACTGAAATAAAAGATCAAAAAGCCTAATTTTTGTGGTGCTAGTTTGTAATATATGCTCATTCCAACTTGCCCGGTCGGGCATGTCGGGGACATATTCCACTTGTCCCGGACAATTGGGTAGTCCTTAATGTTGAGCCCTGGCCACTCTTTCATGATGTAAGGAACCCTAGAGAGTAGGGATGTTAACCGATGACCCTTTGACCGATGGTTGACCGAATCAATGTCAACCGGTTAATTTTTTTTTTGGTTGTCGGTTAAAAAAAAAAAATCAATCGTTTTGAAGCTGCTGATTTTGGAGCGGAGAACCTGGAATTCTGTGTTGTAAACGCTTGGGGCATGCCATGCGGTGTAAGGACGACAGCTGACAAATCGGAAACACCCATTCAGTCGTCCTGCCCCAGTTGAACACAGCTGCCACTCAGCGAAAGCAAAGTGTAGACACAGGCTTTTTAGCTTACAAATTACTATTGTTTTTTTTTTAATTATTATTAGAAGGCACATGGAGTTTAGTCCTGCCTTGGCCAGTGCATTCTGAAAGTATGTTTCGGTCTGTAGCCAACAATGCATGTTATTGCAGATCATATCTCTCCACACAAACTAAAGGTGCAGATGCCGACTTTTTCACGGCTGAATCGCGCAGATCCGATTTTTTTTTATTTATTTTTTTTTTTTAGGGGGGGCGTTGGAGTGTCTGATTATAATTTCAAAGTAAATTCTGTCTTAAAATTACTAAATAGAAAACAGTAAATCAGAAAGCTGCGCACATTTGCGCAAAAGCTGCACAAACGTGCGCAGATTTCTGATTTACTGTTTTCTTCTCATACTTATACTTCCTTTGTTTCATGGACTGTAACGGCATTTGCTTATATGCAGAATTTACTTTGATGAAATTATAATCAGACACTCCAACGTCCCCCTTTAAAAAAAAAATCGGATCTGCGCGATTCAGCCGTGAAAAAGGCGGCATCCGCCAAAAGGCGCACCGTTTGCATCCCTGTTAATTCCAATTCTAGAATTTTAAACTCATAGGTTAACCGACTTTAACCGGCTAATGAGGCTCGGTGGTCGGTCAAGATTTTTTTTTTAGTTTTCGCCATCCCTACTAGAGAGCTGTTCCTTGTAGGTGTGAATGTGTAGACGTGGACAAGAGGATAGCAACGGCCTCTATTTAAATGACCCCCGGTCACATGGTGACACTAATTGCCACCCCGACTCTGACCTATTCGCATGATGCGATTTATTCGCTGTTGTCGGCTTTATTGCTCCACCGTGTAGCCCAAACTCCACCTCACTGAACACTGGAGATGTGTCAGATTGGTGAGAGCAGGTTATATACTCCAGTCTCACTTCTGTCTTGCGTTGAGGTCCGATTCGTGATCTGGTAACGTTGTCAACCATATTTATGACTTTTAAATGGAAAAAACTGGTCTTTGTGGTACTTTTGCATGGACCAGCAACCAGCATTCCAACCGGTAAGGACAAGGAGGTGTGTCTCCTATCTCTGAGTTTTGGGGGTGTGATGGCTCCTTTGAACATCAAAACCGCTAGCTTTGACTAAAATCTCGCACAACTTTTGATTTTGATTTAAGATGCAAAATCAAAGTTTGGGCTCCTGAAAGATCTTTGTTGAAGGTCAGTTATTTCCGAATTTAGTCGCTTGCCAGCCACCTTTCCTCCATCATAGCCTTTACACTTGGTTTCTGTGGTGTCATGTGCAATCCATCCTGTCTTTTCAAACTGCTGTTCATGCTGAACACACTCTGAGGAAAGTGCTATCTGCCCTCTTCCACATACATAAGCTCAGAGATGGAGAGAGAGAGAGTAGTTAACTCCCACTCCACGTCCCTCCCACTTGGGGGTTGAAATACTTTGTTTGCAATCATGTGACTTTGCCTCCTGGTTCACTTCCATTTCCAAGTGACGGGCAACAATCAAAGATGGCGTCCAAGCCAAGCACGCGTCGGTCATCATCTTGTAGAAGACGTTCTACGTCTGACTGGTAAAGGACTAGAACCAAAAGCAAAATTGAGATATCAAGAAGAAATATATTTGTGATGGATTGGACCCAGACAGCTTAAAGACGGACTTTTCAAGTAATTTCAACAACTTTCAGTTCAATACACAGTTTCTAGTTATCTGGTAGTCCAAACGTTATTTATTTTACACGAAGAATCAAATGAAAGCTTTCAAAAGTTTTGAAGCCGACAACTTTTTCGCTTGTGGCTGGGTTCATGACGTTGGAATTAGACTTCTAAAGGACAATAATGATCTTATTTTTGCGAGGGCGAGTAACGTAAGCCAAAGTGTAGGATGTGACTCAGCTGTAGGCGTTTTTGTAGCGATTGATAACTTGCATTTTATTTCAGGATCTTTCAAACGTAGCTCTGATTTATGAATCGACAAAATCGTGGGACAACCTGAAAAAATAATAAAGTTTCAATCGAGGCCAACCTACAAAATAGTTTCATCGTTTCATCAATGGTTTGTTTTACGATATCCAAAACGCGAGAAAACTCTTAACATTTGAAGTTTTGATTTTAGATCCATAAAGTTGATATACGTGCTGTGCTTTTAACAAAGTGATCACTCCAAACACGAACACGTAGACTCTTGATTCCTTTCAAACACAGTGAAAGGTTTGCGAGCCATTTTTCACGGCGTCTTTTTTTTTTTTGAGAGAGCTTTTTCATTCTTTCATCCTTGTGCACGGCGACTTCTTTTGGTATCCTTATACCTTGTCTTTTTCTCAATTTGATCGGTTCGAAAATCCAAATATGGAGCAACAGTCTGGTATATTTAGAGGCAAAATACAAGAAACTACTACAAAGCGACTGTAAACAAATGCGATGCCTGCTGGAAATCTGAATACATAATGAGGCGAATCACTACCAGAAGTGACGTCCGTTACAAATAAAGGATTGCGATCTCCTGACACCAGGTCAAATACTTTTTTTTCTGTTTCTGGTTTTCATGTTAAATAGTTTGAGCAGATCAACAGTGAAGATATCGACTGTGTAGAAGCAGTACACACACACGGGTTCGACAAAATGTATCGGACAAGCGATTTGTAATCGGCGCTCATGACAAAAGGACCTACAACACTCAAGGACGTCTCTGCTATGCATGTGTTTGATTCGCACGAGAAGCGAAAAGGAAAGTCCCTGCTGTCGTGCCAATGGATTGTGGATGAAAAAATGTACAAGCAGCACTGCCAAGGCATAAAGTATGCGCAAGCAGCTAAAATATAAGTAATGACCAACAGCTTCTTTGCAGTTCGTGCATGATTTTTTTTTTTTTTAGAAAGTGTCAAACCGGATACGTTAGAATAAAACGTTCCAGATCAGACGCGCAGTGAGCCGTGATGGGCCAGAAATCAGAAGGAAATGAGAAACCGTAGCTGTTTCGCAGTAACCCACGGTGTGAGTTTTGCGGTCAGGATCAGGAGGACTCGTTCCCTTTCAGAATTCAGCACCAGAGAGAGTTAAACAAATCCCAACCCTGACTCGGAGCGCGCTTTGGCGAGCTTCCTTTAAAATGTGGATGTCATTTCCACCCTGATAAAGAGCGCGTTCTGGTTAAAGATCATGCACAATCCGTCTGCGTGCTCTTCCAAAGAATTGCACTTACAAGACCCTGAACTTTCCCTCATGATTTTTGTTGCGGCTCCAGACAGCACACAACATCGTCTTCTCCTCTCAGGAATTTGTGCGATGTGATGTGATATTAGATTAGCCTGAGTAAATGGGTCGTTTCCCAGGAGCATAGATTGAACTCGCAGACGTAATGAAATCAGCGTGTGATGAAATGTTTGAGTAAATTAAAGTTTTGGACCAACTGTTACAGAAACCGGACCCATCCAACCAATAGAAGTCGAATCAGAAATCTAAATCTCATTAGCATTCGTTACAAAAACCTGCCAGCTATAATTACAAACCCCTTGTTTAAAAACAACACGAGAATAGCGAGGCATCCCTCGTGCTAAAATTCTCTGTATTTGTGCTCTTGCTCAAATCTGGTTCACTGTGACGACGATGGGTTTTGTTTTGGGAGCAGTTCAGTGTTACTTATTTAAAAGACTAGAAGGGTGTGTCAGAGCGGCGGCCAGCACCGCAAATGGACTTGCAAGTCATTCCTTGGCCACTTGAGCTGGAAGAAATTGTGCACTCGGTGTGAAAGAACTGCAGCAGTTAGCAGATGATGTCCCTCTTTCTCCTACATGTGGTCTGAAACATCATGCAAGTGTTCACACCTTCCCTTGCAAACTGCACCAGGAGGATAGCAGCTCGCTCTAAAAATGCCCAAAGGAACCGATCCGGTCATGAACCGCACCCCTTGATGAACCCGGTGCTCTTTAGAGGGTTTAGGGTTAAGTTGCCGTGCTGTGAGATGGTACAGATCCGTTCGTGTTCCAGCTGCACGTCTTGTACGGTATTCAAGTCGAAAGCTGATTTAATACACACTCGTTTAAATAAAATTCACTTACGGTGGTAATGGATTGAGTTTAGCGCACCACTGGGATCAGGGCCGCCCTCTTATGCACTCAGGAACTCGGAGTATTTATTGACGAGCATTGTTTCTGCTATGGTATCAAACAAGACGAGCTTGTTTCATGGAATGAACAGGATCTGACCCCATGTGATCATCATGAAACTGTTTCGTTGTTGTTCATCACCACTAAAATGCGCACGGACGACTCGGCATGTCCGGTTACGGTTGCTACAGTAATGTGGGAGCAGCGATCAAAACACACATCTGGCAGAAAAAGCTAATTCATGGAAAGGCACTTCTGTTTCTAGTAGTGCTTACTTTCGCTTTATCTACATGAACTTTGACCTGTGAAGTCCTGTGAGCTGATGGAATGCAAGAGGATGCAGAGAGTTGCTGTTTATGAATGCCACTGAATCTGCTGAGAGTTTGATTCTTAAGGCAGCGAATCAATATTTAATGAATCCAGTGAATTTGATATGTTTCAGAAAATAATTCTTCCATATTTGACAAGATCACTGAATCTGACAGGATACAGCGTGTGATTTTGAATGTGATTTATAAGGGAACAAGAATTTGACATTGCTGAATCTGGTGCGGTTTCAGTTCTTCAGGCAGCGAGGCTATATTTGATGCTACGGAATCTGGTGCGGTTTCGGTCCTTAAGGCGGCGAGGCTATATTTGACGCTACAGAATCTGGTGCGGTTTCGGTCCTTAAGGTGGCGAGGCAATATTTTGACGCTACAGAATCTGGTGCGGTTTCGGTCCTTAAGGCGGCGAGGCTATATTTGACGCTACTTAATCTGGTGCGGTTTCGGTCCTTAAGGTGGCGAGGCTATATTTGACGCTACAGAATCTGGTGCGGTTTCAGTCCTTAAGGTGGCGAGGCTATATTTGACGCTACAGAATCTGGTGCGGTTTCGGTCCTTAAGGTGGCGAGGCTATATTTGACACTACCGAATCTGGTGCGGTTTCGGTCCTTAAGGTGGCGAGGCTATATTTGACGCTACAGAATCTGGTGCGGTTTCGGTCCTTAAGGTGGCGAGGCTATATTTGACGCTACAGAATCTGGTGTGGTTTCGGTCCTTAAGGTGGCGAGGCTATATTTGACGCTGCTGAATCTGGTGCGGTTTCGGTCCTTAAGGTGGCGAGGCTATATTTGACGCTGCCGAATCTGGTGCGGTTTCGGTCCTTAAGGTGGCGAGGCTATATTTGACGCTACAGAATCTGGTGCGGTTTCGGTCCTTAAGGTGGCGAGGCTATATTTGACGCTGCCGAATCTGGTGCGGTTTCGGTCCTTAAGGTGGCGAGGCTATATTTGACGCTACTGAATCTGGTGCGGTTTCAGTCCTTAAGGTGGCGAGGCTATATTTGACGCTACCGAATCTGGTGCGGTTTCGGTCCTTAAGGTGGCGAGGCTATATTTGACGCTACTGAATCTGGTGCGGTTTCGGTCCTTAAGGTGGCGAGGCTATATTTGATGCTGCTGAATCTGGTGCGGTTTCGGTCCTTAAGGCGGCGAGGCTATATTTGACGCTACGGAATCTGGTGCGGTTTCGGTCCTTAAGGTGGCGAGGCTATATTTGACACTACTGAATCTGGTGCGGTTTCGGTCCTTAAGGCAGCGAGGCTATATTTGACGCTACGGAATCTGGTGCGGTTTCGGTCCTTAAGGTGGCGAGGCTATATTTGACGCTACAGAATCTGGTGCGGTTTCGGTCCTTAAGGTGGCGAGGCTATATTTGACACTACCGAATCTGGTGCGGTTTCGGTCCTTAAGGTGGCGAGGCTATATTTGACGCTACAGAATCTGGTGCGGTTTCGGTCCTTAAGGTGGCGAGGCTATATTTGACGCTACAGAATCTGGTGCGGTTTCGGTCCTTAAGGTGGCGAGGCTATATTTGACGCTGCTGAATCTGGTGCGGTTTTGGTCCTTAAGGTGGCGAGGCTATATTTGACGCTGCCGAATATGGTGCGGTTTCGGTCCTTAAGGTGGCGAGGCTATATTTGACGCTGCTGAATCTGGTGCGGTTTCGGTCCTTAAGGTGGCGAGGCTATATTTGACGCTGCCGAATCTGGTGCGGTTTCGGTCCTTAAGGTGGCGAGGCTATATTTGACGCTGCCGAATCTGGTGCGGTTTCGGTCCTTAAGGTGGCGAGGCTATATTTGACACTACGGAATCTGGTGCGGTTTCGGTCCTTAAGGTGGCGAGGCTATATTTGACACTACGGAATCTGGTGCGGTTTCGGTCCTTAAGGTGGCGAGGCTATATTTGACACTACTGAATCTGGTGCGGTTTCGGTCCTTAAGGCGGCGAGGCTATATTTGACGCTACGGAATCTGGTGCGGTTTCGGTCCTTAAGGTGGCGAGGCTATATTTGACGCTGCCGAATCTGGTGCGGTTTCGGTCCTTAAGGTGGCAAGGCTATATTTGACGCTACTGAATCTGGTGCGGTTTCGGTCCTTAAGGTGGCAAGGCTATATTTGACGCTACTGAATCTGGTGCGGTTTCGGTCCTTAAGGCGGCGAGGCTATATTTGACGCTACAGAATCTGGTGCGGTTTCGGTCCTTAAGGTGGCGAGGCTATATTTGACGCTGCTGAATCTGGTGCGGTTTCGGTCCTTAAGGTGGCGAGGCTATATTTGACGCTGCTGAATCTGGTGCGGTTTCGGTCCTTAAGGTGGCGAGGCTATATTTGACGCTGCCGAATCTGGTGCGGTTTCGGTCCTTAAGGTGGCGAGGCTATATTTGACGCTGCCGAATCTGGTGCGGTTTCGGTCCTTAAGGTGGCGAGGCTATATTTGACGCTGCCGAATCTGGTGCGGTTTCGGTCCTTAAGGTGGCGAGGCTATATTTGACGCTGCCGAATCTGGTGCGGTTTCGGTCCTTAAGGTGGCGAGGCTATATTTGACACTACGGAATCTGGTGCGGTTTCGGTCCTTAAGGTGGCGAGGCTATATTTGACACTACGGAATCTGGTGCGGTTTCGGTCCTTAAGGCGGCGAGGCTATATTTGACACTACGGAATCTGGTGCGGTTTCGGTCCTTAAGGCGGCGAGGCTATATTTGACACTACTGAATCTGGTGCGGTTTCGGTCCTTAAGGCGGCGAGGCTATATTTGACACTACGGAATCTGGTGCGGTTTCGGTCCTTAAGGTGGCGAGGCTATATTTGACGCTGCCGAATCTGGTGCGGTTTCGGTCCTTAAGGTGGCGAGGCTATATTTGACGCTACTGAATCTGGTGCGGTTTCGGTCCTTAAGGTGGCGAGGCTATATTTGACGCTGCTGAATCTGGTGCAGTTTCGGTCCTTAAGGTGGCGAGGCTATATTTGACACTACGGAATCTGGTGCGGTTTCGGTCCTTAAGGTGGCGAGGCTATATTTGACGCTGCCGAATCTGGTGCGGTTTCGGTCCTTAAGGTGGCGAGGCTATATTTGACGCTACTGAATCTGGTGCGGTTTCGGTCCTTAAGGTGGCGAGGCTATATTTGACGCTGCTGAATCTGGTGCAGTTTCGGTCCTTAAGGCGGCGAGGCTATATTTGACGCTACCGAATCTGGTGCGGTTTCGGTCCTTAAGGCAATGAGGTGATGTTTAATGCCGCCACTGAATTTGGTACGGTTTTGGTTCTTAGGGCAGTGAGGCGATGTTTGACGCCGCTGCCAAATCTCGTGGTTTCTGTCCTTCAGGCAACTTCTTGTCACATTTGGACTTTGTCCTTGCTGTTTTTTTTGGGGGGGGGGGTTGTTTTTTTTTTTTTTCCCCCCCTCGTTGCTCCCTAAAATGAGCGAACATGTGATATCTCTCTCTCTCTAAAAATGGCGCACACCAGAGAGCACGGTTGATGTGGCGTGACTCGACATTATCACTCCATCAGTGGAGAGTAATCCAGCTGAAGTTGTTTCACGCTTCGTCTGTGCTGCACATTTCACTGAAGTTATGCTCACTGTGGAGTTTGGGCCATCCTTTAAAAAAAAAAAAAAATCTGTTTCCTGTCCACCGGGTGAGCAAAAAAATTTTCAGTAGGGAGGGAGGGATTTTTATATATATATATATATATATATATATATATATATATTAAAAAATATATGGATGGATAAGAAATCGCAATGTTGTGTTTGCTTTTTCTTTCAGTACTTTTTTTTATTACAAAAGCAGACACATTTAATAAAATATTAAGATCTATTCAGTTCTCCTACAGATCTGTCAGGGTCATTAACAAAGTAGGTAATGAATTTCGCATAACAAAACTCAAGCTGTTTGTAATGTCTCGGATGGATCAAGATCAAACGAATTTTCCAGTAACGGTTTGTGATGGTCCGACACACGGATTTTTTGTAGTTCTAAATCGAGCGTTAGGCCTAGTTCGGATGAAACTACACTATTAAAATGATCACTGAATGATTTGTTTTTCTGAATCTTTACTATTTTGTTGTTCGCTAGAATACCATTTTGCGATTTCACACTTAAGCAAATGTTTGAAAACTCCGGATTGCCTTCCTTCATGGTGGCTGCCATTTTTTTGTGCCGCACGGCGCATGCGCAGAGCTTATTCGATTCTGTATTCTGCACGGGATGCGTAAATGTTAAGTTCGATTTTAGATTTACGAACCCCCAAAAAATGTCGAAAAACCGGCGTTAAAAAATTAACCGCACAAATGGCACTCACCCGGCCGGTGGACCAGAAACAGAACATTTTTTTAATAATGGCCTTGGCTACTGAAACCTGGAGTTCAGAACCCTGTCTTACTGAATTAAACATGTTGCTGGTGAAGATGAAGTGATTCGAGAGGGAAAGGGAGCGCATTTGTCTCTCAGGACTGTCCCATGTTGGAGCGTCTCACTGGAGTGTGCTCTCTGGCAGAGGAGGTTCGAAGCAGGATTCCAAGCTGAGGGTCATGGGAAAGGTCCTCGTCTTAAAATGACGTCCAGCAGTGAGAGAGACAGACGGATTGGGTTTAGCACACCCAGTCTGTGCATACTTTTTTAAACCCGTGATGCTCCAGTGAATGAACACGTTTGTTTTTGAGAAGTAGGCTACTGACGTTCCTCTTCTGACACAGAGTATACTGTGTAGGTGGAACATCAGGTTCATACCTCCATCCACGTGCAAACATCACTTCCCCTGTGTGTGTGTGAGGGAGAGAGAGAGAGCATGCTCACATTCTCTCTTCTAAACACCTGTCCTGTGGAGGAACCACCAGGTTGATAACATCGACAGGAAGTGGTGCAGTGTCTGCACTTTTTTCCTCTGTTATGCTTCATTAAGGCAGTCTCTCAGACTGCACACTTCAGGTTAAAAAAAAAACTCAACTCCTTCTGCTGACGTTCGGTTTTTACTTTTATTTCTGCCTTTCTCTCTGGAGAGGAAGCTCTGCTTAGCTGACCACCGTCTGTCCAAAAGAGCCAGTGATGCTATTTCCCAGCGTTTATCATTAAAGACAAAAAAAAGGCATTGAACACTGCAGTGCTGTTGAATTCTCGATTCTGATTGGCCAGAAGGTGTTGAGTCATTCCCTGTAACAGCGGCTCGCGCAGTAATGAATCTGTAATTCAAATTCAAAGCACAGGTTTATTTGATTTCAGTAAATGTCTTCATATGAGGACATTAAGTTTATTTTGGAAGCATGAGTCTCCAGTGTCAGCGCTTTGTATCAGTCTTGAAATTTCTCAGAAATATGACTAGCTGCAGAGAGGGGGGGAAAAAAATGAAAGGCTGATGAGTGAACGAGTTTTATAGCTATAACGTATCTGATAACGAGGACTGATGCGAAATGAACTGGATAAAAAGTATGATGTGGGTTCTGCTAGGTAAAAGAGGAGTAAACACATCAGGGCATGCTGTAACGGGAAAATAATCAGTGTGGTAACAAGACAATTTTTTTCGCGGTCCAAATCCTGCGCTCTGATTGGCTGGCGAGCGGGTCCGTATCCTATGGTACGGACTAGGGGTGGGTATTGCCAAGGACCTCACGATACGATACATGTCACGATACTTGAGTCACGATACGATATTGCGATATTCTACATAGTTCACTGAAAAATGTAAACTGCATTATACATCTTAAAATCCGAGTTGTATGTACATCAGATGATAGTGATAATTCATGGGACAAACTGAGTCAAAACAATGTAATTCAAATTATCCATGCCATTTTATTGTAACTATACAAGCGCAAGTTACAACATATTTGCAGGAACAACACACTGTCTGGAACACACTGAAAAGTGCAGTGGGCATCTTGGTCTCCCTGAGCACAATTATGAAACAAAGTGCAGTGTGGGTCAGTGTCCACACACTGAAACTGAATTGAAACCTCAGTGAATCATGTTTCTTCTGAACTTTGAGTAAATACTCAAAATAAAATGCAGTGTCTCTCACACACTAAAATTGAAAATGCAAAATAAAGTGCAGCTTCTTGCCTTTGGCCTTAAATGACAAAATTAAGTTCACAGTTACAGTAAGTCACACATCACTGAAGTAGACGGGAGGACTTTGGCGCTGTCCAGTGTAGTTTGCTTCGGGTCGGGTTTCGGTGGCTCCGGCTGAGCTAATATGTCGGTGTGGTGTCGTGCTAAGTAAGTTCGCAAGTTTGTTGTGTTACCTAGGGCTGTAACGATATGCGTATCGAAATCGAAATCGCGATACACAGAGCCACGATCCGTATCGCGATACAAGAAGGCAGAATCGCGGTACACCCTTTCAAACTTCTCCTCAGCCCAAAAACAGAGGCGCTTCCAAACTTCAATTTATGAATACTTTTTATTTAAATTACATTTTAAACTTACTTAAATTACTTTTATTTTTTTATATCTATTAGTAAGTCGTTTTTTCGCCGACCTGCGACAATCTTCTGCGAGTCACGCAACGTCCACACTCGCCACTGGCAGAGCATTCATTTCTTTTAAGCGGTCGCCATTCTGGTTGCGACGCGGGGAGCGAATCTGTAAACAAGCAGCTCACTGGCTGGCTAGGTGTGCCACAAGCCAGTCACAATCACTTGACCGGAAAGGCATGTAGTGTTGCCAGATTGGGCAGGTTTAGGTGCTTTTTGGCTGGTTTTGAACATATTTTGGGGTGGAAAACGTTAGCAATATCTGGCAACACTGAAGGCATGTCTGCTTGGGCGGAAGCCTTCTGCGGCAGTTACATTTTGACACGCGAGCAATGTTTCACCATAAAAATTCCGTAATTTCCATCTGTTTTCCGCGATCACAGAAAATCATTGGCCCTATGAGAGTGAGACAGTGAGAGAGCCCCCCCCCCCCCCCCCCCCCCCCAAAAAAAAAAAATCTTAACGGATTTACACGATTTGGAAAAATGACTTTTTCAGAACCGAAAAAACCAGAGCTTCCGGCTCAACAGTATTATTTTGAGAAATAAAACAATCTTTGGATATACATTTGTTCATTTTTGCATACATATTACTCATTCTCTGCAGTGGTCTGAATTATTTGTTATTAAATAGTTAATGTAAGTAAGTAAATGTTAAGTCAAATTTACTACTTTAAAAAAACATTTTTAAAAAAATCGTGGGCGTATCGAATCGTGGGTCAAAAATCGTGATACGAATCGAATCGTGAGTTGGGTGTATCGTTACAGCCCTAGTGTTACCTGAATATCTAATTGGAGCGAAACAGGTTTTGCAAAGTGCGTACTTTGTCCAGCTCACTTTTTTTTTTTTTTTTTTTTTCTCCTTTCCTTTGGAATCCAAAGTGCCTCCAAACATCTGCCTTAAAGTTCGGTGGTGTCTCTAGGTTTACGTTAACAGCCATGCTTGCTTGCTTTTTTTTTTTTTTTCCTCACTGCAACCACCGGGAAAAAAAGAGAAGACAAAGAGTGCCTTGCAGTGAGGTAGCGGCACAGCGACACCTTGGGGTGCGGAAGTCGTACTGGATTTACAACCTGTCTGAAACATGATTTATTATTTGAAAAAATATCGATATTCAAATTTTGAGTATCAATATTGAATCGGAAGACAAAGTATCGCAGTATATCGCCGTATCGATATTTTTGCCCACCCCTAGTACGGACCCCAGTTATGGACCTCTGGTGACTCGCTCATTCACAACAAACATGGTAGCATTTTTTGTCAACATTTTATCTTTTTTTTTTTATATATATATATATATATATATATATATATATATATATACACATATATATATATATATATATATATATATATATATATATATATATATATATATATATATATACACACACACACACACACACACACACACACACACACAGTGTGTGTGATTTATTTATAAAATTGTCAAAAATCTTAAATTTTTGCCAGTATTTCTCAGGAGAATAGCATTAATTTTACAGCATGGATAGCGATAACGACAGTGTTCACAGCGAAAGCGAGTTTTACTACCCTGAGGAAGAAGAAATAAAAAACATTTTGGGAGAAAGCTGAAAACCTCCTAACTTGCTAACCGTTTGATCTCATTAGTTAATGAGGCCCATTTTGGACCATGTTATCCTAATACATATTACGTTCGGTAAAGACTTTAAACCAGTACAATCTCTTCTTCAAAGTTTCACCAAATGGCTTTATTTATGCAATATAAAGGTCATAATACTGTATAACTTTGGTCGAGCAAAAACACCGAGCAAAAACATGGCTGAATCCTGAATGACTCCTATTTGTATAAATAGGGGACTACATAGGCGGCAAAATGTAGTTTTTTTTCCCTGCCATGGAAGTGCACTTGTATAAGGAGGAGAAAGCAGTTTGCATTACAGCTGTGAATGAGGATTCAAAATGGCGGCTCAGCTCGGTTTTCCCTTTCGAGCACCACATCTTCTGTTAGAATTTGGTAAAGAAAAAAAAAATATATTATTTACCAGTTTAAGGTCAGTCCGTATGGTGAAATACCGTGACCTCGGCCTTGAATACTGACCTCGGTCACGGTATTTCACGATACGGACCTCCCAGCTGGTAAATAACATACATGTATGTAGGGCTGTGTCGTTGATTTATTTTCCAATAACAGCACTCCCACTAAATGTGGTGGGCTTTTTTTTTTTATTTTTTTTTATTTTATAAATTCCTCACAATCGAGAAATAAAACACAGGAATAAAGTAAATGTACTTAGTTTATGGTTCTTCTCTTTTTATTTGCGTGCTGGAGTTACAAGGAGAACGTAGCTCATGCAGAAGAGAAGTTCAAATGTTATCACGGTCAGTTTTGTTATATTTAGCTGTGTGTCTGACTTCCCTGTGTTTTAATTAGTCAAATTTAGTCAGGGTCACTTCTCAGAAATGTCTGACACTGTTTTGAGCAGATGTGCATGCTGGTGAGGGAAACTCCGGGTTTATTTTATGGGATGGACTCAGGAGGTGTTGGCTTTCTCACAGACACATCTGCAGGAAAAAACGATTCTGTATAAACTGAAACACATTTAACGTGTTTTTTCTCTCTCTCTCTCGCTCTCTCTCGCCGTGCTGTGCCTGATGGACCGGCGTTTCGTCACCCCCTGCTCTCCTTCCCTCATCATGCGGAATAATGATAATTTAATGATCTCCAAAGTAGCAGTAAGTATGACGTTTTTATTATTGCTTTATTAAGTCTCATTTTATAGAACTCTGAATGTAGACGTATTTTATTCACACACGTCATGTCACTTCAATCACAGAACAATACCAAAGCTGTGGCTGAATTCTCAAATCTGATTGGTCCGTAACGGCAGCTCTGAGGGCAGTTACAAATCGCCGGTTTATATCAATGCACTCGTTCGAATACATCTTTGAGACTTTACCACTTTTTCTTTCCTGATAATCATCCTGAAATTTTTTTTGGGGGGGAGGAAGTGAAAGTGTGCAGCTGCTGTAAGGTAAGCGATAACAGGATCTAAATTTGCATTCACTCCACAGCGTTAAAGGTGCAATACTTGATTTGATTTTTTTTTTTTTAAACTATACATTAAGCTGTGACTTTAGATAAAGTTCATTAAATCAGTGAGAAGACCCGTTTGGAAAACTGACTTCCGGTCCAGAATGCTTGTTTGTGTTTGGATACACTTCCTGTCAGTCATTTTATAGACACACTACACCTCAGACCATGTAGATCCTGGGGGGGTGGAGCTTCATGAGCATAAATATAACTAAAAATGGATAATGTATCATGTATGTGTCGTCTATTTATTTATAATCATTCCTGAATGTCTGTGGTAGAAGGGGAATAAAATGTGTTCCTGTAACAGCACTGTTGTCGTGTGTCGGTCCCCCCCCCCCCCCGTCCGTCTGTCTCCGCCCCCCCCCCCCCCCCCTTACCCCCATAGCTGTGTGGTGCGTGTCGGTCCCCCCCCCCCCCCCCCCCCACCCAAACCCCTGTTGTTGTGTGGTGCGCATCAGTCTGCGAAGCGCCCCCCGGTCACTGTGTGGCGCGTGTCGGTCCGTCCCCCTCCCTCCCGTGGCTGTGTGGCGCGCGTCGGTCCGTCCCCCTCCCTCCCGTGGCTGTGTGGCGCGCGTCGGTCCGTCCCCCTCCCTCCCGTGGCTGTTGCTCTTTGACCTGCTGTTCTAGCTGGAGTTCTGGACTCTGTTCACTTTATCATTTTGTTTTCAAAGACAGATATTTAAATACATGGTGTGTTCGGTTTTGTCCCACAGCAACAGAAGAACCTGGAGGGATATGTGGGCTTCGCAAACCTCCCCAACCAAGTTTACAGAAAGTCTGTGAAGAGAGGCTTCGAGTTCACGCTAATGGTCGTGGGTGAGTAGATTATCATCAGGAAAAATTTTTACTTCTGTTTAACCGACAGCCTCCCATTGTACAGAGCTCCACCAGGTTCTGCTTATGCACCGACAAAGATCTCCACTGCTACGCTTATTTTCCCTCCATACACCACCTCTCTCATCACACATCCTGCACTCTGATTCTTCTCGCTTCCTGCGCTTGTACTTGCCAGTTGGACATTTAAGAAGCTGCAGTATGGAGCATGGAGGCAGACAGGAATAAAGAGATCTGCTGGGATATGTCGAGGAAAAACTTCCAGCATCCTGTCAGATTTCTTTAAATAGGAGGAATGGGTCAAATCCTTTACTTTCAGGAACAATACATTATATCTCAGAGGGGGAAAGAAAACAGATGTTGGGTAGGGATTGGGTTACTTGGTGTATCCATGTGGGTTTCCTCTGGGTTCTCTGGTTTCCTCCTGACGCACAGAAAACAAGCTGGTAGATGGATTGTGTATGATAACCCGCCTCAGGGGTGTGTGTGTTTGTGCATGATGCCCTGCCCAGATTTCCTCTTCATGCACAGAATTCCCACATTGAGCCCAGAATTCCGACCTCGTACCCATTGTTCCTGGGGTAGACTCCAGATCCACCGAGGCCCTGACCAGGGTAAAGGCCCTTCTGAAGATGAAAAAATTATAGATAAAAATTAAAAAGGTGTTCTGGTGTTTCTAACCAAAGCAACCGAGCATTAAGACCAATTATAACTTCTGCAGCTTAATAATAATAATTAATAATGGTAGTAACAACATCCAGAAGGTTATAAGCTTCAAGCATTCATGAGGCAAGAGGTGCATTTCTTCCAAACCAGCTTCTCTTAGGAGACAAACTTTGAATATTCAAATTCTAGAGGTGAGGTGAAGCACATTTTTGTTTCCAGATTTAAAAGTCTGCTCATTGGAAAGCATGCTGTCGTTCAATGCAGTACCTGGTTCGCTTTTCTTTTTTTTATGTATGAATTGTTAAAATTCTGTATGTTTGCATTAAATCAGACTCCACGCTGGGCTGTGATGTGGGTGTTGTGTTTTTTTTGGCTCGGAACGATGAAAGCATTGTTCAGACGGCGCTGCTTTAAGTGTAACCTCAAGGCTCGCTCAGGAATCCGCCATGAGCAAATTGAAGTGGGGTGAATGAGTTGTCCTTCACTGTGCTGACAGACTAGAAAGAGGTGAACCGTGTGTGTGTTTGAGACATGGCTCGGTTTCATACAGGAACTCGACGCTGTTGTGCTCAGCAGCTCGCATGAGTGATGGATTTCACAGAGTCAGGGGCTCTGAGAATGTGTTCTTGAAACAAATGTGAACCAGACCACCCCCCACCCCCCGCTGGAATGTGTGTGTTGTATAGTGACTCGTGGGTGGGTAGTTTCCTGTAATTCCATTCATTCAGTTACATCCAACAACAGAGCAGCACCAGCTGAAGTCTCCTGCTCAAATCTACAGCTGCACTCCGTTCTAGTGTCCTTATAGAACCAGAGCCACAGCTCTCCTCGTCACTGGTTTTGAGGGAGGATGGGATTGAGAATGATTTCAGGGTTTTATGCTCCCGGTGCAGAGAGAGAGAGGTCATCCATTGTCCTGGGGTTTTCTCTGCAGGGGTCAAAGCAGATGAAGGTTTGAAGTAGAGGAAAGTGTAAGGGAACGGGGTAGTAAGGCAGTCCAAGTGGACTTGTGATGTAACCTTTCACCACCCAGAGGGGTGTGTCTTATCTGACGGGGGACAGAAAAGCAGCAACGATTCAACATTACAGTTTAAAGCTGCTTTGATGGACAGGGTGTATTTCAGTATTGTGGAAAAAATTAAACTTTAATTGGAAAAGATTGAAGTACTGGGAGGCCACACCTCCTTTACTGCGACTTTTGGACACTGAGACCACGTTCACCAGGACTGACGGGTACGCGGGCCACGCCTCCTCCTCCCGGACTGACGGGTACGCGGGCCACGCCTCCTCCTCCCGGACTGACGGGTACGCGGGCCACGCCTCCTCCTCCCGGACTGACGGGTACGCGGGCCACGCCTCCTCCTCCCAGACTGACGGGTACGCGGGGCACGCCTCCGCCTCCTCCTTCCGGATTGACGGGTACGCGGGCCACGCCGCCTCCTCCTTCCGGATTGACGGGTACGCGGGTCACGCCGCCTCCTCCTTCCGGACTGACGGGTACGCGGGCCACGCCTCCTCCTCCTTCCGGACTGACAGGTACGCGGGCCATGCCGCCTCCTCCTTCCGGACTGACGGGTACGCGGGCCACGCCTCCGCCTCCTCCCGGACTGACGGGTACGCGGGCCACGCCTCCGCCTCCTCCCGGACTGACGGGTACGCGGGCCACGCCTCCGCCTCCTCCCGGACTGACGGGTACGCGGGCCACGCCTCCGCCTCCTCCCGGACTGACGGGTACGCGGGCCACGCCTCCGCCTCCTCCCGGACTGACGGGTACGCGGGCCACGCCTCCGCCTCCTCCCGGACTGACGGGTACGCGGGCCACGCCTCCGCCTCCTCCCGGACTGACGGGTACGCGGGCCACGCCTCCTCCTCCTCCCGGACTGACGGGTACGCGGGCCACGCCTCCTCCTCCTCCCGGACTGACGGGTACGCGGGCCACGCCTCCTCCTCCTCCCGGACTGACGGGTACGCGGGCCACGCCTCCTCCTCCTCCCGGACTGACGGGTACGCGGGCCACGCCTCCTCCTCCTCCCGGACTGACGGGTACGCGGGCCACGCCTCCTCCTCCTCCCGGACTGACGGGTACGCGGGCCACGCCTCCTCCTCCTCCCGGACTGACGGGTACGCGGGCCACGCCTCCTCCTCCTCCCGGACTGACGGGTACGCGGGCCACGCCTCCTCCTCCTCCCGGACTGACGGGTACGCGGGCCACGCCTCCTCCTCCTCCCGGACTGACGGGTACGCGGGCCACGCCTCCTCCTCCTCCCGGACTGACGGGTACGCGGGCCACGCCTCCTCCTCCTCCCGGACTGACGGGTACGCGGGCCACGCCTCCTCCTCCTCCCGGACTGACGGGTACGCGGGCCACGCCTCCTCCTCCTCCCGGACTGACGGGTACGCGGGCCACGCCTCCTCCTCCTCCCGGACTGACGGGTACGCGGGCCACGCCTCCTCCTCCTCCCGGACTGACGGGTACGCGGGCCACGCCTCCTCCTCCTCCCGGACTGACGGGTACGCGGGCCACGCCTCCTCCTCCTCCCGGACTGACGGGTACGCGGGCCACGCCTCCTCCTCCTCCCGGACTGACGGGTACGCGGGCCACGCCTCCTCCTCCTCCCGGACTGACGGGTACGCGGGCCACGCCTCCTCCTCCTCCCGGACTGACGGGTACGCGGGCCACGCCTCCTCCTCCTCCCGGACTGACGGGTACGCGGGCCACGCCCCAGAAAAGAATCCATGCTGTTTTGTTTGATAAATGTTACATCTCTGCACTCGCTCAAATCTGATAGGTCTGTTTAATTTTTTTTTTTTTTTAATTTAGCCTTCAAATAAGCAGAAACATGCTTCTGAGTTTACATCCCCACACAGATGCCTTCACTTAATATACATTTCATTCCAAGCTCTTGATTCAAACATAAACCTGTGTGACACCCAGATCACCCTCAGGCCCTCACCCTTCTCCGACAGTAGAGCTTGGACAGTTGGACCTGAACCTATTTAATACACACGGCTCTGTTCTCACAGCTGTAGTGTTTTGCACGTGATGTACGGAGGCCATACGGCACATCATAATGCTTCATTTCACTGTGTACAGATATGGAGATGTGATCTGGCTGACAGTGAGCCTGACTCTACTAAAGGAGCAGATGTTGGTATAAAGTCTGCATTGTGTTTGAGAGCGTTGACTGGCAGGTAAAAGGGAGCAGAGACAAAACAGGGAAAAAGTCAATATTTGCTGATTAGCAGGCCTGCCAGTGTGTGTGTGTGAGTTCACCTTGATGCTGTGTAGATGGGTTTAAGTGCACCTGAGTTGTGCCACATTTAAGGATTAGCAACAGCAGCTTTGTTTCCCTCGATTGCTGAGGAGCAGTGGATTTATCAAACAATAACCGTAACATTTTATGGCGTGCTTGTCTCATTTAGCCAGCATTTTCTTGCAGCTTAGAGCAAACATCCTGACTAGGGATGGCGAAAACTAAAAATCTTGACCGACCACCAAGCCTCATTAGCCAGTTAAAGTTGGTTAACCTATGAGTTTAAACAGGGATGCAAACGGCGCGCCGTTTGGCGGATGACGCCTTTTTCACGGCTGAATCGTGCAGATCCAAATTTTTTTTTTTTTTTTAGGGGGAGGCGTTGGAGTGTCTGAATAATTAACGGCGTTTGCTTATTTAGTAATTTTAATACAGAATTTACTCTGATGAAATTATTCAGACACTCCACCCCCCCCCACCCCCCCCCAAAAAAAAAATCGGATCTGCGCGATTCAGCCGTGAAAAAGTCGGCATCTGCGCCTTTAGTTTGTGTGGAGAGATCTGATCTGCAATAACATGCATTGTTGGCTACAGACCGAAACACACTTTCAGAATGCACTGGCCAAGGCAGGACTAAACTCCATGTGCCTTCTAATAATAATTAAAAAAAAAAAAACAGAATAGTAATTTGTAAGCTAAAAGCCTGTCTGTACACTTCTTTCGCTGAGTGGCAACGGGAGGGCGGGACATGACTGAATGGGTGTTTCTGATTTGTCAGCTGTTGTCCTTACCCCGCATGGCATGCTCCAAGCATTTACAACACAGAATTCCAGGTTCTCTGCTCCAAAATCGGCAGCTTCAAAACGATTTTTTATTTTTATTTTTTTAACCGACAACCAAAAAAAAAAATCAACCGGTTGATGCTGATTCGGTCAACCACTGGTCAAACAGTCTTCGGTTAACATCCCTAATCCTGACTAACTGACTTTGTGTCTTCTGAAAGAAATTCAGGAATGTGTGTTATCGTGGTGTTTATTCCACAGCGGAGTTAAATTCTCGATTCTGATTGGTCAGAAGGTTGATTTTTTAATTTTCTATAACGGCAGTTCTGGCTGTAGTTCCAGTTCTCTGGTGATCCAGATGTGATGTGACGTTTTCTTCCTGACATCATCTCCAGGACGGAGGACTTCTTCCTCATATCTTCAAGAGAGAAACAGGATGAGGATGGAACGACTATAACATTTAACATTAGGTGTAACTATAAAGGGATAAAAAGTGCACTGTTGTAATTCTTAGGAATTAAAGATCGATAGTTTTTACTCTTCTTACATGGTTGTGAAGTACTGCAGGATGTGGTGTTGCAGGAAAATAATCAGTTATGCCACTGTGGTGTTGATTGTTTTCCTGTAACTGCATGCCATGCGTCGTATCAAGTAGTATAGATTTGCATACAGGAAATTAGAAACTAGTCAGTTCAAGATCTCTTTCTCTCTGCACTTCTCCCACTTCCTGCCCCCTCCACCTCGGTCATGTGATGGGGAGTTCCCTTAGCAGCATTTACACAGCTGTGGGATATTTCCTTTAAAGGAAGTGAGCTGGATGCTCCCGAGCTGCCAGCGCCCTGAATCCTCTCAGCCTTTCGCTTAACCCCATCTCATATTGCGATCATCTGCCCGGAGTCATCGGTATTACATTACAGCAGCAGATTAGATGCAGTTTGATCAAGTCGCTTGAAGCAAATGATCACGTCCAGGAACAGTATAGTCGTTTAGATCCTACTGCTGTCGTGCACGATTTCAGTTTCTGTCTATCTGATTATCTGAGATCTTGTTGCTTTCTGAACCCTGATACTGTCCGAGTTCAGCGCTGGAGAGTCAGTGCTCATTATGCTGTGCAGAAACTCGTTCTGAGATCATTTGCATGTTTTAAAATGCTGTGGGACGCAGCTGATCTGCCATGCCGTCGCTCCAGTAGTCTTTATTTCCTTCAACAAAAACACGGAATTAAACGATGTATAAAATCTTGACCAGTTTGTGGAAATGGGTCTTTTTTTTTTTTCCAAAATTTAAATTAGATAATGCATACAAAATTCTTACATATGATCAAGAATTTTTTTTTTTTTAATTTGTGTGTATATATCTGAACATGGACTTTTAATAATACTGTGACTTGACAGTTTTACAGAAGTTTTGATTTATAATGAATTAACATATAAATGTATTACTTTACTTAATTTATGACAGTAACTTCATTACTGTCGCACAGTTAAAACGTGCCAGATCAGTCAAATCCGGTGGATTTTCAAAATAATAAATACATGCACGTTTTCTTGTGATAAATCCGTATTATACTGAGTAGGGTGCATCAGTTGCCCTCGCTTTCATAAAATCTGATGCACTTTTGTTTGGGTGTTCCTTTTCACCAATAAAGACATCCTGTAAAATTTTTTGACCATATTCCATGGTAGCCGCGGGGTCTTAAGTCTTAAAGTCTTAAATTTAATATTCCAAAATTAAGCCCTTAAAAAGTCTTAAATTGCTTTGCTCAAGTCTTAATTTTTTAAACAAAGGTCTTAAATTTACTCATACTATTCTACAATGTGAAAATGTGGGTTAAAGGTGGGGTATCAGATTTTTTTCAGGAGTATTTTTTACCATATTGCTTGAAAAGCTCCTCACACCCATGTTGCAAGCAGTACAATAGAAGGTTTGACCCAAAAACGAAATATTTTAATCCAGTCTACAGTGTAAAATGAAGGAAAAACGCCATCCAATCATATCGAGGTACCACCTCAAAATGATTGGATACTGACGCGTCAATCAGACTGAAGCCCACGAGCAGCCCAGCCCTTCTGTGTGTGTGTGTGTCTCAGGCCCGGCGCCATGGGGGGGGGCGAAAGGGGGCGTCGCCCCCTCGTGGCTACAGCCCCGCCCCCTCAACGGAGACTCAGATCACTTAATTGTTTTCTTATGAAAATATAATGTATTATAGACGTATTAATAATTTGCATTTTCAAATATGAAATATTAAGTGGTTGCGCATTGCACAAAAATACATTTCACATAAATCACTACAAAAACTGGCACGGTAGAACAAATCTGATTGGTTGTTATGATTCTTACGTTGCAATCGTAGAATTCAACTGTATTAAGGTAGGATTATTTCAAAAAGCCTGAATTTAATATTAACCCTGTTTAGACATATGTATCAATCCTAACTACTGGGGACTAGTTATTGTGGGTGTATGTGTGAAATGCTGCCACAGCCGCGCGCACACAGACCTGTGATAAGGACAAGGGGAGGGGTCGTGCGGGCGGGCGGGGGTTTTACATGTACACTTACAAGTGCACTGTCTGCAATATCCTGCAATATGCAGTCAGTTTACGGGAGTAGTCTTTCCCCTTCCGAATTAAACGAATTCAATCACAATATTGTGAATCCATTTTCTTTCTTTGTAGGCTAAGTTTATCTCCGTTTATGTTGGTGTACGTGTTCATATATGGTCCGCTTTGTGCGCAAATAGCGTAAGAATGTGTGTCGTTGACGTCACCCCCCATGCAGCGGGGGTGAAATTCATCACTTCAGAGTGTTTAGTCCCCTACACGCCTAAACTGGGATCGCGGATTAAGTGGTTAGCGTTGACTCAGTGCGAGTCAGGAAGGCTATTACTGGTGCAGCCGCGGGGTCTGTTGATTTTTTTAAAATTATGATTTTGGCCGCCGAGCCAAGTACCTTAGACTTGCATTGACGTTTTGTTTTCATGCCGCGGAGCTATTTGTATGTATTTTAAATGTAAAGGACTTGCCTGTAGGTTTATGTGTGTTGTTTTATGTTTGGCATCTTTCCGGTTGTAACGCGTGTCTGTGAGAAAATTGGAGGGGAGGGTTAACAGGTGGGCACGGGAGCTGATAAAGCGCAACTGCCCTGGTAATATGCCACATGATTTTCCCAGACTAAAGCAACCTTCGGGGCCGTGGTTTTGTGGTTGGCGCAGTTAATTGTTTGAAACACGTTGTCAGACAGCCATCACTACCACACACTATATGAAAAAATATTTGCCCCCTTGCGATTTCTAATTGCCCCCTTAGTAAACTGTTCCTGGCGCCGGGCCTGGTGTGTGTGTGTGTGTGTGTGTGTGAGAGAGAGAGAGCCAGCAGGGAGAGACAGAAATGCATAGAAAAAGGTTCCTCCAAACAACGGGGATTTACACGAAAACGGAAGGAGATATTCACAAAATTCTTTCACAGTGAGCGCCACAAGGCTCTCCTGAACACACTGATGTAATTTTTTTTGTCTGTAGTGTAAAAAATGAGGTCACTAGAGCGAGTTAAAAACGAGTGACTTTTCTGGCAAGTTTATAATGGGAGTCTATGGGGCTGCACACCTGTCCTCTCCTCACTTTCAGGCTTCTCATTCAAAAACTGCAAGTCCTATCGTGTAGGTAGACACATTGTGTGAATCAGGACAAGTGTGGCTACTACTTTTGAGAAAATTGTGTGTGGAGTGAAAATTGGGGCTGAAAACACAATTTAAATGAGAAAGTTTGAGCTATTTTTCCAAGCTCTCTACACTCTAACTTAACGAGACGCGGGGGGTGGGAGCATGGCGAGGGCGGGCTTGTTTCTTTTCAAAATATGGCTTGCGGGAACCGTTATTCCAAAATCTCATACGCCACCTTTAATTTCTTGGAGTATGCGCAAAGAAAGAAACAATATTGATACGTTTTCGCGCCGGCGCAATCGTCGGAGTCCGTGGTGGAGAGGAGACTCCGCGAATCGCAGCATGGGGAAGTGTCGTTTTAATCAGCAGTGGCTTTCAGATGAAAGATATCGTGATTGGGTGAGGGAGGTTCCTGGAAGCGACGTTGAAGCAAGATGCTGTGTTTGTCGAAAGACCTTCAAGTTGTCCACTATAGGTCATTTCGCTTTAGAGTCTCACATGAAGAGCTCAAAGCACATTGCATCTGCCCTCCACCGCCACCAGCCCATCGCTCAGTTCTGCACGGTTCAATCTCCGAATGCACCTGGAGTTGGCACTAGCACCACTGTCGAACGTCAGCAGCATCAGCCAAGCCAGACATCATCGGCAAGGCTAGCAACAACACAAGGGCCGAGCAGCGGCATGATGGGTGTCGGTGGAACCCCGACACTTCGGGCAGAGGTGCTCTGGATTTTAAAAACAATTACGGAACACCACTCGTACAGCTCGAATGAGGGCATAAGCGAACTCTTTAAAGGAACAGGCCACCGTATTTCCATAATGAAATATGCTCTTATCTGAATTGAGACGAGCTGCTCCGTACCTCTCCGAGCTTTGCGCGACCTCCCAGTCAGTCAGACGCGCTGTCACTCTTGTTAGCAATGTAGCTAGGCTCAGCATGGCCAACGGTATTTTTGGGGGCTGTAGTTAAATGCGACCAAACTCTTCCGCGTTTTTCCTGTTTACATAGGTTTATATGACCAGTGATGTGAAACAAGTTCAGTTACACAAATTGAAACGTGGCGATTTTCTATGCTATGGAAAGTCCGCACTATAATGACAGGCGTACTAACACCTTCTGCGCGCTTCAGCAGCGCATTGATATCTGAGCTCCGTATCAATGTGCTGCCGAAGCGCGCAGAAGGTGTTAGTACGCCTGTCATAGTGCGGACTTTCCATAGCATAGAAAATCGCTACGTTTCAATTTGTGTAACTGAACTTGTTTCATATCACTGGTCATATAAACCTATGTAAACAGGAAAAACGCGGAAGAGTTTGGTCGCATCTAACTACAGCCCCAAAAAATACCATTGGCCATACTGAGCCTAGCTACATTGCTAACAGGAGTGACAGCGCGTCTGACTGCGTCTGACTGACTGGGAGGTCGCGCAAAGCTCGGAGAGGTACGGAGCAGCTCGTCTCAATTCAGATAAGAGCATATTTCATTATGGAAATACGGTGGACTGTTCCTTTAAGGCTGTGTTCCCAGACTCGGAAGTTGCTGCAACATTCTCCTGTGGAAAAAACAAAACGTCTTGCATAACAAAATTCGGTCTTGCTTGTCTTGAATGTGAAGATTCGACAAGCAATGCACATAATGACTTAAGTATATAACTTTTTTATAATAAAAGTATTTTTACTTGAAACATTTGTCATTATTGGGAATTTGATCTGGTGTTCTATGACCGCATCATGGGTGCGATGTAGGTCTTAATTCTCATTTAAGTGGTCTTACAAAGTCTTAAATTTATGGTGGTCAAACCTGGGGAAACCCTGTATTCAAAAGTCTAATGGTGGCACCATGAGGTTCATTTTTTGCCAAAAACCGCTTATTTTATGTTTTTGCGTAAGGTTTGAATCACAATGTTGGACTCCATTTATTGGTTTCTTGTCACCCAGAGATCATGTTAAGAACCTTTGCAAGGGATTGAGAAGCATTAATGTGATTCATAATACATTTGTATTGTTTAAACGTAGTTGAACAATGATTCAATGAACAGCTGAAACTCAAACTGTGCTTGATAATATATTTAGAATATGCACTAAAAATGTGTATCTAAGATATTTGGTATACTCTATAAGGTGCCATAATGTTTCATGAAAAGTGATCGAAATTTTGTCATAAAAGTCATAAAATAGCAGCTTTTTCCATAACTTTGAGCTCCTGGTGCCACCATTAAACTTTTGAATTTTGTCAAAATATTTCACCCAGTGTGTTTTCTTACCAAAAGGAACATAAAAACAAAAATGCATCATGATTGGAGGAACCTTTTCATTTTTAGGGGGCAGCTGATGCACCCTAATACTGAGCGTATTTCCAACGTTAATCAATACAAAGTCCTTCTTCATGTCTGCTGCGTCTCCGTTTTACAGAATGGTTTTGATTTTATGACCATGATTCCGGTTCCTCTCAACATTTCTTCCTCTTTCTCACCACCATCTTCCTCTGGCTTGCTCATTAGAGATGGATTTCAAATAAAATTTATATCCTTCATTTCAAAGCTGCTTTGCGACAAATGTCTAAGTGCTTTTGAATAAAATTTGAATTTCTTGACTTTTTTAAACCTTGAAAGAAATCTGGGCTAGAAAATACGGACCAAAGAAGAAAATAGCCCCCCCCCCCCCCCCCCCCAAAAAAAAAAAAGTTAAATAGAGGCTAATGTATGATCGAACCAAGTGCCTGCATAACCCGACTCTGAATATGAGTAACTTTCCCAGTGTGTCTATTTATGTAAATTTTAGACTTTTTTGCCAGTACACGAGTGAAGCAACAGCTAACATAGCAATTGTACGCTACAGTAGTAGCAGCGGTCCCTGTGTCCGAAGTCGCTCACTCCTCCCTAATCACTACCGAGGGAATTCTTTATAGAGGACTATATAGTGAGCTCATTGGTAAAATGTAAAAACGCTTTCAGACGCTAGTCCACCTCATCGTTATTTACGTCATTACTGTCGCGCAGTTAAAACGTGCCGGATCAGTCGGCTGGTGGGGTTTCAAAAGAAGTACATGCGTGTATTCTTGTGATAATACTGAGAGCCTTTCCCACGTTAACGAATACAAAGTATTTTGCATCTTATCAAATTGGCGAGCTCACTATATAGTCCACTATGATTTCAGACACAAGGTGTGTAGTGTGTTGTACGACATGCTGGGTTGAACAGTCCTGATTAAACAAGCAATGCGCTGTTGTGTTGAATTGTGGTGAGTAATTGTGGTTCCCATGGGTCCTTGAGAATTTGTGGGGGGAATTCCTTTAAAGCAGATGCGCAGAGCCTTTATTTTTAAATACATTTCTGAGTGGATAGTATCTCCATCCTTGACTCTTGCATGCTGCATAAATGGGAATTTAAAAATATATACTAGTGCATCTCAAAAAATTAGAATACCATGAAAAAGCTCCTTTTTTTCCATAATTTAATTCAAAAAGGTAAACTTTCATATATTCTATATTCATTACATGTAAAGTGAAATATTTAAAGCCTTTTTTGTTTTAATTTTGATGATTAAGGCTTATAGCTCATGAAAATCAGAAATCCAGTATCTCAAATTATTAGAATATTCCCTAAGATCAGTCAAAAAAAAGGATTTACAATACAGAAATGTCCAACTTCTGAAAAGTATATTCATTTATACACTCAATACTTGGTTGGGGCTCCTTTACCATGAATTACTGTATCAATGCGGTGTGGCATGGAGGTGATCAGTCTGTGGCACTGCTGAGGTGTTATTGAAGCCCAGGTTGCTTTGATAGTGGCCTTCAGCGTATCTGTATTTTTGGGTCGGGTGTTTCTCATCTTCCTCTTGACAATACCCCATAGATTCTCTATGGGGTTCAGGTCAGGCAAGTTGGCTGGCCAATCAAACACAGTAATATCATGGTCAGCAAACCATTTGGTAGTAGTTTTGGCACTGTGGGTAGGTGCTAAGTCCTGCTGGAAAAGGAAATCAGCATCTCCAAAAAGCTCGTCAGCAGATGGAAGCATGAAGTGCTCTAAAATCTCCTGGTAGATGGCTGTGTTGACTTGGGACTTGATAAAATACAGTGGACCAACACCAGCAGATGACATGGCACCCCAAATCATCACAGACTGTGGAAACTTCACACTGGGCTTCAAACACCTTGGATTCTGTGCCTCTCCACTCTTCCTCCAGACTCTAGAACCGAGATTTTCCAAATTAAATGCAAAATGTACTTTCATCTGAAAAGAGGACTTTGGACCACTGAGCAACAGTCCATTTCTTTCTCTCCTTAGCCCAGATAAGACACTTCTGACATTGTCTCTGGCTCAGGAGTAGCTTGATATTAGGAATGCGAAAGTTGTATCCCCTTTCTTGAAGATGTCTGTTCGTGATGGGTCTTGATACACTGACACCAGCCTCAGTCCACTCCTTGTGAAGCTCTCCCAAGTTCTTGAATCAACTTTTCTTGACAATTCTCTCAAGACTGCGGCCATCCCTGTTGCTTGTGCACCTTTTCCAGCCACCCTTTTCAGCAATGACCTTTTGTGGCTTACCCTCCTTGTGGAGGGCATCAGTGATCATCTTCTGGACAACAGTCAAGTCAGCAGTCTTCCCCATGATTGTGGTTGTGTGTACTGAACTAGACCGAGAGATACACTGTGTTCATACTGTTTTACTCAAACTCGAAATGAAATGTTCTAATATTTTGAGATGGGTTTTTTTGTTTTTGTACTGTATGCCATGCTGATTAAAATAGAAAAATGCTTGAAACATTTTAGTTTGTGTAATGAGTCTATAATATATAACATTTTCACTTTCTTAAATAACTGATGGAAAATATTGAACTTTTTCACAATATTCTAATTTTGAGATGCACTAGTATATTTTTGAAAGTTAAAATCGACGGCAAAGTTAGCATGCGAGCTGCCCCGCTGAGAAGGCCAGCCCCGAGTGCGTGATGCCACAGCGGGAACCAGTTTTAAGGCCGGGGCCTTTGACAGCTATAGACCAACGTCGTATAAATAAAAATTTATAGTGAAGGTAAGAAATACCGTTACTGACTTGCTCAACGAAGACTGATTTAACTTCACTGATTGTGGGTTGACTCTCATTAAAACAGGATGGGTGTTATAACTTGTGCAACATACAGTACATGTATGCATTTTCACTGATAAAATGTAAAAGGCTAATTAAATAATCAGATGAACTGAGACAATCACATTCTGAAGCAAATTAAATAATCTTATACCGGTAACTTAAACACACAATACAAGTTACATGTATTCATCTAAACGCAGGTAAACAAGTGTTGTATCCAAATGAGAGTCGGAGCTTATCCGTCTGTGTTCTCGCTTCTTGAAGGCCGATTGTTTTGAAACAATCTGACTTTTCAGTTGTTCGTTCAGTTCTCCGTTCATTCGCTTCTTCCACGCAAGGGCGAGATATTGCTGCTGAGGCGAGCATATCCAGCGGAGAAATCAGACGGCTGGTCCACTCATTCTCTGTTTTCTCCACACTGAGTACTCCGCCATTACTGCTCGGCTCAGGCAATTACTAAAACCCGGGACGGGACATCACCGGTTTTAGCAACAACCGCGGAGAGGTCACTGCCCAAGCGATAATATGTCCCGTCCCGGGTTTTAGCAACAACCCTCAGCTCACGCTCCGGGAGAACTGGTGCAACTGAACTTACTTTCCTTTTCTTGTAGTTTTCTTTTCCTTCAATTGTTGTTACTGCACCCTCTTTCAATACGGGCTTAAAGCCAACGCGCCTCAACAGATCAGAGGTCTCGTACGAGTCTTCAGCAAACTGTGCAGAGCAGAGGAGAGACCACTTCATAGCCGCCCAATGTGCGTGTGAACTTCTCGCAAAACGCGTCCAAATCTTTTGGAGTTTGAACATTCTTGGGCCATGAATCCAACATAAATCCACCTTCTGTCGTGTTGCTGGCACATCTACGTGGCATAGCGATAAATTAGCTCAAAATGGAGGATCGGAGTTGCAGTTGGCTCTGTGTTTTAGTATCGCGAAAATGGTGATGAGACCGACAGACTTCCTGCTGTGATGTTACGAACATCAAGGTCATTCACTCAAACTGCTACCAGTATGAATCATGTTAATCGTAAAAATTATTATATTCGATTTATTGTTGACGCTTAACTATTCCTGTGCCGTTCTTGACATCTCAAGGCATTTATAAATAAAAAGTGAGGCCATGGTTCTGCATATCTCCTATAAGGTTTTTTTTTTTTTTTTTTTTGAAAATCTACGTAGACATGGGTCACTGAAAGTCGTAGAATTTATATTTTGTGCAAAAATAGAAATTGAAGATTCTCAGACGGCACTGCATCAAGTACCGTCATGGGCTCGGGATTAACTTTGGCAAACCTTTAAGCTCGATAATCTGGCGTTACAGCCACACACTTTGCTTAACATTAGCTTTCTTGGCTGCTGTTTAACCTGCATCATTTGACTTCGGTCACTCATGCACGCACGTGACCGTGACCATCGCACGCACTCGAAGCAGGTGCCATTTATTTGTCTCTTCATTTGGCCATGTTCATGGAAAATGTGTTTTGTGTTGTGAAGCTGGTGCTAATGAAATAAATGAGCAGTTATTTAGCTCTTCAACTCGTATAAGGGTCTGTCTCAGAAACTGGGTACTGTGGGGGTCCCCCACTAAATATACTCCGTCAATAAACTATACGGTTTTGAATGGTGATGTTGGTTTTAATTTGAAATAAAATGATGAAAGAAATAATACAGATAAAACTAAATCTTTGATGTGAATACTCTATTCAGAATTTGGCAAAAATTCTGCAAATTTGTGGAAAAATGGCGGCTTGATCTGGGACATGATAAACGGTCGACTACATCGCATTCCCTTAAAAAGGTTGTAGTCCACTGAAAAGTCTACAGTTATCACTAATTGTATTTTAAGTTGTAACTTTATCCACCTAAGGATCGGTGCGCTCACAGAATAATCATAACCGTAATAAAACATCATGCAGAATATTTGATCACCGTTGTAACTCCATTTTCCACAAAACCAATACGATCATGTGTTTTGATCTAAACGGAAAGCCTCAGGGTCAAGGTCACGACCTCACCAAAAGTAGGAACTTAAAATCACTACGCCATATAAACATTTAGTTATAAACCTGCGATTTTGTTTTTTAAAACGAAAGCTGAAAGTTCGGTATAGAATATGTTTCTTACAGAATATGTTATGATGGTAGCTGGTCTTGGATGAATTTCTGAGCTATAAAATGAGTTGTGGTCTATTTTTTACCGTAGCGTGTTATTTGTGTGCGGGGAAGGACACACATTAACAATTTGCATGTGTAGAATGGAATTTTCCACTCCAACAGTTAGAAGTTGATCGTGCTTCCATTTGCGGTCTTTCTGTTACGCGGGTGATCTGTTCGGACGTTATCGCTGAAAAGCTGAGTTTTGACAGTTTTATTTTGTTTTAGTCTTGCAGTATAAGGCAATAGAATGTTTCTTTTTCATCTTTCATATTTCGTAGTGTTTGCGTATTTTTGGCCAATATTTTATAACCATGGGCAATTTAGATCGAACTTTTGATAGAATCTACGGCCAGTCATTTTGCCCCGCCCCCGCCTCGCGCTCCGTCCGGTGCGGTAGTGATGTCCCGTTGCTCGCACGCCGCAGCAGAGACCCGCGCGACCTTCAGCCGGTACAGTCGCTGTTTTACCAGCGCCGTTATTCTCATCTTTCCAGTGTGTTCTTGATTTTTCCATTGTGTCCTGTTTCGCCATATCAAATACCCAAAATGTATCATATTATTCATATTTAAGTGAATAATCAATTCAGTCATCACTTGGCATTTTTAACCCAAGCAATCAAAAAGAGGAAATTTATTTAATATTTTCACTCATCTGTGAAGGAGGGGCTTTAATTCTTCATGATGGAGTTATTTTATATGGAAATCAATTTTACAAAAGCATTTGAATTGTAATCAAAAAAATGTTCCACAGTGGAGGCCAGATAAAGCAAGATGCTATCTTTATTCTTATTAAACATGACAAAAACATTGAGTGTTAGATTAATGCAAAAAAAAAATAAAATTAGAACATTTTATTTTTTGACCATAATGTCCCAAATGAGAGACCGGTTTCTGAGACGGACCCGTATCTCTTTATCCATCGCTCAACTTGTACGCTGTTTTTTGCTGTGCTGTCTTAGAGAAGGCAAGAGACCATGTGGTCTGCCGTCACGGTAACCGTACAACTGAGAAGTCTCGACGCATTCAAGCCTCTCTCGCACTGTTTAATTGTTGACTCTGGGCTTTTGTAAAGAACGCTAGTTCTCATTATAAAAATTTAGTGTTGTAACAGTAATTAACCTTAATCCGCGTCTCAGACTGTACTCTGTTGGGTCTTTTGAAAAGTTTAAGAGCGTGTGGGAGCCGTGAGCAGTGTAGCAGGATGGGAGTCTCAGACATGTGACCCGATTTAAAGAAGCATTTTTCAGTACTGTATACTATTGATGAGATCATTCTGAGCATATCCTGAATGTGCATCGCTGCATGTCTGTGTCTGGTGTTTTAAGACGCCTGTATTTTAAAGCAGTGTTTTGTTTTGTTTTTCAGCTTGTTCACTGAAGCCCTGAAAAGACGTTTGACATTTCTTGCGCACACTGTTGCTCTGGCCTTCTGAAAAAATATTTATGATGCGAAAGCGTGTGAGTGCTCTTTGTGTCCAGGCTTCTCGCTGCCCGACTCTTCGTCCCGTCCTCAGCGCCGGCTGGCAGCAGTCAGGCACTTGGTAAAGGTCAGGAGAGGAAGGTTTGCTCTGTGCCAGCATGTGCCTGCTCTCCTCACACTGCCTGCTTTGTTTCACACTGCTGCTGGATACCACGCCGTATTGTGCACAAGGTTGCTGAGGAACTCAAACATTTAAACATTAGTGCTGCTGGAGTCCGAACAGTGGATACTGCGGTTTTATACTTCAGCGTACGATTTCAGCCGAAATCATGGACCGAGAGAAATTCTCGCTTCTGATTGGTCAGGAGGTGTGGACTGATTGTCTTTATACCACATTATCGTGGCCTCAGGTGAGCTATACACCTGGCTGCTCAGTCATCGTGGGCTTGAGTTACAGGCTGCTGGCTCGGTGTTGGCCCCGGCGTCCGTTATCAAAGCGTTTGAAGGACAGCCCCGCCTCAAATGGCCACGGGTTGGCCGCCACAGGACGAGCTGAGTTTCCAAAAGGTTATGGGGGCAATGATTGTGACCAGCAAGAGATACGGGGATGTCCCCATACTGGTGATATGGTCTCTCCAGCTGATGTGCCGTGTCACTGTGTAGGTGCCTTTTTTTTTTTTTTTTTTTTTTTCTCCCCTCTCTCCACTGCAGTTATGATTTGACAGTGGCTGAGAAGAATTGTAGCTTTACATCTTTAGATTGATTTGAGACCCAGACATCTTTCATGCAGTTAAGAGCCTCGTCCCTTCCTGATCTTGAGATCCTACTCGGACCAGTTCACTCTGGGTTACATGTCAGTCCTGGGATCGAGATGCTGGCCTCTTCTGCTCCTCGGACCTGCCTGATCCATCCTGGTGCTCTGTGTCTGTCTGGTTGGAGTCTCATCGCATCGCTCCTGTGGAGGGCGGCCCCATGTGGACGGTTGGGGGTCGCGCCTGGAGGACGCTCTGGCCTCTTGCAGTGGTGCTTTTGTGGCTGGGGACTACAGTTGACTTTGGGACTGCGGTTGTCGTGAATGGTTTTGCGCTCTGGTTTCTGTCGGTGGGGGTTTATAGCATCAACGAAGCTGACTTTATGTTAGGACTGTTAATGTTTTAGTCAGGCTGTCTGTTGTTGCCCAAATGAGGATGGGTTCCCTTTTGAGTCTGGTTCCTCTCGAGGTTTCTTCCTCATGCCGTCTGAGGGAGTTTTTCCTTGCCACCGTCGCCACGGGTTTGCTCATTGGGGATAGATTAGGGATAAAATTAGCTCATGTTTTAAGTCGTTCAAATTCTGTAAAGCTGCTTTGCGGCAATGTTTATTATTAAAAGCACTATACAAATAAACTTGACTTGACACAAACCAGGGGACTTGGCATCTGGAAGCTCGTCAAGGCTTTGACCCTTGAATTCTCAAACCTGACTGACTGGTCAGAAGGTGTGTGTTTGTTTGTTTTTTGTGTAACTTTAACAATGTGAGTTTCCTGAGCTGAGAAAGTGTTCAGGACTGAGACATTTACCCTTTCTAGTTTCTCAGGAAAATGGCAAGCTGTATTGATTGAGAGACAGACAGTGAGGGAGAGAGACAGGAACAGGGAGACAGAGATCGTGTGTGTGTGTGTGTGTGTGTGTGTGTGTGTGTGTGTGTGTGTGTGTGAGAGAGAGAGGTAGATAAATGCACAGCGACAGAGAGACCGTGCAAGAAGGGGGGGGGAGTGCGAGACAGAGGGGGAGACAGACAGGGAGAGAGAGAGAGAGACACCGAGACAGATAGACGTACAGCGAGAGACCAACAGTGCGCGGTAGGGGGGACTGAGACAGTGTGGGAGACAGACAGACAGACGGAAAGACGGTGGAAGAGGGAACAGGAGAGAGAGAGGGACGGGGAGAGCGAGTGAGACCGGGAGAGGCAGATGGCGACAGTGTGAGACAGGGGGAGGGAGAGACTAACAGACAGTGAGAGAAAGACAGGCAGATGCACAGCAGGAGGGACAGACGCAATGCAAGGGGGGGGGAGAGATTGAGACAGTGTGAGGAGGGAGGGGAGAGAGGCAGATAGACACTGTAAGAGTGAGAAAGACAGTGGGAGGCAGAGAGTGTGAGAGACAGATGTACAGACAGACGGAAAGACAGTGCGAGAGGGAGAGATGGAGAGAGAGAGGCAGATGCACAGCGAGAGAGATGGAGACAATGCAAGGGGGTGCAGGAGAGACTGAGAGAGAAGTGCAAGAGAGACAGACACAGGGACTGAGAGGGAGATGGTGAGAGATGACGGGACCAAGACAGTGTGAGAGACAGACAGGAGGGAGAAAGAGCGAGAGAGACTCTGGTGAATGACTGACTGACTGACTGACTGTTTATCGTGGTTATAATGGAGGTGATATCAGGAACTGACTTCTCTCTGATGTTCCACAAGATTAAATCTAAAAACTGCAGTGTCTCTCAGTAAGGAAACGACCCAATCCCCCTACAGGTCGGGGTCCGTGCATCCATGATGTTCACACTGTAGATTGTGTGTTTATCAGGAGTTGTTTGTCTTTTTGTTGTTTTCCACATACGACCGACACGCCCGTTTAAATTCTCACCAGCTTCTATAATTCAGTGTAGAAACGTCATGTGAACACCAGCACGTTGATTTTGAAGCTCTGGATCTCGCTTGTGGATGTTTCTGTGCTTTATCTCTCAAGTCCTGGGGAGTTTGATGGATTTGTTACGTTTTGTGTTTAGTTTCCACAAAAAAAAAAAAAATCTCCTGGCTCGAGCCAGAGTGTCACATCTACAGGAAATGAATGCTGCTTGGATATTTTTCTTGCTAACATGAGCGCAGGTCTGCAGAAGGAAACGCCTCCTGCCCCTGGGAGAGCGCAGAACAGTTTGTCTCTCACAATTCGATCTTATCTCATTCAGGCATCGAGAATAGAATAGCGAGACGCAGGTGATGAGTCTTTCTCCGTCTCTGTGTTGCAGGAGAGTCGGGGCTGGGGAAGTCGACGCTCATCAACTCGCTGTTCCTCACAGATCTCTACTCCGGAGAGTATCCTGGACCTTCTCACAGAATCAAGAAGACTGTACAGGTGAGGGCGTGTCCCGTACACGGGTCACACGGCCTTTCAGCCAGATACACACGCACATCTTTATTATACACTTAACATTACTGTTTAACCGCATCATTTCAACTGAGAATTTCTCAAATTCTCTACAAACCCGTTTAGGCGACGAATCCAAACGGTCGTCCTGAACAGGACGGTTCCTCAGACCTGAGAGGATGGAGCCGGTTCTGGCTTCCTTTGCTAATCTGCTAACGAAGCTAGCGTGAAGCCGATCTCTGATTGGTGTTTAAAGGGGAACAGAGGGCAATATATAGAGTAAATATAACAATAAAACACACATTAACGAACCTTATTCAAGACTTACAAAAGTTTTTTGTTCTAAGGTTGGAAAGTTATAGTGTTTTGAAAGTAGCTCGAGCAAACTGTTTCCGCAGTTTGAACCAGGGCTTTGAACCAGAATTTTTTCCTATTGGTTCGTTCCGAACAGAAATGGAATTTTAACGTTTCCGGTTTTGGGTTCCACCATTAAATAGACGTTCCCGAACCGGTTAGAACAAAAAAATTTCGTTCCCGGAACGGTTAATTACGTTCCCTGTCAGCTGTTTAACAAATGGCTATAAAATTATGTCTCTGTCTCATCCAGCTTAAGCCAAATGTAGGCTAATTCTATTACAACCTTCATTAAATAAGACAAGAAATAATTCATAACAATTATTATTTCAAATGTTGGCGATTTGGATTCTCAGTATGTCTTCCCATCTACACAAACAGAAAAAGTGCCAAAAATGAAAGAGAATTCGTTTAGTGTGTTACCAAAGGCTAGTCAGGCCCTATAGAGGGCTACCGCATGACGTCACTGCGCCGCGAGATTTTGTTAGGCGCCATATTGGAAGGCCAAGTACACATCTATGCAAGTACATACATTCATAAAACAAACTACACCTGAAATGTAGCCAGGGCCGGTTCTGCCCTAATCTGGACCCGGGTGCAACATCCCCCCCCCCCCCAAAAAAAAAACCACCAGTCTAAATCAGGACAACCATCACATAACTATAACTATAAACATTTTATATCAACTATTTTAACTAAATGGGCTATAATAAATAAGCCTGCAGGCAGCCACGGCGGGCTGCCTCAGAAAAGTAACCATTTGTCCTACCTTAAAACTCGTTTTGCATTTTCTGCCTCCTTTTTTGTATTTTCGACCCTCCGTTTATTTTCTTTCCTTTTCTGAAAACCCGATTTGTGTCCAGACATTTTGTTCTGCTAGCAACGAACTAACTCGTCAGGTCTCGTCTCTCGAGCCCGCGATGATTCCCGTGGGAAGGGCAACAACTGATACATTTTTACAAACAGCCAATAGGGAGGTTACAACGTTCAGGCTCTTCTTTGCTCAGACACTCAGTAATGGAGACGTGATAGTAGTCCACCTTCCCGCTCTCTCCATTCAGTCAGCGAACGTCACACAGGAAGTGAACCCCAGCGGGTCATAGAAACTTGCGCAGGAGAAGAATGACTTATTTGTAGGCTACAGAAACTTTGAGGAACGAAATAAAAACCGGTATTAACCGGTTACCATTATTTTTAATAAGCGTTTCTGTTCCAGAACATAAAAAAATAAAGTTTCTGGTTTCGTTTCTGTTCCATGTGAAATAGAAAAAGTTCCCGGTTTTCGTTTTCGTTCCTTGAACCGGTTCAAAGCCCTGGTTTGAACAGCCCGCCATGATATTAATTTTATCCAGTCAGAATGCACATTCATTTTCTCTGCGTAACACTCATGACGTATGTATGTGCCCAGTTGTGTTGGCTCATTGAGGTTGGGAATAGCACGTGTGAATCGGAAAGTAGGATGAATTGTAAGTGATCGGCTACACAATGCCACAGTGTGTTGCTTTCGGGTGTAATAACAGGACTGATGGAAAGCATAACGATCCTCCAGACGTGTCTTTTCACTCGTTTCCGCTGAAAAACACCAAGCGAGTTCGAGCTTTCTTCTCTTCTTTCGTCATCACCGGAGTCGAGAGTACCTCTCCTAGGTTCAAACTGGGACCCTTCTAAGCCATAGCCTGCTTGCAGTGTGTCTTGCGGGATCTCTTCGTATGATTCGACAGAGCTGTCACTTTCACTTGATGCGCCCGACGCCATGATTACACGCTTCTCTCCTAGTGCAGTGGGTAGGGCTGACATCACGGTCTTTTAAAAATGGCGACTCTTGTGCCGTTTAGCGTACCGACTATTATATTTACAATTACCAAGATATTTCGTTGTTTTCTAGTATATAAATTTGATAGAATACTTAAGAATACGTTACTTTGTCACATCAGCAACTGTATATATTATATTTGGTACCCCTTTAACTAGTTAGCTTTAGAAAATGCTGTATATCGATAATACTAAAAAAAGGACAGTTCACGCTGAGAAATGATTATTGGTCAACACACACACATCAGAGACGACCTCGAGAGATCCACAGAATGAAAATCGCAGCCTTATAAAGATTTAAAACCATTTTCAAAATGACAGACCGCGCCTATAACGTATTAGTGTTGTGAGATGACACACCCCTAATTTCAGAAAACTAGCATCAGGATTAAATTTTTTTTTGTCTTTCCCTGTTTTCTAAACATAGTTCATGAATTTATCTGCGTTTGACTTAAACATTTCTCCGGCGCATGGATCTTGATATGCTTGTATAACCGACAGTTATGAATCTTGTAAATTTAGGAGGCGCAGGAAGAGCGAGTTGGTCAGGGTCCAAGAACCGCAATACATTCTCGAGAAATATTCAGGAAATATGAAGTTGTTTTTTTCCTCTTCTCTCTCTCTCTCTCTCTTTGGAAGCAATCCTTCCTTTTTATTTTTTTCCATTCAAGACAGCGTTCACACCCCTTTCTTCTCTCTCTCACGCGCACGCGCACACACCGTCTCTCGCTCACTCACTCATACAGTCATACTCACTCACCCATACACACTTGCAATCATTCTCACACGCGCGCGCGCACACACACAGACCCTTTCCAAAAAATTAGAATATCATGGAAAAGTTGTTTAATTTCCATAATTCCATTCCAAAAAGTTAAACTTTCATAGATTATAGATTCAGGGCCCACAATTTAAACGATTTCAAGTATTTGTTTATTTTTACATAATTTGGGCTTCCAGCTCATAAAACCCACAAAAAACAGGAATTAAAAAAATTAGAATACTGTGAACAAATCAGCCCACATTTTGCAGGGCATGAATGTTTTAAACTGAGACCCCGTCCACACGTAGCCGGGTATCTGCTAAATCGGAGATATTTTTCTACGTTTTGGCCTGTCATCCACATGAAAACACATCAAAAACGAATATTTAAAAAAACTCCGGGCAAAGTGAAGATTTTTGAAAACTCCGTGTATGCCTTTTTGTGTAGACAGAGATAACCGGAGTTTTGCGTTTTAGAACGTCACAATCTGCGCCAAAAAAATGACAACAAATCTGCCCTGACGTCAAACGTGCGACCTTTGTTTACTGCAGAAGCCAGATTAAGCATGGACAAAGAGTAATGGATCGGAGTAGTGCCTTGAAAGCGTTAATTATTGTGCAGGTGCTATTTAATTTTAGAAGCCCAACTACTGCTCCAAAAACAGGGTCAGTATGTCCACATATTTGCTTTGACAAGATTCCCAATCAACGTTTTCTTGCGTCTTTTGAAGTTTATACTCAAATTGTGTTTAGAAGCAATTCTGTCTCCGAGTCTGTCCAGATGAACGAGCTTGGCGCCATGTTTTATGTTTAGGCGGAAGTGACGCCAACAGAGGGCTATTCTGATGTGATTAGGGGGTAGGATTTGGGGAAATAATGCCATCTACAGGTTTGGGATGCTTATGAATGTGATTGAAAACGCAGATGTTCGGTTATGTGTGGAAAGGATTTTTTTCAAAGACGAGGTGGTGTGGATAAAACATTTTTATAAACGGAGGGGGGGGAAATGTTCGGTTTTAAAAATACCCGGCTACGTGTGTACATGGCCTGAGTGTCGCACACTAATCATCTACTAAACTCCAAGCACCTGCACAGGTTTCCCCAGGTGTCGTTAAATTGCTTCAGTTTGGTTCAATATGGGGGAGACTGCAGACTTGACAACTGGCCAGAAGACCATCACTGATACCCTCCATAGGATGGGTAAGCCACAAAAGTTCATAGCTAAGGAGGCTGGCCGTTCACAGACTGCTGTGTCCAAGCATATCAATGGAAAGTCTAGTGGAAGGGCAGAATGTGGCAGGAGAAGATGCACCAGCAAAAGAGAGGACTGTGGGCTTCAGCAGATTATCAAACAGAGAAGAATCTGGCAGAGATCCAGAAAAAGTGGAATGAGGCGGGAGTCACAGCTTCAGAAACCACCACATTCAGACGCATCCGGGAGATGGGCTACAACTGTCGGGTTCCTCGGGTCAAGCCACTTCTGAACCTGAGCCAATGTAGGAAGCGTCTCAACTGGGCCAAGGAGAAGGAGGGCTGGACTGTTGGCCAGTGGTCCAAGGTCCTCTTTTCCGATGAAAGTAAAGTGTGCCTTTCATTCGGGAATGAAGGTCCAAGGGTTTGGAGGAAGACGGGTGAGGAACAGAACCCAAGCTGCTTGAGGTCCAGTGTGAAATATCCACAGTCAGTCATGATTTGGGGTGCAATGTCCGGTGCAGGTGTTGGTAAACTCTTTCTTAAATCCAAGGTCACCGCAACAGTCTACCAGAATGTTAGAGGACTTCATGATTCCTTCTGCTGAGGATCTGTATGGAGATGCAGATTTAATCTTCCAGCAGGACCTGGCCCCTGCCCATACCGCCAGAAGCACCAAAACCTGGTGTGATGCCCATGCCATCACAGTGCTTGACTGGCCAGCCAACTCGCCGGACCTAAACCCCATTGAGAATCTATGGAGTATTCTCAAGAGGAAAATGAGGGGCACCAGAACCAACAACAAAGAAGAGCTGACAGCAAGCATCAAGGAAATCTGGGCTTCCATAACTCCCAGGCAATGCCACCGGCTGACTGCCTCAATGCCTTAATTTCTTTTTTTTTTTTTTCTGCAAAAACTGAAGTAAATGGTGATTTGTTCACAGTATTCTAATTTTTTGAATTCCTGTTTTTGTGGGTTTTATGAGCTGGAAGCCCAAATTATGTAAAAATAAACAAATACTTGAAATTGTTTAAATTGTGGGCCCTGACTCTATAGTCTATGAAAGTTTAACTTTTTGAATGGAATTATGGAAATTAAACAACTTTTCCATGATATTCTAATTTTTTGGAAAGGGTCTGCACACACACGCTCGCTCTATCATATTCAATCTCACTCACTCATTCACACACTCTTCCTCATTCAGTCTCTCTCACACACACACACACACACTCGCCCATACTCATTCACACACTCTTCCTCATTCAGTCTCTCTCTCTCTCACACACACACACGTGCGCCCATACTCACTCGCTCATATTCACACTCGTGCACTCGCTAGGGATGTTAACCGATGACCCTTTGACTGATGGTTGACCGAATCAACGTCAACCGGTTAATTTTTTTTTTTTTTGGTTGTCGGTTAAAAAAAAAAAATCAATCGTTTTGAAACTGCCGATTTTGGAGCGGACAGCTGACAAATCAGAAACACCCATTCAGTTATGTCCCGCCCAGCTGCCACTCGGTGAAAGAAAAGTGTAGACACTGGCTTTTTAGCTTACAAATTGCTATTGTGTTTTTTTTTTTTTTTTAATTATTAGAAGGCACATGGAGTTTAGTCCTGCCTTGGCCAGTGCATTCTGAAAGTATGTTTCGGTCTGTAGCCAACAATGCATGTTATTGCAGATCAGATCTCTCCACACAAACTAAAGGCACAGATGCCGACTTTTTTTTTTTTTAATCGCGCAGATCCATTTGGTTGTTTTTTTGGGGGGGGGGGGCGTTGGAGTGTCCGATTGTAATTTCAAGGTGGATTCTGTATTAAAATTACTAAATAGGCAGGTGCCGTTGCAGTCCATGAGGCGTGGGGGGTGTGAAAGGAGGGCAGTGGATCAGGGGGCTGCGCGCGTTTGCGCGGAAGCTGCGCAATCAGTAGATCAGAATGCGCACATTAAATTTTGTGCGGCTTCAGCGCGGGCGTGTGCGGCTTTCTGATTTGCTGTTTTCTTCTCGTGCTTGTACTTCCTGTGTTTCGTGGACTGTGGCGGCATTTGCTTATATGCAGAATTTGCTTTGAAGAAGTTGTGGTCGGACGCTCCAACGCCCCCCCCTTGGGAAAGGAAGGTCGGATCTGCGCGATTCAGCCGTGGAGAGGGCGGCATCCGCCAAAAGGCGCGCCGTTTACATCCCTGTAATAATTCCAATTCTAGAATTTTAAACTCGTAGGTTAACCGACTTTAACCGGCTAATGAGGCTCGGTGGTCGGTCAAGATTTTTTTTTAGTTTTCGCCATCCCTAACACACACACACACACACACACACACACACACTCTCGCCCATACTTAGTCACTCATTCATACACTTGCTCATTCAGTCTCTCTCTCTCTCTCTCTCTCTCTCTCTCTCTCTCACACACACACACACACGCCCATACTCACTCGCCCATACTCACACACACTTGCTCATTCAGTCTCTCTCTCTCACACACACACACACGCCCATACTTAGTCACTCATTCACACACTCTTGCTCATTCAGTCTCTCTCTCACACACACACAATCGCCCATACTCACTCGCCCATACTCACACTCTTGCTCATTCAGTCTCTCTCACACACACACACGCGCGCGCGCGCCCATACTTACTCGCTCATATTCACACTCGTGCACTCACCCATACTTACTCGTTCATATTCACTCGCTCATATTCACACTCGTGCACTCGCCCATACTTACTCGTTCATATTCACTCGCTCATATTCACACTCGTGCACTCGCTCGTATTCGCACTCGTGCACTCGCCTGTGCACTCGCCCATACTCTCTGGCTCACAGATTTGAGCGCAGGAATTCTGGCCCGTTCTCTGAACTCTCCCTTAATATAAATGTTTGGTTTTTCAGTGAAGCATCAATTTGCGTCACATTTTTCCTCGTGTAGTTTATAAGGAAATTTTAAAAAGGAATTTTCTGAAAACATTCTTTCACAGATTTTAAGCATTAGCAGAGCTCCAGTGATAAAATCACCTGAACAGGACTGCGGGATTGTTTCCTTCCAAGCTGTTAAAAAAGACAAGACGTTTCCACTTTTGTCGTCAGTCAGTACGCTGGGATTAACCGTGCAAGGTTGTGACGGCGCGTTTACAGGAGTTATTTTACAAAGACCAGGAAAGCACTGCAAATTCTACTGGATTGTAAGGGAGACGTATATTTATCAATATCTAAATGGTGATGCACACAGCTAGCGTCTCAAAGCGTTTACATTCCCCTCTCTTTCTCGCTCTCCCACAATTTCAATTACAGAGGTGCCAATCCTTTAACAACATAATTACTGCTCTCTCACACACACACACACACACACACACACACACACACACACAAAGAAGCCTGAAATAGCTTGCCGTTGTGGGGTGTGTGTCAGTGCCAGGCCGCAGTGTGGGTGGTTAGTGAATGCCATTCCCAAAAGCGCGCCTCTCTCCCACACTTCACCGCCTCCACACAGCCTGCTTTACGCATTCACTTCCAGCAGAGACGCACTGCAGCAAACTGGCAACTCAAACACACTCCCCAACACGCGCGCGCGCGCACACACCTCCCTGAGGCAGCGCTGGCCTTCTCTTCATTTAGCAACGCGCTCTAACCTCACAGGGTCAAAACCCTGTGCTTTACTGTGTGATCCGTATACAAGAGATACTGTTTTTGCTGACTGATAGTGACTCGACTCGGACTCGAGGTTTAGTGACTCGACGACAGCACTGCACCCAGGTCCACTCCATCAGCCGAGAACTGGAATCCGAGGCTACAGCGAGGACGGGGAAAGATCAGGCGACGTTTTTATAACGCACTACATGCTGGCTTTGAGGGTTGGAAAGCCACGCCCATTTTGCAAGAAGGGAGGGAGGAATCCATGCACCGAGACTCAGTTTAGTGAAAATTAGTGAGGATTTTGGAGTTACAGAATTAATAACTTGCATTATCCGTGAAGATCTTAGGAATAATGATGAAAGGATTTGTCTGAATTCTACCTACAGGAAGTGGACTGATGCTGAGGGAAGTTGTGGAATTATTTTGACTGTGTTGGAGCAGAATCACACGAGAGGAAGTTATGTGTGGTGTAAACGCTGATTATCTTTCAGCACAGCCAAGAAAAAGTTTTGTTAAGAAGACGTTAGCGAGCAAAAGTGTTGCCAAGCAACAGGGAGTCTCTCTCTCTCTCACACGCGCACACATCCTTATGTAACCTCCATTTACAATTTCAGTCTGATGCCCTTTTCATGGCTTGTGTAATTAGTGTTATCCGTACACATGAATCAGACAGAGCCGTACAGTCCAGTGTCCTGGATATTAAAATGCCTCTTGTGCACTAATATTCCTCCATCTGTATTCGTTTCTATAGTGCTCATACGGACGCTGCACATAAAAGGTTAACGTGTAATCGTTGATATGGCGACGGTTTCTCTGAGATTTTGTTTAGCGTTTTTGGAAGGAGTCTCCAGTCTCGGTGCTTTGTAACAGTCAAATGTAAAGCTGCGTCTCAAGTTTTCCAAAACGGGAAAGACTTCACGATGAAGCACTTTGCGGTTTCTTGAGCAGCGTGACGAGTTGTAGGTTTATTTATTAACTTAGAAATTGGTGAACAAAGTATGTTTCATGTACGTTCTGAAGCATTGAATGTAAAAATAAATGGATAAAAGTTTGCGATGTTATTCTTGAGGCCCTGCTCATAATACAGCTCGTGATGGGTTTGCGAATACTTGTGATTTGGCTAAAAACGTCGTGAAAGATTTCAGTGCACGTGTTGAAATTTGGTGGCGCTGTTTTTGTCAGCAAACTGGGTTTGGGAATACTTCCTGAAGCTCGGGGAACCTTCAGCGAGCCTTTTGATTGTATTTGTTTCAAATCAATGTCCCGTTGCTCACAGGAGCCTCAGAAACACAGCAGCTTGGCATAGCCCAGCCTTCGCCAAGACTTAAAGTGCATATCACGGGTAAATTCAGGAGCAAGATCAATGTAATTCTCCTATTTTATATTAAACTTTGGTCAAATGTTTGTCACATTTTGCATTTCGTGCAATACCAGAAAAATTCAGTTGAAATCGAGCCATTTGAGGCGAATTGGTCCGCCTCTGAAAAAACTGGGCGTTTGGATTTCCCGGCAAACACTGATTTTCGTGGCGTCGCGTGTGGGACGCCTCCCTCTGAATCCTGCGTCAGCGCTGGTTTGTTTATGAGAAAACAACCTGGTGGTTTTCTGCAAGTTTCTTTAATGTTATCATGTAATTATTAAAATGGTTAACAGATGTATCGTAGGAGGGTGTAGCAACACCAATCATGATGGGATTAGTACTCATCGTTTTCCAAAAGACCGGACAATGAGAGAGAAATGGGAGCTCTTCGTGCGAGCCACCCGGGAAAATTGGCAACATGCTACAGACTACAGCATTATTTGCGGTGCTCACTTCACAAGGCCCGACGACTTTGAGAACTATTTGCAGTGGGAAATGGGCTTCGCGAGGCAACTTGATCTGAAAAAAGACGCAGATCCATCTATCAGAATGCCCAAAGCAACACTGTCTCCATCTGTGTCAGCATCACCAAAGGAGCCAGCCGTGTTCGTCTCCCCCGACAGAAGGCGAAGTGCCGCGTCCACTGAGGCCCTCGAAGCCGAGGACCAAGCAGAGCCGAGAAAAAGACCAAGAAAATTGGCAACTCACAAGTTGACTGTTGCCAGAGTAAGAAATAATTCCGACATCTCATTATATTCTTCATCCAAAGGTGAAGTAACATTGCGCTCAGGTGACCATTCCATATTTCAATCCAAAATCGCAAGCTGCTAAACTTGGTCTACACAGGCTGTGCACTGAAACTGCGCAAGCTGGTGCTTCCGCAGGTGACGTCATGAATCTGGCTCCAGACTTTTTTCAGACGTGTTTTTATTATTTTATTTTTTTCTGCTGTAGACAGATGGCCTTCAGGGTTTTTTCTAGAAAAATTTAGTATGAGGGCGCTCATCATGGCGAGGGAGTGAAGCGGGGGGGGGGTGCCGGTTGTCTGTGTCTCTCCCCCCCGCCATGCGAAGCCTTTAAAAAATTGAGGCTCCAATGGGACATTCTGAGGCTATCTGAGAGGGAAATTGTAACGAATTGTTTGTCAACACTGAAAAAGAAAGAAGTAATCATCTTCTGCCCCGGACAGTCTTTGGCTTTCTTCCGCTTCGTGCCGCGGGATGACATCTTTAAATGCCCAAGTGTCAACAAAAACAACTCGTGAACTACTTCTGTCAAAAGCTCCCACGCCGGTGGGTGAAAGGTCATTCAGTCTCGAGAAATCTTGCTCTACAAGTCAGCTGACCTTGTATGTAACCCATGTCAAATCTTGCGAGAGCAGCCGCGGCAAGTAAACAACTAAACATGGCGCCTTGGTCTGGAAAACGCCAATTCGGATTGTTTTTGCACCGTCTGGCGGTGTATCTACTACGATTGGAATATTTTTGGAGTAATTATAACGTATTTGATGATCAGACACATTGTCACGTGGTGTTGCTGGGATGTTTTTTCACGGAGAAAAGATCGTTTTGAGAAAGATTGCATGTTGTGCAGTAGCATATAAGTGCATGGCCTAAGTGTGACTTGGGGTTCAATCGGCATTTCGGTAAGAGGGCGCAGCGCCCCTGTTCCCCGGTTTAGACGAAAGCCTGGCCTTGTGCAAAATTACCCTTCTGGATGAGTGTGTAAAGGGACATACTTTCATAAGGGTCCAGGATATGCACTTTAAAGTGCATTTAGATTGAGTGTGTGTTGCGCATGCTCTTGCGACCCAGTCGTTATGGGAAACACCTGATGCTGATTTGAGCGCAGTTATCACACGCATATAATGACACTGTTTTCAGAGACTTTGCGAAGTATCCTGTCAGGCAGACGGATGGTAGTGCAGGAAGTGTTTTTTTACTAGCAAAAACAAAACGCGAGGCAAGGTCAGAGCAACGAAACTGAAAGCAGAGTCATAAATGTGGTGATGTTTTGAAAAGCCTCCGTGTCCTTATATGCGTGTGCTAATTGCGCTCAAATCAGTATCAGGTGTTTCCCATAACGGCGGGGTCCTGTGAGCAGGCGCGACAGTCAAGTGTTCGCCTGCTGTGTGACCACAGCGTTCAGCTCGCCTGTATATCGACAAAGCATTGCGAGCTGGAGCGTGATCGTAGCTTTACTGAATGAAAAATTGCAACGGCTGGCAAATCGCCGTGATGTAAGAGGAATGGAACGCTTTCGGGGCGTTGGGTTGGAGAAAAATGATCAACATCAGAGTGGTAAAAGTAACATTTGTGTGTCGGGTCACATCATACCATCCTGTTTGATTTGTTTTCCTGTAACAGTACACCTCCAAGTGTTTTATTCCTTCCTCATAGTGGTTTTATTTGACACTGCCAGAGATGCCAATCACTACGATTCATGCGTAGTCACTACGTTTTTGACAGTAGCACTACGAGGCTACGACCGTCTATTCAGTTTATATGGGATTCATACGATTTTAGCATGGATGCTGTTCGAAACACGTGAATCTATAAGGGTTCACGATATTTTGCCGGTGTTCGGTACATTTGAGGCCAATTATCTCTTGATTAATTCAATATTTTGACTGTATTTATGGTCAAAGTTTGCTTCGATGGGCGCCGCCATCTTTGTTGACGAGCGTTCTGCGCATGCGCGAATTAATTATCGGTGCCGCGATGGAATGTCGAGCAGCCCGTGTCACTAGGTATTGAGGGGCTGTCGGGGTGTTGTAACCTCACAAACTATCGCTCAAAACATGAGATCAGGGTTGTCATCCACCCAAAACACCATGTTCCGAATATGCAATGAACATTTCACGATATATTCGCAAAAAGAACCGAAACACTGTTGGAACTGAAACGGTCATCTTCTGAAGTAAATCAGTCAGAACTGAATAAGTAATCTGACTTGATATTGATGAGATTAAAAAGTGACAGGAAGTTGATAAAAATTAAAAGTAATCAAAGTGACTTGACATTAATCATGGGAATAAAAAGGAAATGGACATGTTCCAGCATATTCTCTATAAATATTGATGGTATGTAATCTGCATTTGTCAGGGATGAGAGTTTTCCACTTTTCGGCGGGTTTCGGCTTTTTCTGAGCAAAAATCGATATTATGCCAAATCCATTGAGATTTTTTTTTTTTTCATTGAGGGGGGTTGGGGTATGTTCCTTCATGATACTCAAGCGTACGACGATGTTACATGTTTACATTTTCGCCATCTTTAGTCTCGCCAAGTCTCGCGGTAGAATGTGTTATCTACAATGTAATTGGCCAAAACATCGCTGGCGAGAGCATGATAGCCAATCATAACCGTTCTTACAAGAGTGTGTGAGAGAACAAAAGCCAATCATAAGAGTTCTTACAAAAGTACCCACATCCGTTCTATTTTATCGAAACTTGCACATGTTCATCGTCGCTGCGCTTCAAAAATACATTTCTCTTTCGTATCGGCTTTTTTACTCAAAATGCCGAATACAATTGACAAGCGAGACGAAGCGAAGGTACATGAAATCGATGCTGGTATAAAAAACAGAGAGAGGACTGACAAGCTTTTGTCTTTGGCCAAAAAGCTGAAGAAGTCGTCGAAATTATTAAATGAAAATGAGAAGCGACTGTGAACTATAAATAATTGTATAAAGTGTACATAGACATTATCCCATAAACTTAGCATTCGTTTGATTTAATACATGTATAAAGTATGAATTAAAACATGTATATGATGGTCAGTAAATCTGAATTAATGCTGACAGTTTTGAAAACTTAAAAATTTCAAAAGACTTTGACTACGTTCAGACTGCACCCTGAAACGACCCATATCCGATTTTTTTGCCCATATGCGACCTGTATCCGATTTGTTATTGACAGTCTGAACGACACAGATCCGATTTTTTTCACATGCGACCCAGGCCGCTTGGATATGTGGTCCTAATTCCGATGCATATCCGATATTTTCACATGCGACTGCAGTCTGACCGGACAGGTCGCATTCATGCCACCTACACGTCATCAACAAGAGACAAACGTCACTATTCTGCGTTGGCTAATCCCGCCTCTTTGGTGGAAAACAACAACATTTATACAGTTTTCAGAATTTAAATAGACTTTTATAGAATTGATCAAGCTAATGGTGGATTTGGTAGGGACCTGGATCTTGATCTGTTAGCCTGATTAAATAAAACAGTTTCTATAACTGATTTATAACTTAAACCATCCTGTATTACAAGATTATAAGATTGTTCTGGAAATTTCCAGTAATTTGACACCTTCGGTCTCATTAGTCTGCTGCCCACATTAATCAGATTATTGTGTGAGTTCCGCCGCCGCCACAAAAACCACATCGCCAGGTCTCGCCTCATCTCCATGCTTTACTTGCAAACTTGAAGAGTGCGCTTTTTTTTTTACGCATTATGTAGATGTGCTTATTACGTGTCGATTTGCGCATGCGGGACACTTTTGGGTCGTTTTCTGTTCATATTGGAGATCGCATACAAGTCTCATATAATTGATAATGTGAACGGCCTAACAAAAAAAATCGGATTTCACAACAAATCGGATATGGGTCGTTTCAGGTTGCAGTCTGAACGTAGTGTTAGAAATCATATGCAACTAATGAGGACATAGGGTGACTGACCTTTTCTCCCTCAGAAATTTTATTTAATATATAAACATTTTGATAATTAATAAAACTTGCGTTTAATGTGAATTTAGTTTGTCATTTTTGTTGATCATGAATTATAACCATACCCTTGAATGTAGAATGTGATTTTGAGTTCAAACAATATTCCTATTGATTTGAAACATATTTTCATGTAAATATATAAAAAAAGACAACAGATTTTTTACCTACTACAGCTCAGATTGCAGGAAAAGTGGTTTGTAAGGCCTTATTTTTCAAAAATTTCCTAGGGGGGGTATCCCTCCCAGACCCCCGGCTTCGGGCGCCATCTTGTTTTCTGCTTTTTTGGTGACCACCCACTCTCATCCCTGATTTGTGTAGTAAAGTTAAGAAAATAATATTCACTGTTTGAAAGTTGATTGTATACAAATTACCAGAGAAGTCTTTACTTTGTGTGAATGTGGTGAGTTATGAGTATCACTCGTGAGAAAATCATGAGTGATTGATTGCGGTTTGGTTTTATTTTTCAGATAATTGGGAAAAGAAAAAAAAAACAATTTTCTCCCCCCAAAACCAACATGTCCCAGTTCATTTTAGTCACCTGTATTCACTCAGAATGGCCCTAAAAAAGCACCAATTTCACAAAAGGTTGGCATCTCTGCGCCGCTATCGCAAACTCGACTACTTGTTTCTACTTGCGGTCGAAGGCCAGAGCGCCAAAGCCACTGCTCTCTCATACACGTTCTACATCATTATCATTTCAAAAGACTTTGCTTTGTGTTTGTCTCGCACCGTGGCGAAAGAAGAATTAAGTGTGATTTATTATTATGTCATTGTGCATGAATTTCAGGCTGTAAGACAGCCAGGTAGGCGTTTTAAGTGCCCCGCCACACACACACACACTTGCTCTCCAGCGTGAGTCACCGCACAGCCGTAGGTGAATTTTTCAGTTTTTCTTGGCGTTATGAAACAGCAGGTGTACGTTGCTCTTACTCTATCACGCAGCATTAAGAATGTAGCTGTAAAAGGATAAAAAAAATACATCTTGTAATGTCTTTAACAGACTGAAAATTGTACTCGCTGACGAATCGTGCTGTTCAGGGAAATAATCAGTTGTAGGCGACGCTTCATCCCACCACACGGTCATTGATTTGTTTTCCTGTTCCAGCACAGCCCCGGAATGTGTTTTATTCCTTGCGTGTGTAGTGACTCGGCACTCGAGTCGAGTGTCTCCGTTTCAGGCCACTAAAGAGTTTCAGAAGTGCATAGAGGAAGTGTGAGGAGGGAACTCGACTGACTGTGCCAGTTTTGTGGTCGTGTGTTTTGAAGTCGCACGTTAAATTTTTTTTTTTGTTTGTTTGTTTCTCGTCTTTCCCAGGACGTTTATCTGACACACAGCCGGTCTCTGGGCATGAATAAGGAGCAGTTGGACTGGTTCCCCAGCATAGTTTGCGAATAGTGTAGTTTGACGTGCTGCATGTCTGTACACGCGCTCTTCCTGCACGCCTCAGTGTGATGAAGCAACACTCGCACGGTCATATTTCACTTCAGTCAGTCTGGCGAAGTCTCGTCCTGTCTCCAGTTGGATGAATTTCTAAGAAATTCCTCTCCATCTTTAGATTAATGCAATAGCACATCTTGGAATGTCGCGCCACGGTTAAATCTTACCACGATACCGGATTTATACAATTACTGCCCGGTTTAACTGTAGCCGAATCACCAGGACGGTTTCGTGTTTTTAAAAATGTTTCACTGAACAGTTTTACGGGATCAGTGAGCGTATTGTTGAAGCTCAAGCGCCGTGTATTTATTTCTGCAGGCGGCCACTGTTTTGACCTGTATGTAAGGAATAAATGCTGTGTGTGTGTGTGTGTGTGTGTGTGTGTGTATGGAAAAATAATTAGCATCGAGGTGGTGCGATGAAGCAGAGTAAGTGTTAGTACTGTGTAGGACTCGAGTCCGCTCCCGAGGTTGTGTGTGTTAATTCGGACTCGTCAGTCTTCGGGCGTTTGGTCTCGTCTCAGTCTTGACCGAGTGTCTTTTTCTTTTCATGCTTCACAAGTTTGAGAAGGAATTCCTTGTCGTCACTGGTGCCACGTCCAAACGAAGGCATCTAGATGAAGTAAAGGCTGGGCCTCGAAAAGAATGCGACGGTTATCTTTTTATCTTGATCTTGACTCATTCACATTCATCAGGGGTCGAGCTTAACCTCAGTAAGACTCGGTCTTGACTGGATCTCAGCCTTGGGACTTGACTATTGCTGGGTTTCACGTGACGTCACATCCACCTCATTAGTTGCTCAAAACTTTATCTGGTGGTCTACCAAAGCTCAGTTGACAAAGCATTTGTATGGAGAAGGTGCATCGCTCGCATGAAAAATGCCTCACGCTTGTGTTGTTTTAGGTTGTTCGAATCGACCAAACTGTGAAACTGATAAGTTTCTTCAGGGTTCCCTGTGAACTAATAAAAAAGCATGAACGAACACAGGATTTCACAAAAAGACGTCGAGAAAGGTGGCTTTTCAGTGAAATCGAAGGGAGCCGAGTCGAAGCACGCTCGAGTTTCACTTGGTGAAAGGTTTGTATTTCCCTCTCAGCTCTGTCCTTAGTGTTTTCCAAGTACTTTTCTTGCTGTGTCGTTATTTTACGGTACTTTTTTGAGTCACGAAGCGCTAAAGTCCTCAGCTGTTTCTTTGTTTCCTCCTCATGAAGTCCCATACGCTTGAAGGTCGTGACAAAATTCTTCCCCAGCCGTACAGTTACAATGCGCCGTGATCACTTCTTCTCCGTCTTGTTTAACTAAGACCCAGGTCTTTTAAAGGGGTTTCTGATAATCTTTGTGAAGAAGTTACCCGAGAGATAAGAGCCAACACAAGTGAGAATCAAGCCAACTGTTTATGCTTCGTTGTAAAGATGCGAATGAAAAGCTTAAAAATACTTACACGGGCAAAAACAATACAGGATTCATTGGGCAGTGACTTGATGCCGAGGTCCTTTACCCAGCCACATACAACCCCGATTCCAAAAAAGTTGGGACAAAGTACAAATTGTAAATAAAAACGGAATGCAATAATTTACAAATCTCAAAAACTGATATTGTATTCACAATAGAACATAGACAACATATCAAATGTCGAAAGTGAGACATTTTGAAATTTCATGCCAAATATTGGCTCATTTGAAATTTCATGACAGCAACACATCTCAAAAAAGTTGGGACAGGGGCAATAAGAGGCTGGAAAAGTTAAAGGTACAAAAAAGGAACAGCTGGAGGACCAAATTGCAACTCATTAGGTCAATTGGCAATAGGTCATTAACATGACTGGGTATAAAAAGAGCATCTTGGAGTGGCAGCGGCTCTCAGAAGTAAAGATGGGAAGAGGATCACCAATCCCCCTAATTCTGCGCCAACAAATAGTGGAGCAATATCAGAAAGGAGTTCGACAGTGTAAAATTGCAAAGAGTTTGAACATATCATCATCTGCAGTGCATAATATCAAAAGATTCAGAGAATCTGGAAGAATCTCTGTGCGTAAGGGTTAAGGCCGGAAAACCATACTGGGTGCCCGTGATCTTTGGGCCCTTAGACGGCACTGCATCACATACAGGCATGCTTCTGTATTGGAAATCACAAAATGGGCTCAGGAATATTTCCAGAAAACATTATCTGTGAACACAATTCACCGTGCCATCCGCCGTTGCCAGCTAAAACTCTATAGTTCAAAGAAGAAGCCATATCTAAACATGATCCAGAAGCGCAGACATCTTCTCTGGGCCAAGGCTCATTTAAAATGGACTGTGGCAAAGTGGAAAACTGTTCTGTGGTCAGACGAATCAAAATTTGAAGTTCTTTATGGAAATCAGGGACACCGTGTCATTCGGACTAAAGAGGAGAAGGACGACCCAGGTTGTTATCAGCGCTCGGTTCAGAAGCCTGCATCTCTGATGGTATGGGGTTACATTAGTGCGTGTGGCATGGGCAGCTTACACATCTGGAAAGACACCATCAATGCTGAAAGGTATATCCGGGTTCTAGAGCAACATATGCTCCCATCCAGACGACGTCTCTTTCAGGGAAGACCTTAAATTTTCCAACATGACAATGCCAAACCACATACTGCATCAATTACAGCATCATGGCTGCGTAGAAGAAGGGTCCGGGTACTGAACTGGCCAGCCTGCAGTCCAGATCTTTCACCCATAGAAAACATTTGGCGCATCATAAAACGGAAGATACGACAAAAAAGACCTAAGACAGTTGAGCAACTAGAATCCTACATTAGACAAGAATGGGTTAACATTCCTATCCCTAAACTTGAGCAACTTGTCTCCTCAGTCCCCAGACGTTTACAGACTGTTGTAAAGAGAAAAGGGGATGTCTCACAGTGGTAAACATGGCCTTGTCCCAACTTTTTTGAGATGTGGTGTTGTCATGAAATTTAAAATCACCTAATTTTTCTCTTTAAATGATACATTTTCTCAGTTTAAACATTTGATATGTCATCTATGTTCTATTCTGAATAAAATATGGAATTTTGAAACTTCCACATCATTGCATTCTGTTTTTATTTACAATTTGTACTTTGTCCCAACTTTTTTGGAATCAGGGTTGTACAAAAAAAAGTCATAAGCCTCCAAACTCTTCCACGCTTTCATGTGTTTTGCGGTGTAGAAGGACGTCTGCAATACCAGATAGTTCGAGATGTTGGGGAACTCGACTGAAGGGTAGTTTTCGAGATCGTATGACACATCCTTCTTTCCCAGACTGTAGGGGTCGATTCCATTGCACACAGCAACCTTCTGAAGATATCTAAAGCCAGCAGTGGCTTCTAGATTACAAGCGTACTCTAAGTTATTGCTAGTCGTTTGCACTACAGCAGCCATTTAGACCACCAGCTATTTCACTTCCAGTAAAACCGCGAAGAAAATTCACAACTGAAACCCAGCAGTAGCCCCGCCCTGAAGTTTCTGAAAAAGGAACATTCTGAAGTTTGTTTGTTTATTTATTTATTTATTCCTCTTCCATCACAGCAATTTGTGAAAGTCAGTGTCCTCTTTATCCAGTTATAGTTTCTTTACGTTTTTGTAGAACAAGTGCATTCTCAGGACTCGACGTTAACTTTTTAATCCACTCGGACAAGCAGCAAGATTTTTCACTTGTTCTGACCATAACCTTTTTATTCCTATGTATTTATTAGTTCACTGAAAAGAAAGTGGTTAGCAAAGTTTATCAAAAAACAGGGATAGTTATGATGATCATTGTTAGTTGATAGTTATGATGAACTCAGACTTCAGCTGTCATCTCTTTCACTTTGCTGTGACGAAAAGAAAGCAAGTTGGACAGAAGGATGACGATCACATAGCGAACGAAAACAAACTATGTGAGTTCGACACTCATAAAATTCCCGCGAAATATTTAACGACATTTGCGGGGTGGTATGCATTAACGATCAAAGAAAAATACAACGAATGTCCTGAATGAATGAAATGAAGGTTCACCGGAGATGTTTATTTTATTGAGGCATTTGATTTGCCATTTCGATGAGTCTAATAATCTATAGATATTACGACATGGTTATTTTAATTTTTTTACACACGCACCTGCTGTACTCAGCTTCCCCGGAATTTCCTGAACAATAGCATGGCCAGATCACTGAAGGGATTGAACTAATTTTGTTGGAACTTTTTATTTCGTCTGTTCCCGTTAGGAGTCGCCACAGCAGATCTGTTCCGCATGTTTGATTTGGTATAGGTTTTGCCCTTCCTGACGCAACCCTCCCTGATCTATTCTGGGCTTGGGACTGGCACGGAGTATGCACTGGTTTTGTGCAATCCCAGTGGCTGGGTATCTTACCTAATCATGTCTTTGAACTGTGGAGAAAACCCATGCAGACTTGGGGAGAACATGCAAACTCCACACTCCTCATCGGCCGTGGGGTTGGAACCTTGTTGTGAGCCGACCGTGCTAACCATTGCACTGCCGTTATGGTGATTAAACTCTTGAATAATTGCTATAAAAATGGTGATTTTTCAACAACTATTCAGTTCGTCCTGTCAGACAGGCAGATGCGGATTTGACTTGTCCATTTGGTTGTCCCGGACAGTCGGACTACCATTAATGTCGAGCCCTGATTCATATAAATTGCAGCAAGAGAAATGAATCAACACCACCTGACCAATCAGAATGGAGAATTCAACAGCGCTGTGGTAGAAATGGATATGCTGTATAACAGAACATCATTTTAAGTGAGCCTGGTTTGTTTTTATGGTACACAGATCTTCTCTAATCCTTTAAATACTCAGGACGGGTGTGTGTTATCCACCCTGATTTGTTACCCTCGAAGGTGTTTACCTGCACAGAGGTGTGGCACCTTCTCTTTAGACAGTAGTTAAATGAGGCCTAGCAAGAAGTGTTTTATTGAGGTGTGGTGTGTTTTAAAATCTGCTGTATAAAGAAATGGTTCCTAAGTCGCGCACTCATGTATTCTAACATGGCCAACATTTTTGCAATACAAATGCTCATAATTCCAGCCTGCAAATCATCCCATACCTAATTTGATCACTTTTGGCCCTTTTCCACTACCCTTTTTCGGCTCACTTCAGCTCACTTCAGCCCGACACGGCTCGCGTTTCGACTACCTTAGAGCAGCACGACTCAGCTCGCTTCAGCCCTGCTCAGCACCCAAAACTCGCACGGTTTTGGAGTAGGGCTGAAGCGAGCCGAGCCAAGTGGGGCTAGGGGCGTGAGGAGACACTCCCCTGTGCACTGATTGGTGAGGAGTGTCCTCAGACGCCCACACGCACTTTGCGAGCACGCTGGGATCTGTAAACACCGTAAACCCGGAAGAAGAAGAATTACGAGAATTTCTGAAGCCTTATGCGCCTTGCCTCATCTATACACTCTTGCCAGTATCTGTTGGCGTTGTCGGTGACAACAAGCCACAGCACCAAGACCAGCAACACTAACGACTCCATGTCCTCCATGTTTATTGTTTACTATCCAGGTCGTGAGACTACCGCTTAAAAGCTCACTGATGTCACTGTTTGCGCCGCCTAACGACATCACGTGACGTCCACCCACTTTCGCTAACTCCACCCAATGTGTCCACCCACTTCCAGCCAGCACGGTTCAGCGCGGTTGTAGTCGAAATGCAACTCCAACAGCCCCGCTCAGCTCGGCTCAGCCCAACTCAGCACGGCTCAGCCCAACTCAGCCGCGTTGGTAGTGGAAAAGCGGCATTTAATTCTGAATGCGTTCCTGCACAAAAGATGGGCGATTTAGCTGCTTTGCTGCCTGGAATTATACACTAAATAGCTTGACCACTTTTTGTTCTTTTGGCTGCTCCTGATTAGGGGTCTCCACAGCAGATCTTTCGTCTCCATTGCTCCCTGTGTTCCGCATCCTTCTCTGCCACACCTGCCACGTGGCGGCTGTGCTGGTGGTTTGGGACTTGTTTTCGTGTGCCTTTTGGTGAGACTATGGCTGCTACACCATTGGAATGACATCCTGACCTCTATTTGGTGGACTCCCCCAATAATTGTAAAGCAACCTTGGGTTTTGAGAAAGGCACTATCATCTTCTTTTGGCTGCTCCTGATTGGAGTCGCCACAGCGGCTCTTTCATCTCCATTGCTCCTTGTCTTCCGCATCCTTCTCTACCATACCTGCCACTTTCATGTCCTCTCTCACCACATCATGTATCTCCTCTTTGGCCTTCCTCGCTTTCGTTTGCCTGGCGGCTCCATCCTCAACGTTCTCCTTCCAACATCTCAGGATGTGCCCATACCATCTCAGTCTCATCTCTCTTAGCTTCATTCCCAAGATCTCCACCTGACCATTACACCAATATATGGTTCTTCCTTAAACTGTTGCCACAAAAACAGAAGTGCACAGTTGTATAGAATGTCCTGTTTTTTTGCTGTAGCGGTGTTTATGTTAAAAAAAAATTTCCCTTCACTGGAACTAAAGAGGCACAAAGTGGTTCCAGCACGACAATGCCCCTGTGCACAAAGCGAGCTCCAGGAAGACGTGGTGTGTTCAGGTTGGAGTGGAAGAACTCAAATGTCCTGCACAGAATCCTGACTGAAGTCAACTCTACTGAACACCTACCTCCTCAGACACCAGCAGCGCCCGTTCTCGCGGAATCTCTTGGAGCCGAATGAACAAACTCCACATGGCCACGCCTCAAAATCTACTTCCACAGACACTGATTTACAAATGCAACATTGATCATTTGTGGTTTTTTTTTTTTTTTTTGGTTTGTTTTTTTTTTAAATGGCGTTCATTCAAACAACCTCTTCATTTGCTTGTTGTTTCCGTGGTAAGGAAATGACCTCATTCCAGTCGTGACAGGAACTTCTTTGCCAATATGACACCTTTTTGATTCTGCTAGCGATAAAGCGCAGAATGATTGAAGGCTCTGCACCAGTGCCAGCACCTACAAGAGGGCTCATATGATGCAAGCTAATTTTTCAGATGAAGGAAGAATGTGACAAATCGAAGCAGCAGTGAACAGCAGACAGATTCACACCTTTGCCATAATTACGCCACCTCAAGCTGTGTGTTTTAGAGGCAGGTGGTGTGTCCAGCAGTTGGTTGGGCTTGAAGCCATGCTAACAGCTCTCTTGCACTGCCAGAAATGAAGCTGTTTGGCTTTACCTTCTTCTAAGCGAACGCTGAACCTTTGGAGTGGAGTTTGTCAGTGTTTCTCAACCACTGCACCCTGCAAAGCGCCATCTTGTGGGCTGTGAAATTTTATTTTATTTTTTTTCCCAAGTTGAAACTAATTTTTACTCGTCGCCGGGGACGGTTGCTGGGTTGAAGCTACGGTCACACTACAGCTCGTGAGGCTTTGCGATGTTGGCGGCGATATACACGTGAGCTAAAAGTTGTGTTCACACAGCAGGTGAAGATTTGACTGTCACGCCTTTGCACGCTTGAATCTGGCGCAGCTGAGCGTGTTCTTAGGACCCGGCTGTTAAGGGAAACACCTGATACGGATTTGAGCGCAATCAGCACGCGCAGATAAAGATGCCGTTTTCATAGCAATTTTGCGAAGCATCACTGTCACGTTTGTCTCTAGCCTTGTTTATAACGCTGTTTTTAAATACTCTGCTTTATGATTCTGCTTTCATTTGTTTTATTTTTAAGTATCACACCTGCTTAAAGTGCATATTCTGGACCAATTTTGTCTTTTTTTTATATATGAGTGATTCCACGCTTATGGGTACTGAAATGGGGACATGAACTTATTTTTAAAAATTCACCTAAAACCATTTCTTTTTTTACCATCAGGTCACAAAACATGTAATCTTTAATGAATGATATGTTAAAAGATAACTTTAATTTTCTGAGATGTAATAAAAACATATTTATATGCCAAAGTCAGAACGTAACAGAAGTGTTGGACATATAGATTCTCAATTTTAACAATGTAGAATTATTTTATAACTCTTTTATTATGTATAGATAAAGTAATGATATATTAGAATATAACAGTGAGGGTTTTTTTTTTTTTTAATGTAGCAATCTACATCAGCTTTTTTTAATAATGTTTGACACCAATAGAATGACATTGTCTGATACAAAAATGTAAAAAGACTGGTTGGCTTTTTGAAACATAGGAAGGTGATGTTTTAGCAAATATAATTAATAAACATGTGTAGTAGAATAAACATACACATTCTTTCAATAAGATTAACATGGTATATAGCTAGATTGCAATTAATTTGTAACAGACACGAGATGGACAATCGTAACAGAAGTAATGGAACAGACATCATTTTGGAACTCATAGGCTTGACTTTGGCATATAAATGTTTTTATTACATCTCAGAAAATTAAAGTTATCTTTTAACATATCATTCATTAAAGATTACAGGCTTTGTGACCTGAAAAAGAAATGGTTTTAGGTGAATTTTTAAAAATAAGTTCATGTCCCCATTTCAGTACCCATAAGCGTGGAATCACTCATATATGAAAGTATGTCCCTTTACACACTCATCCAGAAGGGTAATTTTGCACAAGGCCATCTGTCTACAGCAGAAATAAATAAAATAAAACTCATCTGGAAAAATCCCAAGGGAGTCTGGAGCCAGATTCGTGACGTTACCTGCGGAAGCGCCAGCAGGCTGCGCGAGCTTTGCTCGGTTTCAGTGCACAGCCTGTGTAGACCAAGCGCTCCCATTTCTCTCTCATTGTCCGGTCTTTTGGGAAACGATGAGTACTAATCCCATCATGATTGGTGTTGCTACACCCTCCTACGATACATCTGTTAACCATTTTAATAATTACGCGATAACGTTAAAGAAATTTGCAGAAAACCACCAGGTCGTTTTATCATAAACCAGTGCTGACGTAGGATTCACGAAAATCAATGTTTCCCAGGAAATCCAAATGCCAAGTTTTTTCAGAGGCGGACCAATTCGCCTCAAATGGCTTGATTTAAAAAAAAAAAAAAACCTCTTCCTGCACTTAGATCCGTCTACCGCCGTTTATCTTGTGTCCTGATCCCCAGATCTTTAACCCAGCCGCATATAAAAAGTTGTTCTCCTCCATGCTCTTCCAGGTTTTCATCTGTGTCTCCGTGTAGAACGATGTCTGCAGCACCAGGTAGTCTGAGACGTCTGGGAACTCAACGGATATAGAATTTTCCAACTTGTCGGGGGAAAAAAAAAAATCCTTCTTTGTTGGCGTGTAAGGATCTATTCCCATTGAGTGGGTTCTATATCTACGTCTTGGTTTTAATAACTTGCTTGTTTTCTGTACACAAACATCACAATAAGTTCTTGTGTTAATAGATCAGACTCCACTTTTGGATCATTAATCCGTTTTGACAATGTCCTGCGTGTATGGTTCGGCTTCTGGCACATCCATGCAGTTTTAAATACAATACCTACAATTTAAAACAGTGTTTTTATTGCATTTTATTTAATTCCTGGGCTCTCATCTGTAACAGGCCGTGATGTCGCGCCGCATCTCGTTAATACACTTTACAGTAGATTAGATTCTAATGGAATAGATGAGCCAAAAATAATTGGTGATCTGTTTTTAATGGGCCTCAACTCGTTACAAGTATGAATTAGGTGGGCCTCAAAGTAGAAAAGGTTGAGAACCCCTGGTTTAAATGACACACATGAGTCACTTCTTCCATTTGGAAGTTCAAATCCGGTCAGTGATGTTGACTTTGTGGGCGGGGCTGGAGTTCCTGTCTGAGGTTCTACGAAGAAATGTTATGGTTATTGTATCCTTTATAAATTAGTACTCTGCTACTTTTGCTGGAATATTTAGGGGGCAGAGCATTAAGAAGTTGTTCAGTCTTTGTGGACTGGAGTTTAGTTTACTAACACACGAACGTCCTCAATTTTATCCTGAGCATCACAAAGTTTTGTGCGAATCCGTGCAAACTTTAGGGTGTGGTTATTTTATTTTTATTTTTTTGTATATTTGTGATGACAGTGTTAAGTTCAGTAGTCTGAGCTGAAACTTGATGTACTGCGTCGTCGCGTAAGTGGATTCTTTAGTGATGGCTGGCTTACAGTATATTTAAAAAAAAAAACACCAATCGTCAGCGAATTGGCTTTCAGTGAGCTACCTTCACAAAACCTGAACAGTATGTTTATCTTTAGTGTTTTATGAATATTATCAATAATAAAGATCTGCTTTGAGTCCTTTCTTGTTTGCCATAGTGATGGATAGCTTGACGGACGAAGTGAGGCAAGAGTCACCATGGAACATGGTGTTTGCGGATGTTATTGTGATATGTGGTGAAAGTAGAAAGGAGGTTGAGATTGGAATGAAGGTGAGCTGTAGCAAAACGGAATACATGTGCATCAGTGAGAATGGGGATGAGAGTGTAGTGAAGATGGAAGGAGTAGACGTAAAGAAAGTTGGTGAATTCAAGTCCCTGGGGTCGACTGTGCAGGAAAATGGGGGCTGCCATAGTGAGGTGAGAAAGAGAGTACAGGCAGGGTGGAGCAGTTGGAGAAGGATTTCGGGAGTCATTTGTGATAGGAAAGTCCCAGCAAAAGTGAAAGGTAAGATGTAGAAGACAGTAGTGAGAGCAGCTGTGATGTATGGATTGGAGACCGTACACTTAACGAAGAGACAGGAGGCAAAGTTGGAGGTGGCGGAGTTGAGGATGTTAAGGTTTGCGATGGGAGGTTGGACAGGATAAGGGATGAGCACATCAAAGGGATAGCACATGTGGAGAGCTTGGGAATGAAGCTAAGAGAGATGAGACTGAGATGGTATGGGCACATCCTGAGAAGAGATGTTGGAAGGAGAACGCTGAGGATGGAGCCGCCAGGCAAACAAAAGTGAGGAAGACCAAAGAGGAGATACATGGATGTGGTGAGAGAGGACATGAAAGTAGCATTTGTGGTAGAGAAGGATGCGGAAGACGGAGCAATGGAGACGAAAGATCCGCTGTGGAGACCCCTAATTGGGAGCAGCCAGATGATGATGATAGCACCTTTCTCAAAACCCAAGGTTGCTTTACAATTATAGGAGGGGTGGAGTCCGCCAAATAGAGGTCAGGACGTCATTCCAGTGGTGTAGCAGCCATAGTCCCACCAAAAGGCGCACGAAAACAAGTCCCACGCCACCGCCAAGCACTAAAGCACTGCTGTACAGAGTGCTGGACAACCATGATGTTAAAATGAGCAACAAGCTCACTGCAGTCCATAGCGAGGAGCACAGGCATCACACACGGCGCACCAAGGCCTGGAGGGAACCGATGCCCAAAACTGGGTCCGGAGCCACACCACAACCGACGAACAAAACACTCAAACAAAAACAAACATCAAACTACACAAACAGAGAAAGTAAAAAAAGTTAAAAGCTCTGGTTTTTACCGGAAATTTGGAAAGACCTGTCCACCAGGTATACTATTTGCAAACCATGCTTGGACCCCACAAATCGCTGCTTGCAGCTATATTTTAATCATGAATTATTATTGTTTTACATAATATCGACTATGCAGTAATGAAGTAATACACCAGGCAGGTTTTGTTTCGTAAAGCTGATTAGTCTACTTGTCCATTATTATCTCCACTCGAAACCACGCCCAACTGGCGGCTCTACCTTTTTCTTACGTTCTTGGTCTTCTGAGATGAAGGATGTTCTGTAGGAACTAGACAAGAGAAAGGTATCCTGATGCTTCTCGTGCCTTTATAAAACGATATCGTGGCATGTGTCAAAGAATTGTATTGTATGAGATCGTGTACCATGCATACGTTCTCAGACCAGCCTTTTGGGTTTGACTCGTCAGTGATTGAGCAGTTCTTACAGACAGCAGGGTGAGGTGAGGTGAGGTTTGGAGGTTTAACTGGTTTACAGCAACTCGGTTTAATATACGCTGCATGCCCTGTGTTGTTGGTCACAGAAGGAATGCTATTGCCGTAAAGTTGAGCTCTGATTGATTCAGGGTCGTACTCTGGCCAATCAAAGTGTCGAATGTTTCTGCTTGTCTGTAGTACGGTGTGTGCGCATGCATCGTCACACCCAGCTTTAAATCTTCTCACCAAATGGCCATGTAGTTTCATTGGCCTGTCGTGTTTTTTTTTTTTTTTTCCCTCCCCTTGGTCTCTGCTGCTATTTTTCCTCCTGCTCAGTGGCTTGTGTTTTATTGGACTTGGTCCTGGGAACAACCACAGCCAGCTTGAAAACAACACCTAGTGAGGGAGGAAAGTGTAGAAAACGCTCCCTATTGTTATCTCGGATTACAGCCTCCCTCATGTAGTCAGAGTGACGTTTTACAAACACCCCGAAGGCACAGCTCCTGATTGTAAACTGCTCCCAGATTGACATTTTGTCCTACAAATGTCATTTGTCTGAGCTGGCCAGTGACCAGGGCACTTGACAACATAAACAAATTGCTGGTGAAAAGCAAGCAGAATGCAAATCGGCCAAAAATACTGATGCGAGGGGGGAAAAATGGGAAGAATCTGCTTGAAATTTTTTGTACTCAGTATTCGCTAAAAATAACCAGATAGAGACTGTGACTAAAGTCACAGTAATTTGCGCTAGCTGTTAAACCGGGACGTCTGGTCACCGTACCCTATAGATCCGGAATGGTAAGAAATGAAGAATGATGATTGGTGAGGAAAAAAAATCCTGTTTTTCATGGATCATTCTGGTTCCGTGATCCGGATCAGCACCAAAAGTCATAGCAACGTAATTCAGCCCAGAGGTGGTGTTCATGTGAGATTGGAGGGAGAAGTAGCGTCCTAAAAAACGTTAAGAGGTGGAGGATGATAAAGTAGAATGATCCTGAGTAAGAGTAACACTTCACGCTAGCGCAAACGAATAACTATTTGCCAGCATTAAGCTAGCTTAGACTTATTAAATTCTCATTTTAAAGCAGCAGTATGCAACTATTATTATTTAAAGCAGCAGTTTGTAAATTTACAGCCTTCTGCTAGCTGTGAAGTGAATCTACAGGTCCCCTGTTTGACGACAGTTGAAACTACTTGCACCATGTTAGTTACCTTTTAAGGAAAAGGGTGTCCCAGTTGGGGGCGGAGCTTATATCTAGTTAAGAAAAATGTCAACAGAAGGAACGAACTAGCCAGTAAACGTCACAAAGTGTAGAATTTTAAAACATGGACGTGAGCTCTAAAATCAGTAGGAAGCAAAGTTTAACCGACACGTTTAGCTAACGATAGTGAACCATGACGGAGGGAGTGTCGGGGTGTGGGACTGTTATACAAGACCCTGGCGCTCCCTCAGTCATGGTTCACCCTAGTCATTGACCGACTTGAACCATTTCAGGACTCTGTGTTCTAAAAATATGCAGCCAAAACGCACAAAGGTTGAGGGTCACTGGAGTAAAATAATGAATGTGTAGACCGTAATGGATTAGAAATGCATTTTAATCTTTATTTTTAAGAAGTAGACACTCAACAGTAAGGTATCCGTCTGAACATGCGCCGTGACTAGCCGTGAAATTACGACAGCGGGACAACTCGAGTGTGGACATTGGCTAATACATGACAGTGATCAAAAACAGACGTACGTAAAGCAGTGGCTCGAATAGTTTCTTTATCACAGACTGGCCGAGTGAGCGCTCTGACCTCAGTCCCAGTGCTGTGTATGATCTTACACAGTCTCCTCAACGCAGACATTCCAAAAATATCAGGGGTTTTTTTTTGTTTCAAGAAACGTTCCAAAACGCATCAGTCACTGCGATTTATCAGCAGGTTTACAGCTTGTGAATAAGGCTATTAAAATAACGTTTAAAAGACCTGTGGTGGAGTCCAGCACAATTAGCCAACTTTAGTGCTTTCACATTACCGTGAATTAAATGTTTAAAGAAGCAGTTGGCCTTTTTTTTTTTTTTTTTTTTTAATAAACGGCGCCTGTGTGGGTGACCTGCAGTGGTCATGAAAAACTGATAACTGACCATTTTGCTGTTTTTTATGGAAACTGCACAAAACCTAAGCAGCTTCATTCAGGTTCAAACCGGAGCAGATTTCTGGGCCGGAAAAAATGTACACATGAAACACTGGCTGGGTCCTTTTCAGAAAATACTGCAAACCATAGTCTTTCACTCATGTTTGAAATGATACGACTATTACAGCAGGTCTAGAAGCATTTTTAAATGTTACTTACAGCCGCTTTAAACTAGGCACAGAATCGCGTCGTTTTGCTACAAAGTTCATTACTGCCCATGTTTTATTTCCGGTTTTGGGTTCTGACCACAGGCTGCTCTCGTGCTGGTGAGTGTTTTTTCTTGTTTTAGTTGAGGTTTCACTCAAATGTGGCCTGGCAGTGTTTTGAGTGCAGCTGCTGATCTTAAAGCCAACATGACTGGGTTAAGCTTCGCTTTAAGCTGGTGTTGTTTTAAGAGTTATGTTGCACTTTTTAAATGCCAGAAGCTCAGTTTAACAGAGAGATGTTTTGGATCTTATTGATGGGGCTGCAGTTAAATTTCACGTTGGTTAGTTGTGAACGTTTGCAACGTCAGCTCAACATTCCGTGTCGTAACGTAATCACTGTGGCTGTATTTGGGTCATAAACAGCAGCGCTCTAAATCCAGTTTGCCTGAAGGTGCCATGAGCATCTGAGTAAATGTGCATGACCTCCCCAGAGACGCAGTGTAATCTCTCACAGAGCAAACGCCCAACCCTGCAGGCTCTGACGTTCGTGCCAAGATTCGAGGAGGGCTCGAGTCTGTTCGGCATCACGAGTTTTGGGTCTCATGCCGACTGCATTCTCTCTGTGAGAGGTGGAAGGCAGGAATAGGAGGAAGACGGCTTCCGTGTTTTTACTGCCTCACTTTCTTTTTATATGCTTTCGGATACTATGAAGCCCAAAAACACGTTAACTTTCTGCATATGCATACTGGGCATGTAACGATATGTATCATGTGACGATAAATCGTGATACAAATTTGATCGTTCAGGTCGATATAATTTTAAAAAATGAGTCGTGATTTTTATCAGGATGTGTAGTCTTAGTTTTTCTAGCTGTAATTGCATTGCTTAGACAGCAGAGGGCGCCGTAATGTACAGTAATCGGATTGCACTTGACTTCACCGGAGGTGGAAGTAACACAGTGCTAAAGCCATGAAAAAACACACCAAAAAAACCCTGTAAAATGATAGAGCTGTTGTGTGATTGTACAAATAGCTTTAACAAGAAATCAGAGACTGCTGAAAGATAAAGAAAAGGGAAGCAAACGGAGGGAGTAGAAATGTTCGTAAGTTTAAGAAAAGGCCCATTTGTTAACTTTTAAGTTAGTCTATTATATTTTAGTGCAACCTTTACAAATGTTATTAAGAAAATGAAACAAAATTGTCTTTTTTTTTTTTTAAACAATATTTAGGAATATTTAACTTGATAAAGAACAAAGAAATTTTTGCTTTTTTTCCCCCAAAAAAGTATTGTGCAAAAATCGAATCGTGACCCCAATATCGTGAATCGATTTGTGAATTCTTCATGTGCAACCATGTGACAGAACGGTGTGACGTATGCATCCGCCGTCATGCTGGATGAATTACAAATCCAAAATGCCGTCTCGTGTGAAGAATAGTGACGCATCTCCAACTTTCTCAAACCATTGATTGTCTGGAGCCCTCTGCCAAGTCAAGGTTCAGAGAAAAAGTTTAAATTTGGGGCTTTGATCTGATTAAGCCGTCCGGTTATACAGAGGGTTTAGCCTCGTTAACAGTGATTTGAATTCCCTGATGTTGTGATCTGTCTCGTTCTACTAAAAAAAAAAAAGTGTAAGTAAACCGAAATTACTGGAACAGCATCACTAATCTCACTTGGCAAAGTCGACCCACGCTGTTCTCCTTGTGTATCCAAACTCGCTGAGGTTCTCGCTGCTTCTAATCTGGGTTTCTTGGCAGATCTTTCATTCATCCTGTCGCTTCTTGATACTGCGAGATGAGTTTTCTTTCGTCTTGATCTTATCGTGTCCTGATTTGAGTGTTGGTGCCCAATCTGGATTTGGTTTGCCGGTGCTCCTGCAAGGTGAGAAGCAGAGCGTCTGCGCTAAAGTTCAATCTAATCGGCAGAGAAAACGGTTTTAATTGGTAATGAACTCTTCCCAGGTATAAAGTGGTCACCACAGGCAGGCGGGTGTAATTAGCTTTTTCCTCAGTTAAGTGATTTACGATGTATGTTTTTGAACCACAGCGTACGCATGGCGTTCTCTAGACGGTTCATCTGTTTAGTCGCCGTTTTTAATTACTTTGGGAATTCTGACGAAGCATTTCTCTGTCACGAGTAGCATTATTGCCACGGTTATATCCCACACATAAAGTAGGCATTGTTTGTTTTCCTTCAAAGGCAAAGAAATCAAAAGAAAATCACAAAGCATTGCAGTAGCTCACACGTCAAGCGCCACGATCTTGGTGGTGGTGGTGGTTATCCAACATGGCCGACTTTCGGTTTGGAAAACGAGCGTGACGTCACATGCCGAATACACGCACATACCAGAGTGCAGCTTAAACCCCTCCCCCTTCCTGCTTTTTTATTTTGCTTATACCACAGTGATTGGTCATCGATTACAATGTTTATCAGCGAATGTCGTATCGCAGATTTTAACAGGTTATAGTTAGATTTAATGGTGCGGAACGTCGGAGAGACGAGTTAGTTCCTGTTCTCGCTTATGCTATAGCTGCGGTAAAGTTATTCCATCACAAACCTCTGCTTTGAAACGGTTATAAAGTGTTTACAACCGAGACTCCTTTCATAAATGTTAAATAAACCTCTCTGGGAAAAACAAATCGCATCAAGTATAGATTAGGGATGGCGAAAACTAAAAAAAAAATCTTGACCGACCACTGAGCCTCATTAGCCGGTTAAAGTCGGTTAACCTATGAGTTTACAGGGATGCAAACGTTTTCGCGGAAGCTGCGCAAACGTGCGCAGCTTTCTGATTTACTGTTTTCTTCTCATACTTCCTATGTTTCATGGACTGTAACGGCATTTGCTTATTTAGTAATTTTAATACAGAATTTACTCTGATGAAATTATTCAGACACTCCAACGCCCCCCCCCCCCCCCCCCCCCAAAAAAAAAATCAGATCTGCGCGATTCAGCCGTGAAAAAGTCGGCATCTGCGCCTTTAGTTTGTGTGGAGAGATATGATCTGCAATAACATGCATTGTTGGCTACAGACCGAAACATACTTTCAGAATGCACTGGCCAAGGCAGGACTAAACTCCATGTGCCTTCTAATAATAATTAAAAAAAAAAAAAAAAAAAACAGAATAGTAATTTGTAAGCTAAAAAGCCTGTGTCTGTACACTTCTTTCGCCGAGTGGCAACGGGAGGGCGGGACATGACTGAATGGGTGTTTCTGATTTGTCAGCTGTTGTCCTTACCCCGCATGGCATGCCCCAAGCATTTACAACACAGAATTCCAGGTTCTCCGCTCCAAAATCGGCAGCTTCAAAACGATTTTTTTTTTTTTTTTAACCGACAACCGAAAAAAATTTAACCGGTTGACATTGATTCAGTCAACCACCGGTCAAACGGTCATCGGTTAACATCCCTAGTATCAGTGGTTGCGTTAGACTTTTTCATTGTCCGTCATTTTGACGGACAGGGTCGTAAAAATTCCGTCATTGTCCATTATTATCTGTCATTTTATTTTAACTTTTAAATGACAATGTATATAGGCTATAAATGCTATATATTTAATAACTTGTGTTTTCATGGACTCATTTTCATTTAAAAATTAATTCACAGAACAAGCTTGTATTATTTAATCATTTATTTATGTATTTATGATGCAAAAAGATGAACAGAGATTCTGACGTTCGGTCACTTGTGAACCCATTTTCCCTCCACTAAAAACATTGTGGCTGTTGTGCCTTAACGGGCAGATGAACAATGTTATTTTACAACGTAGCAAGACAATCGCAGTTAAAATATGAACAGTCCACTACAACGGTTTAAGTGACAATCTAATCTGACCTGTTTGCGTGACCTCAAACCTTCCTTCTGGCCTGCATGGATTTAAATTGGGAGCTCGCTTGTGCATAATCAAAGTCGTCAATGGAGACTGCTGCCGAGGCAACTGTCATTAAATTTTGCGTCTTTGCCTCGGACAGACGACTTCTCATTGACGTTTTAATTTTATTCTGAAGGCTGAACCCGCGCTCTGCTGCGACACTGGAGACTGGAATAACCAGCGCCACTTCAGCCAAAGTTCTGAAGTCGGGAAACATTTCTCCCAGGGAAGTGATCAGAAGCCGGCAAGAGCCTCTGAAAGTTGGATTTCCCGACCCTGCCTAGTACTCTGTTCATAGGGAGGAAATCCTGCAGCATGCGGTCTTTCTGCACCAGTGGTGCAGCTGCACCCCGCGGTGACCCGTAGTGGGCTGACACGGAAGGTCTTAAATAAAACGAAGTTATGTTTGAATGTTAGTTTGTCTACCCGTGCTCTCATTAAAATGATAGTTTAGCAGATATTCGAGCAGTGATGTCCCTAAGCTTGCTGGGGAAGAATACAATAAATCGACATTTGTTTCATTTTAAAAACAAGAAAACAACTAGCCTAAATGAGCGCTATTGCATTAAGACGTGCAGGCAGGGAAACGACACAAACAACCCAATGCATCTCCTTTTTTAATAGCAAAAATGACGTGTCTTCTGCAGAGAAGGGAAACATTAATCCATCTCACTGTGCTAGTGGTTAGAAAAGTGAGAGCGCGGTCAGGAGCGCGATGGGCGGAACAGCCTTGCGCAGTGGCTACAGTGTATACATGAGCAGCCTGTGCACTGAACATCAAGACTGCCGCAACGTCGGCTCAGACTGAAAGTGACGGCAGTGAAGACTATGTATACTGTATGTAAGAAAACTCTGCCACAACTTGCCAATCATTTCAATTGTGTGTTTCATTGTTTTATTATTGTTATTATTAGGCTATTATTGTTATTGGTAACGGTAAACATCCGTCAATATGACCACCGGCCTTCAGATTTTTCCGTCATAGCTAAAAAAAAATCCGTCAATGACGGACAATTGTCGGTTTACGCGACCTACGCCTAGTATAGATTTTACGTTCTTAAACGTGTTGGTCTTAAATCGTGCTGTCTCTCATACACCCCTGTGAATACGATCATGTAGTAGTAGAACGAATGCGTGAATATTAGCCACTTTCTGACCAGATTGCAGCATTTTACCGCACTGTGGCGCAAGTTTTTATGACTCACAGTAAAATTGTTCTGCGGAAACTGAGCGTGCTGGTGGTTTTATTCTAAACGAAGATGCCTGTGTGTTCAGGTGGAACAGTCCAAGGTGCTGGTAAAAGAGGGCGGAGTGCAGCTGCTGCTCACCATCGTGGACACACCGGGATTCGGAGATGCCGTAGATAACAGCAACTGGTAAGCACTCGGCGCGAGGACCAGCTCCAGATTTCCCTATCGGTAACGATTATTAATATAATTTTTATTTTGCTGCAGCTGGCAGCCAGTGATCGATCACATCGACAGTAAGTTTGAGGATTACCTCAACGCAGAGTCGCGGGTCAACAGAAGGCAGATGCCTGATAATAGAGTGCACTGCTGCTTGTACTTCATCGCCCCCTCTGGACACGGGTGAGTACTGCATCGTCCTTTATTACTGACTGGATTTTCCACCAGTGTAGATAAATCCTGAGTCTCGGTGTTCAGTGTGTGCTTGTTAGTCGTAGTGATGCATCAATACCAAGTTTTTTCAGACAGGATACAAGGGTTTTTTGATACTCGATGCTGAAATACTGAGTAAATCAGTCTGGGTCGTCATGGAACATTTTCGTTAGGTTGGTTGCTGCAATGCGCTGCTAGTAGCGAACTCCTCGTTCTCGGACCTGAGGGAATTTTTGATTTGTATAGAGAATTTTTTTTTTTTTCCCTTTTGATTCTTTTGCTTTTTAGAGTGGTGCAAGACATGTATGAGAACAGTGAAACAGCAGTGAGGTGTGCAGTTGGAACGACTGAATGGTTCAAGGTGAAGGTGGGACTCCATTAAGGATCTGCTTTGAGTCCTTTTCTTGTTTGCCATAGTGATGGATAGCTTGACGGACGAAGCGAGGCAAGAGTCACCATGGAACATGATGTTTGCGGATGACATTGTGATATGTGGTGAAAGTAGAAAGGAGGTTGAGATTGGAACGAAGAGGAATGAAGGTGAGCAGGAGCAAAACAGAATACGTGTGCATCAATGAGAATGGGGATGAGAGTGTAGTGAAGATGGAAGGAATAGACGTAAAGAAAGTTGTGAATTCAAGTACCTGGGGTCGACTGTGCAGGAAAATGGGGGCTGTGATAGTGAGGTGAGAAAGAGAGTGCAGGCAGGGTGGAGCAGTTGGAGAAGGATTTCAGGAGTCGCTTGTGATAGGAAAGTCCCAGCAAAAGTGAAAGGTAAGATGTATAAGACAGTAGTGAGAGCAGCTGTGATGTACGGATTGGAGACCGTACCCTTAACGAAGAGACAGGAGGCAAAGTTGGAGGTGGCGGAGTTGAGGATGTTAAGGTTTGCGATGGGAGGTTGGACAGGATAAGGAATGAGCACATCAGAGGGACAGCACATGTGGAGAGCTTGGGAATGAAGCTAAGAGAGATGAGACTGAGATGGTATGGGCACATCTTGAGAAGAGATGTTGGAAGGAGAATGTTAAGGATGGAGCTGCCAGGCAAACGAAAGCTTGGAAGGCCAAAGAGGAGATACATGGATGTGGTGAGAGAGGACATGAAAGTGTCAGGTGTGGTAGAGAAGGATGCGGAAGACAGGGAGCAATGGAGACGAAAGATCTGCTGTGGCGACCCATAAAAATTTCTTTTGGAGCATTTTGCCCCGCCTGCTCATTTATGGTAATTTGCAAGCTAGTCGTAGGATTTTCCTGTTTTCAGTGTTGGAAATCAGTCGGAATCTCAATAATCGTGGAAAAATGCCGAGATTTGGAAACAACAACATGGCTGCCGTGTGCTAGATAGTGGGGCGGAGCTTGAAGCAGAAACTGGAGTGAGATTTTTGTGAAGAGAGCTTGGACCCCTCGGATCGCTGCTACTATGATCACCACCTCTTCGTGACGTGTCCAGTCATGGTGCTGAACATATTGAGCTTCGCTGCAAACAAAATCTAAAAGGAAGGAAGTCGATCCCACCTTCACTCAACTCAGTAGATGCAGGAAAAGTGTTAGTGTCATCATGTGAGAGTCCAGGAACACGGAGGAAAAGGAAAAAAACGTGTAGTAATTCCAGCCTCTCTCTCTGTGTGTGTGTGTGTGTGTGTGTGTGTGTGTGTGAGAGACCCAAGTGCTATTTTGGCCTGTGTTCCGTGCTGGCTCAGTGTGCGTCTTTATTTCAGCTGAACACACACACGTGCGCCTCAGCTGTGTTGGCTGGACCTCATTTAAAATGCTGATTTACTGAAAATATGAATAATCAGTGAGCAGGTTCCTTATGTCTTCATCTGCACTGTCCACAGCAGCATGGACAGCACACGGCAGCAGGAGGAGGAGAGCTAGAACAGTGTGCGCGCGCACTAAGAAAGGAATCCTACTACTTCCTGAGGAAGAATTTCCCCTCTAAACGTGTCTATGAATAACTGCCAGGAACCTTTCAGCACAGTCAGTGCTTTTTGCTTTCTCTCTGGCCGTCCACTCTTAATGGTCTCTTCACATATTCGCACATCTTTCAGGGTGAAAAAACACTTCAGTTTGCAGTCATTAAAGGGGAACTCAAGTCATTTCTTAATTAACGTGTTATTCAATTACATTTTCTGTTTTATTAACCTTAGATCGTGACTCGTATTGGCATACGGGTCCGCCTCAGAAACCGGTCTCTCATTTGGGACATTATGGCCAAAAAATAAATGTTCTAATTTTACTTTTTTTTTTTTTTGCATTTATCTAACACTTAATGTTTCTTCTGTCATGTTTAATAAGAATAAAGACAGCATCTTGCTTTATCTGGCCTCCACTGTGGAACGTTTATTTTTTTTTATTTCAATTCAAATGTAAATGTAAAATTGATTTCCATATAAAATAACTCCATCATGAAGAATTAAAGCCCCTCCTTCACAGAGGAGTGAAAATATTGAATAAATTTCCTCTTTTTGATTGCTTGGGTTAAAAATGCCAAGTTATGATGACTGAATTGATTATTCACTTAAATATGAATAATATGATACGTTTTGGGGATTTGATATGGCGAAACAGGACACAATGGAAAAATCAAGAACACACCGGAAAGATGAGAATAACGGCGGTGGTAAAACAGCGACTGTACCGGCTGAAGGTCGCGCGGGTCTCTGCTGCGGCGCGCGAGCAACGGGACATCACTACCGCAGCGGGGGCGGGGCAAAATGACTGGCTGTAGATTCTATCAAAAGTTCGATCTAAATTGACCATGGTTGCAAAATATTGGCCAAAAATACGCAAACACTACGAAATATGAAAGTAAGATGAAAAAGAAACATTCTATTGCCTTATACTGCAAGACTAAAACAAAATAAAACTGTCAAAACTCACCTTTTCAGCGATAACGTCCAAACAGATCACCCGCGTAACAGAAAGACCGCAAATGGAAGCACGATCAACTTCTAACTGTTGGAGTGGAAAATTCCATTCTACACATGCAAATTGTTAATGTGTGTCCTTCCCCGCACACAAATAACACGCTACGGTAAAAAATAGACCACAACTCATTTTAGAGCTCAGAAATTCATACAAGACCAGCTACCATCGTAACATATTCTGGAAGAAACATATTCTATACCTAACTTTCAGCTTTCGTTTTAAAAAAACAAAATCGCAGATTTATAACTAAATGTTTATATGGCGTAGTGATTAAGTTCCTACTTTTGGTGAGGTCGTGACCTTGACCCTGAGGCTTTCCGTTTAGATCAAAAACACATGATCGTATTGGTTTTGCGGAAAATGGAGTTACAACGGTGATCAAATATTTTGCGTGATGTTTTATTACGGTTATGATTATTCTGTGAGCGCACCAATCCTTAGGTGGATAAAGTTACAACTTAAAATACAATTAGTGATAACTGTAGACTTTTCAGTGGACTACAACCTTTTTAAGGGAATGCGATGTAGTCGACCGTTTATCATGTCCCAGATCAAGCCGCCATTTTTCCACAAATTTGCAGAATTTTTGCCAAATTCTGAATATTCACATCAAAGATTTAGTTTTATCTGTATTATTTCTTTCATCATTTCATTTCATATTAAAACCAACATCACCATTCAAAACCGCATAGTTTATTGACGGAGTATATTTAGTGGGGGACCCCCACAGTACCCAGTTTCTGAGACAGACCCTTATACGTATTACACTTATCAGCCTTTTCGGTTTTTATCCATGTTGAATGTAGATCCGCACGATCTACACAAGACTTGTGCACGACTTCAAACGTGGCATGTCAGCGCCGCCATTTTGAAAACTGTTTACGCAGTGGCCAGACAGCCGCCATATTCCAATTTAGATTAATTTTGAGATTCATCAGTGATGGAGATTATTCCATACGACTTCGAACCAATTTGGAGTAGAGAAGAGTTGGAAAGACGACAGGATAAGGACTAGCCCATCGCGCTGGTATTTACGTCACTACTGTCGCACAATTAAAATGTGCCAGATCAGTCGGCTGGTGGGTTTTCAAAATAAATGTATGCATGCATTTTTGTGATAAATACATATTATACTGAGCGCATTTCCCTCATAATCCTCACTAAGGTTTCGGACGGCACTACAAAATGGCGTCGTCACTATATAGTGAGTAGGGAGCGATTTCAGGCACAGGGAAAACTTCCGGCTTGATTACATCAGCATTCGAAAGAGGGCGCGCGGCTTTTGACAACGTCGGCAGATGTCGGTCACTTTGATTTCCGCTGTATGTTTTACTTCCGTCCTACGATGTCTCGCACAGGTCTCAACGAATCTCGTTTACACCCGTCGCTTTGGCATATGGACTGATGTATTACAGAGCGTATTTCAAACACTCATAACTTGCTATAGCAGCGACAAAATAGCGATCAAAAATGCATTCCGATATTTAATAAAATGAGAGAATTTTGATAAATTTGCCTTCAGCTCTCCTTTAAGTAGTGTTTCAGGATGTTTTAAATTTCTGAAAAAAAGAGAAAATCGCAGTTAAAGATTTACTGCGCCACTGAAAGACACATCATCTACCTGTACATTTATAATCTAATCTAATAAACGACTTCTGAAAAACTTGTGGCATTACAGCCAAATCGTAATGAGAAATGAGCTCCGTTTGATTTGTTTTTAACTTTTAAGAGGCTTCATCTGCAAGTCTCTAAATTCCTGCCCAGATTTACAAAAGTTTCAGAAAGGCAGATTTACTTCATACTCGAGTGCATATGTAAATGACGCCCTCCATGCAAAGCGTGCTCCTGACTTCCTGACACGGCTCATTTGCATGTATCGACGCCCACAAAAGTCCATAAAAAGTCAAACGCGCAGACAGCTGGGAGCACGAAAGGAACAATAATGCTTAAGGCTGGAAAACAGAAGTGGAAGTTATTTTAACTCACTTCCATACCAGTAAAAGTATTTTAATATTTCTCACTCAGGATTTTTCTCTTCTCCTTATTATTATTGTTCTCCTAATGTTTTTAGGATGCTGTTTCTCCCTCAGTTTTCAACCACTCGCCACCAGATTTGACATGAAGAATCCCTCTGGGCTGAGTTACGTTGCTGTGACTCAGTGCTGATCTGGATCACTGATCCGGAATGATCCATGAAAAACTGGCAAAAAAAAAAAATCCAATCGCTTAAAGCTCAGCCTATTTATTTATTTATTTATTTAATTTTAAATGTTAATTTTGTTCAGGGCAACTTTTCCTCCCTAAGCGTCATCCTCCATCTCTTACTGTTCGGGCTCTATAGGGTACAGTGACCGGACCAGTTTGTAACAGCTAGCACAAATCACTGTGACTTTAGTCACAGTCTCTGTCTAGTATTATATGTTACTAATAATAAGTGCTCGCTAAATCTTCCATCGGCTGCGATGGTTGTTTACGCCACGTCCTCCTTTTATACAGCACCGTTTCTTATAATGATTAGATATTATTTGTCTTGATTTATGGTTGTGTTGGCGCTCGTTGTTTATCGTTTTATGTTCTTTAATGGCAATAATATAAAACAACTTGCACAAAATGTCACTGACCTAGTGAACTAGTATGAGGATGTTTTAGATGCGCGCGCACACAGAGGAGAGAGCGCACATGGAGAGGGAGGGGCGGGCGGAGAGGGACAGACGGAGAGGGAGGGGCGGGTGGAGAGGGACAGACAGAGAGGGAGGGGCGGGTGGAGAGGGACAGACAGAGAGGGAGGGGCGGGCGGCGAGGGACAGACAGAGAGGGAGGGGCAGGCAGAGGGAGACCGACACGGACGGGCGGGCCCACTTGCTCACTCTTTATTCATCCTGAAGGAGACTAAAGCTCATCTGTAAGTCACTCTGAATAAAAGCAGAGAGAGAGAGAGAGAGACAGAGAGAGAGAGACAGAGGAGTGTCTGCTGAGCGCTGTCAGTGTAATAAAATAAGCAATTTAACCCTTAGTTTATTCCACATATAAAAAGTGCAGTAATCCATAATGATTTGGCTTGACGTCAGTCAGGTAAAGGTTTACATTAACAGGGTTTTTTCTAGAAAAATTTAGTATGAGGGCGCTCAGCATGGCGAGGGAGTGAAGCGGGGGGGGGGATGGTGCCGGTTGTCCCCTGTGCAAAGCCTTTGAAAAATGCTCCAATGGGACATTCTGAGGCTGTCTGGGAGGGAAATTGTAACAAATTGTCAACATTGAAAAAGAAGTAATCTTCTGCCCCGGACAGTCTTTGGCTTTCTTCCGCTTCGTGCCGCGGGATGACATCTTTAAATGCCCAAGTGTCAACAAAAACAACTCGCGAACTACTTGTCAAAAGCTCCCGCGCCGGTGGGTGAAAGGTCATTCAGTCTCGAGAAATCTCGCTCTACAAGTCAGCTGACCTCGTATGTAACCCATGTCAAATCTCGCGAGAGCAGCCGCGACAAGTAAACAACTAAACAACATGGCGCCTCAGTCTGGAAAACGCCAATTCGGATTGTTTTTGCACCGTCTGGCGGCGTATCTACTATGATTGGAATATTTTTGGAGCAATTATAACGTATTTGATGATCAGACACATTGTCACGTAGTGTTGCTGGGATGTTTTCACGGAGTCGGTAAGGGGGCGCACGCCGAGAGTAAGAGGGCGCAGCGCCCCTGTTCCCCCGTTTAGACGAAAGCCTGATTAAGTAGTGTTTGTGTAAATTTACACACGCACTCGAGCACAAGTAGGATATGAACATTGTTCTGGTTTTACAGTATCTTCATAAATACCAAGTTTCTTGTGTAAACGCTTGTTTTGTGTGTGTGTGTGTGTGGTAAATCAGGTGTTGGGACTAAAAGAGAGAAGAGTCACAGTTGAGTTATTATAGCGTTATTGTACAGAATTCACAAACTAACTGGAGCTCGTTATTCAAACGCAGGTTTAAAACACAATAAGAGCATGTGGTTAACGAACGAGAGAAACCTCAGCAGCTGAGCGAGTCGTTTGTCCTTCAGATATCGAGGAATAAAGAGCGACGTGTGAGCCGAGAGGCTCGGCTAACCATCTGTTTACAGGCTCCTGGCTCAATTTACAAATGTTTACAGCACCGCAGTGGGACGTGAACCACAATCTAAACCTGTCAGGTGACCCACTGACGCTCGAAACGTCTCTCTGTGACACTTTCCCCCGACTTCTCCTTTCAGACTGAAGCCGCTGGACATCGAGTTCATGAAGCGGTTACATGAAAAAGTGAACATCATCCCACTCATCGCCAAAGCCGACACACTGACTCCAGAGGAGTGCCAGCAGTTCAAGAAGCAGGTCTGTGTGCGCACCACATGTGGCCAGATGTGAGAGAAGCAATAGAAGTGCAAATGTTTTTAGAGAACGAGTTTGTATGTGACTAAACAAGTCGGCTTTTGTGATCAGAACGCACGAAGAGTTTGATTTCATACAAAATGGATTTTTCTCCTGTTTTATTAAAATAAGAAGAGTAATTATTTATTTCATGTCGAATTCAGATTAGACTGATTTGGATATGATGTGCAGAGATTTCACACTACAATTTTGAGGGGTTTTTTTTTTTTTGGAGAGTTGATGGAAATTTTTATACTATATTTATGTAATTTATCACTTTTTAAAAATTTGGTAGCATTTTTACAGAATGAGCTTTCCTGCCTTTTCAGTGATGGATTACCTCCCGCTGGCTGAAAGGCCCAAAGGGGGATTATGATGTCGTGGCGATTTCTGTCCGTCCTGGGAAGGGCGCTCACCTTCTGAAATCAACTCCTCTCACAATTTTTGGAGGAATTTCTTGAAACTTGGCAGAATTCTTTATGTTGCTAATATGCAGATTGCAATTTTGTCAAATTGGGTCACATTTTCCCAGAGTTCCAGCCCTTGATTAACAAAATTATACTTTGACAATTTCATGAGGGTGTGTTTTCCTTCTGACATCAACTCCTCTCTCAATTTTTGGACGAATGTCTCGAAGCTTGGTAAAAGGCCTCATTATATGACGGTAATACGCAGATTGCGATTTAATTTCGTTTGTGAAAATTTTCCCAGAGTTTTGACCCTTGATTAAATAACTTGTACTTTGACAATTTCATGAGGGTGTGCGTTCTTCTGAAATCAACTCCTCTTACAATTTGTGGAGGAATTTCACCAAACTTGGCGAAAGGCTTTGCTATATGACCGTTATACGCAGATTGAAATTTTGTTTAATTTGGGCAGATTTTCCCAGAGTTACGCCCTTGATTATTAACAAATGTGTACTTTGGCAATTTCATCAAGGTGTGCTTGCTTTCTGAAATCAACTCCTCTCACATTTTTTTATCCGTCGCTGGCTGAAAGGCCCGAAGGCGGATGATGTCGTGGCGATGTCCGTACGTCCCGGGAAGGGTGCTCACCTTCTGAAATCAACTCCAAGTTTTGGTAGCCTGGCAAGCCAGACTAAATGTGAACATTTAGTCTGGTCTCGGTCGTAGACATTTCCGAAGGGGGTAGGAGGAACAAACCGCTGTCTTTCAAACTGTCTCTGTGCGTATAGGCCAACGCTCTGACCAATCAGCACAACAGTGACTGTGACGTAGTCAGAGCGACAGAAGGCAATGGGGAAGGCCTTGAAATAAATAATTTTTCAAAATGCGTATTAATTAATAAACAGGTTCTAGATATTAAGAAGTTTGGAGTCTGTACCACATACTTAACATACACTTTTTTTTTTTTTTTCCAAGGGTTTGCTTAAACTGTTTTTGAGAGTTTTTATTTAGTGGTGTTTGGTGAAATAATTTCCCTTAAATTTAAAATAACGGGAAAATAAGAAACAATCAAAAAGTAATGTTTCAAAGCTGTTTATTAATTCTTCGTACTGCACAAACTAGCCCCATCCTTTTGGCTACGAGCGGAGCCAGCTGGTAGATCAGACTTTTGCCATAGCCGGTCGGCAAAACAGCGAAAACGTCCTTCTTGAAAAGGAATGAGCGGAGAGCCTCTTCCTGCTCATGTTTCAACGAAAACTCCAAGTCTAATTCTTCTAAAACTGATTCCAAAGCGGAGTCAAACGCGCGCTGTTCACTAGCCGTAGCCATCTTTCCTGTTGCGCTTTCTCCATCGTCGCGCAGCCTTGTCGTCACTCCTGCAAAAGCCTGCCCAAAGAATCCAAACAAAAACCTTGCGTTGTGATTGGCGGGCACGATTTGATGCCCAGGGTGTTTTGTTGCTATGGTGCGAGGCTAGACCCACTCGCAGGCAAAAATATTTTTGGCCGCTAGGCGGGTGGGTCTAGTTTACTAGGCTAAAGTTTTGGAGGAATTTCATGAAACTTATCAGGATTCTTTGTCATATATCAGTTTACGCATATTGTAATTTCATTCAGTTCAGTTGCATTTTACCAGAGTTATGGCCGAGTTGCCAGCGGGGGATGTTGTGCTCTCGGAGTGCTCTTTTTAATTAATTTTGTGGACAACTCCGTTTTTGTTTTTTGTTCAAAATGTACAAAAGTGTTGTGTGTGAGAAAAAAACACCAAGGCTGAATTAGAACAGGAACAAGGTTAACACCCCCCCCCCCCCCCCCCCCCCCACAAAAAAAAAATTATTTTAACGTGTTCTACAGCCTTAATTTTATGTTTAATGTTGAATAATTCAGATTAGACTGATTGGATATATGTGATGCGGAGGAATTATTTCACAGTACAGTTTTTGAGTTTGTGGGGGTTTTTTTTTGTGCGTTTGTTTTTGGAGAGAGATTTGATAAATTTTATACTGACTTTCTTAAAATTAACTTTTTTTTTTTTTACAGAATGAATTTTCCTGCCTTTTCAGTGATTTTTGTTAATTAATTTTGTGGACAATTCCATCTTTGGGGTTTTTTTTGGTGTGCGCACATGTGAGAAAACCACCCAGACCGAATTAGAGCAGGAACAAGAACAAGGTTAAAATAAGTTCGACAGCCCCAGTTTTATCTGTTTATTTGTGCCACATCTTTCACTCCTGCTGTGTTGAAATAAAATTTAATACCATCCAGATTTAGTTGTGTATATGCTGTGGGAGGAAGTAGAGAATAACACCAAATTTTCAAAGGTTTTTATCCAAATGGGGGGAAAAAAAAAAACCTTATTTCTTAATTGAGACCTCATTAGACGTCAAGAGAACAGACGACGAGCAATAAATAACATGCAGATTTCACCCTGGTGCGGTGTCTTATCTCTCTGTTCAATCATCCTGACCCTGCACACAGATAATGCGAGAAATCCAGGAGCACAAAATCAAAATCTACGAGTTCCCCGAAACAGACGACGAAGAGGAGAACAAGCTAGTGAAGAAGATTAAGGTTTGTGTGTTTAGTTTTATTTATAGACCTGACTTTTGGTGAGCAAAGGAAATGACTCATGCTGTAACACGATCTTCTCTCAGGATCGGCTGCCGCTGGCCGTCGTCGGCAGTAACACCATCATCGAGGTGAACGGGAAGCGCGTGAGAGGGAGGCAGTACCCCTGGGGTGTGGCTGAAGGTAACACCGGGTCTGGGTTTTAATTTTACACTTGTATTCCTGATCACTGATCGCTCTCTCGGGCTGATTCGGAATGAAGTGTGCGCGAGAGCGTGTAGGAGGACTGTAGTGAAAGCTAACAGATCCCATAGCAGGCAGGATGTGAGAGGATTTTCATGTCTCGCACCCCCCACAGGAAGCTCATGTACAGCTGTGTGAACACGCGTTAGAACACCTCTCTCACCTGCTCACGGACGCTTCATTAAGACTTTATGCGCAGCGTGTTGCGCTGTTAGAGAGAGCGAGCGAGTGAGCAGGTCGGCTTGTTGGAACACTGTCTGAAGCTTGGTGGACGTTTGAAGGATTTGAAATGACACCCTAGATTTATAGAATAAACAGTAACGCAGTGGGAGATCTTAGAGACGATGTGAAAAGAAAATCAGCTTTTTTTTTTGTGAATTAAAGGATGAATGAACTTTTGGGTCGATGACGAGGAGGTGAAATATGATGGATTTCTTTCTCTCTCTCACACACCCACACCTCATACATGGTGATGAAACTCATGGAAAGGCAGACAAGAGTCATTTAAACAGGATATTATGGAAAGCGGAAAGTGATTAACTAGTTCAAGTTATCATGAGTTCATACGGATGCAATGCCTTCAGCAAAATCACTTCACACTGGCTAAGCCACCATTTTTCAAGCGAGAGTGAGAGGAAGGGCGAGTGGTCACATGTTGGATGATTTATCATCTCGTCCGGCCAACAGGCGATGCGCTTATGCCATCATGCGTTGTCCGGCGTCGTCCATATTTCACGAAAATCGCTTCTTCTCTCTCAATATTTCACCGATCTACAGCCAAAATACTTAAGAAATAAATATATGGCCCTTTTCCACTACCCTTTTTCAGCTCACTTCAGCCCGACACGGCTCGCGTTTCGACTACCAAAAACCAGCACGACTCGGCTCGCTTCAGCCCTGCTTAGCCCCTAAAACTCGCACCGTTTTGGAGTGGGGCTGAAGCGAGCCAAACCGTGCCGAGTGAGGCTGGGGGCGTGAGCAGACACTCCCCTGTGCACTGATTGGTGAGGAGGAGTGTCCTCACATGCCCACACACGCCCCGCGAGTGCGCTGGGATCTGTAAACACCGCAAACCCGGAAGAAGAATAATTACGAATTACGAGAATTTCTGAAGCCTTATGCGCCTCGCCTCATCTATACGCTCTTGCCAGTATCTGTTGGCGTTGTCGGTGACAACAAGCCACAGCACCAAGACCAGCAACACTAACGACTCCATGTCCTCCATGTTTATTGTTTACTATTCGGGTCGTGAGACTACCGCTTAAAAGATCACTGAATCAGTGACATACAGAGCATCGTGGACGAGTTCGCGGAGCGCAAGGCTCGTCGTATGCCCTTCAAATAATGCGCGCAGTAGGCTATTGATGTTTTATTATGAGCCATGTACAGTATGTCGCCTAATGTTTTTTTTGTTTCTGAGTTACATGTTCGTTTGAAGGACTTAATGTACAAACTAACATAGTTGCACCCCGTAGTGTTGAAATTGGTAAACACAGTGCATTCAGTGAGGTTTGCACCGCCCTCCTTTTATTTCTGACTCTTCCTGTCACCGTTGCAACCTCTGAGCGCTCATTCGTATGCCCTTCAAATAATGTGCGCAGTATAGGCTATTGATGTTTTATTATGAGCCATGTACAGTATCCTAATGTTTTTTGTTTCTGAGTTGCATGTTCGTTTGAAGGACTTGATGTACTAAATAACATAGTTGCACCCGGTAGTGTTGAAATTGGTAAACACCGCAGTTGCGGACATTTTGTAGCCTAAAATGATGTTATGATAAGCTTTAATAAAGGGCCCGGTCATTTGCCCCGCCCCCGGCCCGGCTCTGACTTGTTCCGCCACTGTCACTGATGTCACTGTTTGCGCTGCTTAACGACATCACATGACGTCCACCCACTTTCGCTAACTCCACCCAGTGTGTCCACCCACTTCCAGCCAGCACGGTTCAGCGCGGTTGTAGTCGAAATGCAACTCCAACAGCCCCGCTCAGCTCGACTCAGCTCGACTCGGCACGGCACGGCTCAGCCGCATTTGTAGTGGAAAAGCGGCAATAGTCAAACTTTACTAATTCTGTGTCGCTGAGAATGAAAAAAAACCTTAAAATTGTTAATTGGCTCTAGTTTTCAAGCTCGGCTCTGTGAATAAATCTACGATCGGGTTTGGATAGTACTTACTTTTTTGGCAAAACAATGAATGATGCGATCTGAAGCCGGTATCGCATCATACACTACCGTTCAAAAGTTTGGGGTCACTTTGAAATGTCCTTATTTTTGAAAGAAAAGCACTGTTCTTTTCAATGAAGATCACTTTAAACTAATCAGAAATCCACTCTATACATTGCTAATGTGGTAAATGACTATTCTAGCTGCAAATGTCTGGTTTTTGGTGCAATATCTCCATAGGTGTATAGAGGCCCATTTCCAGCAACTCTCACTCCAGTGTTCTAATGGTACAATGTGTTTGCTCATTGCCTCAGAAGGCTAATGGATGATTAGAAAACCCTTGTACAATCATGTTAGCACAGCTGAAAACAGTTGAGCTCTTTAGAGAAGCTATAAAACTGACCTTCCTTTGAGCAGATTGAGTTTCTGGAGCATCACATTTGTGGGGTCGATTAAATGCTCAAAATGGCCAGAAAAATGTCTCGACTATATTTTCTATTCATTTTACAACTTATGGTGGTAAATAAAAGTGTGACTTTTCATGGAAAACACAAAATTGTCTGGGTGACCCCAAACTTTTGAACGGTAGTGTACATATGTTATTCCTAGAAGTCACTGATGATGCAATCATAAGTCAACTTGCATCACTCTGCTGAACAAATTGCCCGATATCAGCTCAAAAAATAAATCCTACAGGTGCTGTGCACTCGAGATAAAGTCTGTGCTTGACAAGAGACGCTCCGTTTCATGAATACAAGAGACAAGCTGCCAGAAAGCACCGAGTACACACTGAATAAGGACTAAATCTATTCAGTACTTGTACGTAATTTTTTTTTTTTTTTTGCTATTTGGTTCATAGTACATTTTATTTATATAAACTTGTTGCTGGTTTTCTATTGTGTTACATAAAGAGAACAGGTGAAATAGATCATGTAAACCAGTTTATACTTAAAACGTTACGATCTACACAATGTACATAAATGTAAAATCTTGAATGTCTCGGAAGCCGTAGCCAATCAGCTGTTTGAATTCCACACGCCAAATTTCATTACAGTCGATTTCATCTCTGAAGCAGACAACTTCTGAAAAATTGTTGACCGGTGTTTTTCTTTTGGGAAGGAAGGTCGGTCTGCCTGGGGTGTATATGGCTTCTACTCACATTTGCATAATTGTAATTTAACTCTTTACACCTTAAAGCAGTTGCTACAGCCACCTTTGTATATGTATAAGGGCCTGTATCAGAAACTGGGTGCTGTGGGGGTCCCCCACTAAATATACTCCGTCAATAAACTATGCGGTTTTGAATGGTGATGTTGGTTTTAATTTGAAATAAAATGATGAAAGAAATAATACAGATAAAACTAAATCTTTGATGTGAATATTCAGAATTTGGCAAAAATTCTGCAAATTTGTGGAAAAATGGCGGCTTGATCTGGGACATGATAAACGGTCGACTACATCGCATTCCCTTAAAAAGGCTGTAGTCCACTGAAAAGTCTACAGTTATCACTAATTGTATTTTAAGTTGTAACTTTATACACCTAAGGATCGGTGCGCTCACAGAATAATCATAACCGTAATAAAACATCATGCAGAATATTTGGTCACCGTTGTAACTCCATTTTCCGCAAAACCAATACGATCGTGTGTTTTTGATCTAAACGGAAAGCCTCAGGGTCAAGGTCATGACCTCACCAAAAGTAGGAACTTACAATCACTACGCCATATAAACATTTAGTTATAAACCTGCGATTTTGTTTTTTTTAAAACGAAAGCTGAAAGTTCGGTATAGAATATGTTTCTTACAGAATATGTTACGATGGTAGCTGGTCTTGTATGAATTTCTGAGCTCTAAAATGAGTCGTGGTCTATTTTTTACCGTAGCGTGTTATTTGTGTGCGGGGAAGGACACACATTAACAATTTGCATGTGTAGAATGGAATTTTCCACTCCAGCAGTTAGAAGTTGATCGTGCTTCCATTTGCGGTCTTTCTGTTACGCGGGTGATCTGTTCGGACGTTATCGCTGAAAAGGTGAGTTTTGACAGTTTTATTTTGTTTTAGTCTTGCAGTATAAGGCAATAGAATGTTTCTTTTTCATCTGACTTTCATATTTCGTAGTGTTTGCGTATTTTTGGCCAATATTTTGCAACCATGGTCAATTTAGATTGAACTTTTGATAGAATCTACGGCCAGTCATTTTGCCCCGCCTCCGCCTCACGCTCTGCCGTAGCAGAGACCCGCGCAACCTTCAGCCGGTACAGTCGCTGTTTTACCACCGCCGTTATTCTCATCTTTCCGGTGTGTTCTTGATTTTTCCATTGTGTCCTATTTCGCCATATCAAATACTCAAAATGTATCATATTATTCATATTTAAGTGAATAATCAATTCAGTCATCATAACTTGGCATTTTTAACCCAAGCAATCAAAAAGAGGAAATTGATTCAATATTTTCACTCCTCTGTGAAGGAGGGGCTTTAATTCTTCATGATGGAGTTATTTTATATGGAAATCAATTTTACAAAAGCATTTGAATTGTAATCAAAAAAATGTTCCACAGTGGAGGCCAGATAAAGCAAGATGCTTTCTTTATTCTTATTAAACATGACAAAAGAAACATTGAGTGTTAGATAAATGCAAAAAAAAAGTAAAATTAGAACATTTATTCTCATCTCATCTCATTATCTGTAGCTGCTTTATCCTGTACAGGGTTGCAGGCAAGCTGGAGCCTATCCCAGCTGACTACGGGCGAAAGGCGGGGTACACCCTGGACAAGTCGCCAGGTCATCACAGGGCTGACACATAGACACAGACAACCATTCACACTCACATTCACACCTACGCTCAATTTAGAGTCACCAGTTAACCTAACCTGCATGTCTTTGGACTGTGGGGGAAACCGGAACACCCGGAGGAAACCCACGCGGACACGGGGAGAACATGCAAACTCCGCACAGAAAGGCCCTCGCCGGCCACGGGGCTCGAACCCGGACCTTCTTGCTGTGAGGCGACAGCGCTAACCACTACACCACCGTGCCGCCCATTAGAACATTTATTTTTTGACCATAATGTCCCAAATGAGAGACCAGTTTCTGAGACGGACCGATATGCTGTTCGCCCTTAGAACATATTTACAAGAAAAAAAAAGTCTAAAGACAAGGTTTTGACAAGGCATCATATGTCGTCATTATGGGATATACACGGGGTCGTCATTAAGGGGTAGAGAGTTAATAATGAAGTTATTGAGTAATCAATCAATCCCTAACAAGCAGCTTCCACACACATCGCTTCTTCTTCCTCAATTCTTCACTGATTGATTCTTTGTGGCATGAAGGTTGGGGGACCTCGCGTGTATTGAACTTCTACCCAGATTAAGGTTGGAATGAGCGGCGACACCACTGACAGTCTTATTATATTTATTTATTTTCCCCCTGTGTCTGTAATTAAAGTTTATTCAAACACCCAGTCAGATCCTATTTAGCTGTTTAACTTTCAATCAATGAGACAAACTGTTGCATGATGTATGAAGATTTTTGGCCAGCTGCACCTTTTAAACCGCAGGACAGCAGAGTGCTATCAGCCCTCTTCCTCATACAGGAGCTCAGAGCTCATGTACAATTGGCTAGTGTCGCTCTGACTGACAGGAGAGAGAGAGAGAGCGCACTGCCTGTTTTGACTCTTTTGGTTCCTAGCACTGGTGGGATTTGAACTTATGATAGTGGGAACGCCACTCAGGAGTGTCCCAGATTGTACATGCATGAAGGGAAGAAAAAAAAATCTTCATTTACACATTTGATGCGTTGATGAAGATGGTCCTACGTCTTTTTGCCTGAAAACGCGACCCGTTTGTTTAAAACTGAATCCGGGGAAATGTTGATTTGGTGTTTAGACTCGCAGCCAGTCCATAGTGAGCGTGTCTTGATGACGTAATGCAGTGACCAAAGAAAAATTGCACGCAAGACCGACACTCTTACTGTGATTGACTGACTATTACACCTTAAATAGTAATATTTTTATTCCTTACGTGTACAAATATAAACTAAATGTGTAGAGCATGATGATGGTACATTAAGAGTGTATGAAGCTGTTGAGGAAACACATTTGGAAAACGTGTACCGTAGAACCGTGGGGGCGGAGCTTGATGAACATGGGCGGGAAATATTCAAACATCATATGGGGGAGCTAATCTTACCTCATGCATCTTTTAAAACATTGAATGTACTATTCATATTTAATAATCAAATATTTATTTAAAATGTGTTAGTTTTGATTTTAGGTCTTTAATAGCATTTGGGATGCGAGTTAAACGCTTTGATTGACGGATGAGTGTTTACGGGTTGAGTCAGGTGGGTTTTTTATTTCTTTTTTCCCTTCTTCCCCGTTTCCATTTGGGAATGGGTTTGTTCTGCCATTTTACTGTTCTATTAAAGGAGAACTGAAGGCAAATTTTTTTTTTTTTTTTATTATCAAAATTTATATATTTCATTTTATTAAATATCGGAATGCATTTTTGATCGCCATTTTGTCGCTGCTATAGCAAGTTCTGAGTGTTTGAAATGTGCTCTGTAATATATCCGTCCATATGTCAAAGCGATGGCCGTAAACGAGATGCACTGAGACCTGTGCGAGACATCGTAGGACGGAAGTAAAACGTACAGCGGAAATCAAAGTGACCGACATCTGCCGACGTTGTCAAAAGACGCGCGCGCCCTCTTTCGAATGCTGACGTGATCAAGCCGGAAGTTTTGTTTGTTTTGATAGCAATCAGGAAAGTTTGAAAGAAGTAGGCAGTAATCATCATTTAGACTTGTTTTTGTGCAATACTTCGTTTGGAAAACAGTTTTCAAAATGGCAGCGCTGACACTTACGGTTTCGAAGTCTCGCACAAGTCTCGTGAAGATCGCGCGGATAAGCAACGCCTCAGTGGACCAAACAACCTAAATTCAACACGGCTAAAAACCGCAAAGACCGATAAGTATAATATTTAATTGCAATTAGTCGCCAATACGAGTCACGATATACAGTAAGGTTACTAAAACCGAAAACGTAATTGAATGACACGTTAATTAATAAATAAAGCAAGTTTTAAAATGACTTCGGTTCCCCTTTAACTTCTCTTATTAAGCTGCAGTGGCCATGGCAGAACAAATGTCCCAGCTGATGTCGTCCATATCCAACCCAAGCCAAGGGACAAAACACTTTAGCTGATTCTCTTAATGAAGGTTTTAAATTGTAGCCCTCACTCGTTTACAAATCCATCTCTGAGGAATCACTCATCACGTCTACTGTCTGCATCCTGATGCGTGTTTTCACCGCGCCCTCAGGTCTGTATTAACGTTTCTGCAGTAGTGTGTTGTGGGGGGCGGATGGGTCTTGAATGACCGAGATGGTTTTGACAGGAGGCATGTGGGTGAGGAAAGGACGAGGCGGTTTTGGCCGCTCATCAGCTATCCTACGCATTCTCTCTCTCTCACTCTCACACACACTGAGAGAAGTTGTAGTGAATTCTTCTGCCATCTGCTGGATGTGGAGTTTACTGCAATGAAATGTCCAACTGCTTCTCAAACCCTGATTTACAACTTAAAGTGCACATCACGGGTAAATTCAGGAGCAAGATCAATGTAATTCTCCTATTTTATATTAAACTTTGGTCAAATATCTGTCACATTCTGCATTCTCTGCAATTTTTTTTACCTTGCGCAATGCCAGAAAAATTCAGTTGAAATCAAGCCATTTGAGGCGAATTGGTCCGCCTCTGAAAAAACTTGGCATTTGGATTTCCCGGCAAATACTGATTTTCGTGACGTCACGTGCGGGACGCCTCCTTCTGAATCCTACATCAGCGCTGGTTTGTTTATGAGAAAACGACCTGGTGGTTTTCTGCAAATTTCTTCAACGTTATCGCGTAATTATTAAAATAGTTAACAGATGTATCGTAGGAGGGTGTAGAAACACCAATCATGATGGGATTAGTACTCATCGTTTTCCAAAAGACCGGACAATGAGAGAGAAATGGGAGCGCTTGGTCTACACAGGCTGTGCACTGAAACCGTGCAAAGCTCGCGCAGCCTGCTGGCGCTTCCGCAGGTAACGTCACGAATCTGGCTCCAGACTCCATTGGGATTTTTCCAGACGCATTTTGTTGTTTTATTTTTTTCTGCTGTAGACAGATGGCCTTGTGCAAAATTACCCTTCTGGATGAGTGTGTAAAGGGACATACTTTCATATAAAAAAAAAAACACTTAATTGGTCCAGAATATGCACTTTAACATGCCTTTCATTGAGAAGTGACCTTCAGGCAGAATGTGTAAAAGAAAGCTTGCCTGTCTGAACACGTGGGTTAAACTCAGTTCCGCCTCCTGCACTGTGATTGGTTAGTAGTTACCGATTGCAAAGCAGTCCAAAGTGTCGACCAGGGGCATTCAGGTACAATTTGCGACAAATGTATTACAGTTTTATGCTTACGTATTAGTGATTTTTAGTTTTGTAGCTAAAAATGGTTACCATTTCTGATTGGATGAACAGTCTGAACAAAAGGCGCAGGACGAAGATTTTCTCAGTCGGTTGACGTTCTAAATTTGCCAGGGATGGTATTTGCGAAGCCAAGCACGTAACGTATATTTAAATCAAACGAGTTTCATTTCTGGATAAATAAACAGCTGATGTTTTATCCTTGTCTTGTTGTAAGTTTGGCAAAGAGGATAAATAAAATGAAATCAGTGAAAGTCTGTGAAAACTCTGAAGCGAGGTCTGTATCCATGTAGCTGCTCCCTGATCCGATGAGCCGCCGTCAGCTAAATAATTTGCATTGAATAAACAAAGGATCTTCTCTCAGAAGTAGTCATTGAACAGCAGCTACTTGGTTTGGATCGATGAAATACTTTCCCTGGGTCCACATTTGGATGACGTTCATTCATATAGCTGTTCTCGCTGCTGGAGCAAACTGTTATTGCTTTGTTTTCCTGCTTAAACATTCAAAACTACACTGGTGAAGTATTTTATAATTAAAGTCGCGACTCTGCTCAGAGCCGCACTTTAAAAACCAACGTTCACATCTGATTTAAATAAGAAAATATTCATTCATGTAATTCAGCCGTCTTGGCAGTCGTGGTTGTTGTAGCAGTGAGTTTGTGGAGGGTACCGATCCCAAAACCAACCATTTTGTTGCTTGTGTTTTTCAGTTGAGAACGGAGAGCACTGTGACTTCACGATCTTACGAGACATGCTCATCAGGTACGTTACCGCCGAACCAGCTGCTCACATCTGGAGTGTCTCCACCATTCATTTTTGAGAGATTCTCCATCCTGTCACTGGCAAAAAAAAACATTCATGCATATTTTTACCAGCCATGAAACTTGCAGCAAAAGTTTTAGTCCCTGTATTTTTTTTTTTTTTTTTTTGGTCATACAAACTGTTATAGATTTTTATGACTTTGAGTCAGGCGGCACGGTGGTGTAGCGGTTAGCGCTGTCGCCTCACAGCAAGAAGGTCCGGGTTCGAGCCCCGTGTCCGGCGAGGGCCTTTCTGTGTGGAGTTTGCATGTTCTCCCCGTGTCCGCGTGGGTTTCCTCCGGGTGCTCCGGTTTCCCCCACAGTCCAAAGACATGCAGGTTAGGTTAACTGGTGACTCTAAATTGACCGTAGGTGTGAATGTGAGTGTGAATGGTTGTCTGTGTCTATGTGTCAGCCCTGTGATGACCTGGCGACTTGTCCAGGGTGTACCCCGCCTTTCGCCCGTAGTCAGCTGGGATAGGCTCCAGCTTGCCTACGACCCTGTAGAACAGGATAAAGCGGCTACAGATGATATGAGACTTTTGAGTCAGTACTAAAACGTTTTAGAGTCCAAATGTTCATTTTCCAGCACAAAATTAAATGTTACGGAAAAAAATAATTTTGTATCTGAGCAGCATGCAGAGGTGGACAACGTACCCATCTTCATTACGTGAGTCAAAGTACTGGTCAAATGTGACTCCGATACAAGTGAAAGTTGTTCAGTCAAATTTTTACTTAAGTTAAAGTACTGAAGTACTTGCTTTTAAAAATACTTAAGTATTAAAAGTTCATTTTCTGTCAGCACATTATTATTGACTCAATGCTTATAATACCTCACGCCTCTGAAGCAACTGAATAGATTATTTTGTGAATTCACAAAATGAACGCATGCTGTGCATCATGGTGGTTTAACATTAAGCTAGCTAGTCAGTGAAACTCCACCTAGCAAACTCTTTTCAAACTCGAAATCATGTTGGGTAGCTAACGCTACTAGAAAAGAGAGATTTCTACATTCTGTTCATTTGGCGAGATTATGCTCAAACATATTTCTGAAAGGACTTCGGATAAGTTAACATTATTCATCTTAGTGTAACTCCATTTTTACATGCTAACTAACAGTGTCCAAGTTAACTAGCTATGTGTTAATGTTAGCCGTGGACAAGGCTACAGCAACTTGGCGGGCAAATCCATAGAAAGTCGTTTGACTAACCAGACTGCATAGCTATTGCAACATTATCGCTAGCTCTAAAAGCACAGACAACTTCACTGCAAGCTTTCTCTCGGAATAAAACGTTTATATCCCTCAGTATGCTTCCGCAGGTTGGATGGTGAGTTTTTCTAGGCCGTGATGTGGTTTGTTTTAGGCAAACATTTAAAACAAAACGAATCTTTAATCCTTTCAGAAAACTGAAACATGGGTTCATGGGCCAAGGGTGCGTGTGTTCCCCAGAAGAACCGCCTCCTTCTATTCTGCCATCAACTCACCGAGTTCAAATAACGCTGCTGAGAAATCACTGAACTTGATTTTATCCAGTCTGTGGACGTGACGTGACCCTAGTGATTACTGATCGGCTGTCTCAGTGTCACCTGCGAAAAAAAATCACGTTTTAGAAAAGAAAAAACATCCACTTTCAAAGCTGCTTCATAGTAGCGAGGAGCTTGATAGAAATGTAGTGGAGTGAAAAGTACGATATTTGTCTTTCGAATGTAGTGAAGTTAAAGTCATAAGTTTCCAAAAAAAATACTCAAAGTACAGATACTCAAAAAGTGTACTTAAGTACAGCACTCAAGTAAATGTACTTTGTTACTGTCCACCTCTGTCTGCATATTCCATAAGAGAGCACTTTTCAAATTAAAAAAGAAAACGTAATGAAGGCTGCTGGGTTTTGGTGCAAAATGAAGAAGTGAGTGTGACAAAGTGTCCAGAAGAACTGTGGCTGGTTCTGGAAGATGCTCAGTAAAACCTACAGATCATTTCCGCATAAAACTGCACTCACTGGACCTGAGACTACTCTTTTTTTTTTTTTTTTTTTTTTTTTTTTTTTTTAAAGCAAAATCAATAATTGGTCTCGCACCAAATATTGACTTTTATTTCATTTATTATGGCTTACTGATTATAGTTTTTTTTTTTTTTTTAAATGCTGAAACATTTAATTTCATCATTTTTAAGCCATTTTTGGTCAACAGCGTTTCTTTATATGTGCCTAAGACTTTTACACAGGACTGTAAATCGTACTTGTACTGTGTTTAAGAATTTCTGTTCAGGGCCCGGTCCCACAACACCGATACCTATAACTCTGACGGTCCCTCTGCCTGAATTTAGTTCCAGTCTGGAGCAGAAACACCACAACTATAATCCCCTCTATAATCTCGCTTGGTCCTGACACTCGGGGAAATAAACGCATGCAACTTAGGAAATAGTAACACGTTATTCTTGGTCATACTATACAGCTTGGGCTCCAAAACAACCCATACACACACACTGGTGGTTGGTATAATGCACCCAGGTCACAGATTATGGAAATATAACTTAAAAAAAAAAAAAAAGGATACAAAATACAGATTGATACGGATTTTAATACGGATGCTAATAATTTACAGATTGGTCACGGATGTTTCAGTATATTACAGATTGGTTACCAATTTCATACGGATGACGCATCACAGATAAAAAAATAAATAATAATAAAGTCGTCTAAAAACACATGTTTGGACTGCTGAAGTTCATAATTAAAATATCTTACCTGCATTTATGTTTATTGTTGATATTTCACGGAAAATATCACACATCCGTGTATAAAAGATCTGTGCTTTGTGTGTGTGTGTACACATCTCCATGACTTTGGGATGCAACAAGGATGTACAAAGATACCCAGGAAAAATAGCACGTGCTCAGGCAGCGTCACATGTAAACAATTAGCTGCTTGGTCAGGTGTTTTATCGGATCAGATTTTTCCACACCTGGGAAAATGGCTCCAGAAGCCAACTCACTGATACGGATAAACCCAGGCCTGGACTATAGGGATCGTTATCGGTCTGATATGAGCACCAACCATGTAAAGTGCAGGAGACGGATTTTGTTGATAGTTATCGTAATGGTGGGACCGGACCTTAACTCCTGCGTCTTGCTTTGCAGAACCCACATGCAGGACCTGAAGGATGTGACTAATAACGTTCACTATGAGAACTACCGCAGCAGGAAGCTCGCCGCCGTCACCTACAACGGGGCGGACAACAACAAGAGCAAAGGCCAGCTCACCAAGTGAGTGTGTGTGTTCAGTGTAACACACGTTTCCTTTCACGCCGTCACTCTGATGAAAATGTTGATAACATTTGTGATATACAGTGCTGTCTACAATTATTGGCACCCTGGTTAAGATGTGTTAAAAGCCTTAAAATAAATTCAATTTTTATTGCAGAAGCATAATCTCACTGAAAATTGTAGAATGTAACCCTTAACTCAAATGAATTAAAAAAAAAATAAATAAAAAATCCCTGACAAAGAAATAATTTTCATAAAATCACCTGTTCCACAATTATTGGCACCCATAACTCCTAGAAAATAAATGTAATTGAAGCATTTCTGTCATTTCTACTGTAGTTTATAAAGTTGATTAGCCTGGCAAGCCAGACTAAATGTGAATATTTAGTCTGGCCTCGCTCGTAGACATTTCCGAAGGGTGTGGGAGGAACAACCCGCTGTCTTTCAAACTGTCTCTGTGCGTATAGGCCAACGCTCTGACCAGTCAGCGCAACTGTGACGTAGTCAGAGCGACAGAAAGCAGTGGGGGAGGCCTTGAAATAAATAATTTTTCAAAATGCGTATTAATTAATAAACAGGTTCTAGATATTAAGAAGTTTGGAGATAATGACCACAAGTTTGGAGTCTGTACCACATACACATTTTTTTTCAAGTGTTTTTCAAGGGTTTGCTTAAACTGTTTTTGAGAGTTTTTATTTAGTGGTGTTTGGTGAAATAATTTCCCTTAAATTTAAAATAATGGGAAAATAAGAAACAATCAAAAAGTAATGTTTCAAAGCTGTTTATTAATTCTTCGTACTGCACACACTATCCCCATCCTTTTGGCTACGAGCGGAGCCAGCTGGTAGATCAGACTTTTGCCATAGCCGGTCGGCAAAACGGCGAAAACGTCCTTCTGGAAAAGGAATGAGCGGAGAGCCTCTTCCTGCTCATGTTTCAACCAAAACTCCAAGTCTAATTCTTCTAAAACTGATTCCAAAGCGGAGTCAAACGCGCGCTGTTCATTAGCCGTAGCCATCTTTCCTGTTGTGCTTTCTCCAGCGTCGCGCAGCTTTGTCGTCACTCCTGCAAAAGCCCGCCCAAAGAATCCAAACAAAAACCTTGTGTTGTGATTGGCGGGCACGATTTGATGCCCGGGGTGTTTTGTTGATATGGTGCGAGGCTAGACCCACTCGTAGGCAAAAATATTTTTGCCCGCTAGGCGGGTGGGTTGATCAGAGTATCTAGGAACCTTTAATTAGTAATTCATCACATCCTGTTTCCCTGGGGTATAAATATGATGTGACACAGAGGCCTATTTCTCTTATCCACTCTTCAACATGGGAAAGACCAGAGAACACACCATTCAAGTAAGGCAGATGTGTGTCGACCTTCATAAGTCAGGCAGTGGCTACAAGAAAATAGCCGCTCGCCTACACCTGCCCATATCTACAGTCAGAGGAATCATCAAGGAGTTTAAAACAACTGGAAGAGTGGCAAACAAGCCTGGATGAGGATGCAAGTTTATCTTGCCACCACGCACAGTGAGGAGGATGGGAAGAGAAGTAAAAAGTTCTCCAAAGCTCACTGTTCGAGAATTGCATCAAAGAGTAGCATCTTGGGGTCACAAAGTCTCCATAACAACCATCAGGCGCTTTCTACATGCCAACAAGCTGTTTGGGAGGCATGCACGGAAAAAGCCTTTTCTCACTTACAAGCGCAAATGTAAACGTCTGGAGTGCACTAAGCGGCACTGGGACTTCAACTGGGACCATGTGCTTTGGTCAGATGAGACCAAGATAGAGCTTTTTGGCAACAAACACTCTAATACATCACAAAAGATGAGTATGCGGAAAAGCACCTCATGCCCACTGTGAAGGATCAGTGATGCTGTGGGCCTGTTTCTCTTCCAAAGGCCTTGGGAACCTTGTTAGGGTGCATGGCATCATGAACTCTTTGAAATACCAGGACATTTTAAATCAAAATCTGGTGGCCTCTGCCCGAACGCTGAAGATGGGTCGTCACTGGGTCTTTCAGCAAGATAATAACCTTAAACATGTGGCCAAATCTATACAAAAACGGTTCACCAGCCACAAAATCAAGCTCCTCCCATGGCCATCTCAGTCCCCAGACCACAACCCAATTGAAAACCTGTGGGGTGAGCTGAAGAGGAGAGTGCATAGGAGACGACCCGGGACTCTGGACGATTTAGAGAGATTGTATTCTCCCATCTTGTGAAATGGTATAGGAGAAGATTAAGTGCTGTCTTGTTAGCAAAAGGGGGTTGTACAAAGTATTAACGTCAGGGGTGCCAATAATTGTGGCACACATGATTTCATGTAAAAGAATTTTCTTAATGTGGGATTTTTTTCCCCACTGAATAAATGCACTTGAATTAAAGGTTGGATTTCTCTCTCTTTGCATTGTTGTCCGATATTATTTAAAAAAAAATTATTAGAAGCCTAAGAACATATCTTAACAAGGGGTGCCAATAATTGTGGAGGGCGCTATGTATGTGTGTGTATATGTGGGGGGGGGTTTCCCCCTCATGTGCCATTTTATATTTATGTATATTGATTGTTTTGCGATATTGTAACTCGTCTCCAGTCTTTTAGTTTATAAAAGTCGCCTTTATTTTACTTTAGTGGAGATGATGTATTGTTTAAGGCGACGCCCTTTCCGGCAGCGTTTTAACCAGTGTAGCATGTGGCTCCCTGACCAGCATCAGCTGCCCCGAGATGACTGAAGCGCCTCACTAACACTGACTCCACCTCCACCCCGAGACGTTCAGCAGCATGCTAAAGTGTGTGTTTCTGTTCTTGTTTTTAGATTTGAGACAGTTGATGGCATGTAAGTGGCACGCTTCAGTTTCACACACAGCGCTGTCCCTCTTCTGCCTCTCCCGTCCCGTCCCGTCCCGTCCCATTCTGTCCTGTTTCTGCACTCGTGTCGTTTCCTTTCTCTCTGCTCCGCCCACTTTTGTGGCGCAAGACGCAAAACTAGAGCGGCGGTCAACGTGGGTGTGGAAACGAGTTACGTATAAAGGAGACTTTTAGTTAACACGAAGATCAAAGTCACTCTGGAGTATTGAATCTAAAACTGAGGATCAGTATCCGAGCTGATTAGTGTTTCTATAGTAACGGCGTGTACGAGGACTTGCGATGGCGAGTTTTGAGCTTTCTCCATAGCTGTGGGTTGTTTTTTTTTTTTTAAAGAAAGGCTGATGAGGGAACGACTGTTTATCAAAGTCCTTCCCACGCCTGTGGCGCATAGGGCGGTGCCGATCTCCATTTCCGTAGCCCTTGGCCTCTCACCGATTACATAGCTAGGGTTACAATATTGGGGGGCGGGTCCTCTGGTAACCGCGAGAGTTTGACTCTCCACTCGCATCTGTATTACAGCGTGCCTTGCCAGACGGCAGTAGGTACCATTTTTACGATGGTCTTTGGTACGACCAGACCGTGAGTAGAACTCGCGATCTCCTGATCGAGAGGCGGACACGCTAACCACTAGGCCAACTCGTGGTATAACGACTGTTTATAGATAAGCGATAACATGAACGGACGTGATTCTTTAGTCAGACATACATCGTATTTGTTTGCAAATGTTTTTAAGAGGAATAAAACACTTCAGGACGTACTGGAAATGGATCAACGTTGAGCAAATATTTCTGCCTTTCTTTTCCTTTTTTTTCCTGACAAATGAAGCTGAATTCTGAGCTTGCTCAAGCCTGAAGCTTTGGAGGTGAACAATCAGACCGCGGGTCCGAATCCATCTCAGATCCTTCTGGAAACTGTCGGATTTTCGCTGCTGACGCCGCTAACCCTGCTGCAGCTTGCGTAATTAACACTGAGGCTGTAAAGAAGCTCTGGTGTTTAGCTCCGTGTTGTAAAATGTCCGGTCTCTTTCCTCTGTCCGGCTTCTCTCCGGTGCTTTCTCTGGGGGTGTAAAGCGCTCTCTCTCTCTCTCTCTCTCTCTCTCTCTCTCTCTCTCTCTCTCTCTGTCTGTGTCTGTGTTCATTTCCTTCCAAATGCAAACTGCTAATTGTGTGTATCCGTGCATCTGCCTGTGTGTTTTGCGCTTTGTGTGTGTTTGTGAGAGAGCAGGAGTCCCCTGGCGCAGATGGAGGAGGAGAGGAGAGAGCACGTGGCCAAGATGAAGAAGATGGAGATGGAGATGGAGCAGGTGTTTGAGATGAAGGTGAAGGAGAAGCTCCAGAAGCTGAAAGACTCTGAGACGGAGGTAAGGCACCGGGTGATTGTTTATCCACAGACAGCAGCGCAGGTTGGTCGTGTTGTGCAGTTTGCCGTCTGTAACGGTGCGTCAGTGAGAAACGGAGGGGCGGAGTCAGTGCTTCTACAGCAAACTCGTTATACATACACACACTACGGCAGGAGTCAGTGTCACAGCGTACAGATGAGACTCCATACTGGATCTCTCTCTCTCTCTCTCTCTCTCTCTGTTCTAGCTTTCCTTTGCTCCTCCTTTTCATTTCTTTCCTTCCCCTTCTTTTTTCATGTTTTTTTTCTTTTCCATTGTTTTCTTCCTTTTCATTCCTTGGCTTCCCCTTTAATTTCTTTCCTTTCTTCATTTTCATTCCTTTTTCCTTTTCTTTTCCCTTTTTTCCTTTTCATTCCTTGACTTCCCCTTTTTCTTTCCTTTCATTTTCATTTCTTTTTCCTTTTCTTTCCCATGTTTTTCTTCCTTTCCATTGTTTTCTTTCTTTTCTGTTTTTCTTCCTTTTCATTCCTTGACTTCCCCCTTTTTAAATTTCTTTCCTTAGCTTTCTTCCTTTACTTTTCTTTCCCTTGTTTTTCTCTCTTCATTCCTTTTTTCCTTTCGTTTCTGAATTTTCTTCCTATCCAAATTTTCTTTTTGTTTCCTTTCCTTTCTTCATTCTCTTCCTTTCCTTTTTTCTTTCTCGTTCCTCCCCTCCTCTGTTCTTTTGCCCAGTTTTCAGAACTTCACTCGGTAACAGTTTGAATGAACACACGACCAGCATGAGTTTCAGCTTCGTTCAGTTGAATTTATTTTCTTGCAGAATTAAAAATGTTGGCGTGTGTAATGCTGATGTACTCGTGTGTGTGTGTGTGTGTGTTTGTGCTCCCTCAGCTGCAGCGGCGTCATGAGCAGATGAAGAAGAATCTGGAGGCTCAGCATAAAGAGCTGGAGGAGAAGAGGAGGCAGTTTGAGGAGGAGAAAGCCAGCTGGGAGGCTCAGCAACGCCTGGTGGAGCAGCAGAAACTCGACGCCTCTAGGTAAACACACACACACACCAGCATGAGGAATCACTTTCACACATGAATTAACCACCGCAGAGTCCCGATCTTAACCCCATTGAGAACCTTTGGGGTGCTGGAGAAGACTTTGAGTGATTTGACTTTTCTCTCTGATTGGCTCCTCTACTACTAGGATATCAGCTCGTATACCATGAGTAGAGGAAAACAAAATGGTGGAGCGCGTTGCTGAACCAACCGAGGACGAAATAAAAATTCTACCCAAAAACAAAACCCAAAAAAAGCAATAAAATATGGAATAAAAGTATTTGATGGTAAGAACATATTCCCCCCCCCCCCCCCCCCCCCAAGAATTATCGCATTTTTCACAAATTGCTACTGCCATTTTGCTGCTTTGTTTACATTCTAAGCGGAAATGATTTTGTCGAACGTTTTGTATAAAGCTTTTATTTATCGAATTTGCAAATAAATAAAAATGCTCTATTTCTCAATCCAGTGAATGTGGATAGAATAAAACAGTTATTCCACTCAGTCTCGTCGTACACGGATTATAGCCGCTATCAGCTCACGCACAGCTCGATTTTGTGGAATAACTTGAATGTATTGCACAAATAAAATTTTCCTAGAACAGCGTGCCCCGGAGTGTGTTATGCCGTACCTAACACATTGCTTAGTGTAAAAAATAAATAATTAACCATTAATGGATGATTTGCAACCACGTGATCAAAACGTGCTACGATGGCGGATATACAAAGCAACTCGGACGGCAGCCGCTGAAAGCGTGTCTGTAAATAAACAATGCTGAATTTTCTCACCACGATTCGAACGCTCGAGTGAAGATTCGGTACAAAGAGAAGATAGATATGTGGGTTTTGACCTGTATTATTTAAAAAAGTCAGACTTTCTGAAGATAAGACGCTTCTATTGACCATCGAGTACCCAGATCAGTTTGGAAATCTTAAATTTATGGAAGTTTTGAAATATTTTGTTTCAGTCAAAGTGATCTGACCTGGTATTAATTTCTCAGCTTCAGCCGTGGTGTCTTGGATCTCCACGGGCGAGCTACCGCATGCAGCTTCCGCTAATTCAGCCGTCTTCCTCCTCCTTTGAGCTCTTTGGTGTCGTTCGGCTGCCGAAGAATCAGATCCGACCCTGGATGAAACACAGCCCGTGTTCTGATTGGGTGCCCAGTCTGGATTGTTTCTATCGTATAATTTTGCTGGCGCTTCTAGAAGTGAAACGGTAATACACGCGTTAAGATGATAACGACTGAGTGAACCATGACGAGAGAGAGCGCTCATTTTATAGCGACATTCTAGCAACACGAAATAAAATTCTTCCATGATATTATCGAGAAAACTTTCAAATCTGACCTGAGATAAAATGATGACTGCAAACACGAGCTGTTTTGGTTTTAGAGAAAACGCTGTTGTTCAGCCGTGCTCGTCTCATCTCCTCTCCGTACTAAGCCTCAGAGTTTCCTCGCCCTCTTTCCGAATCACGGACGGAATTCTAAAGAATCGGAACATGCCACGGTCACGAGTACTGTCATGACCATGACCATATACAGCAGGGTCATTCCATGTCAATTCACACAAATGCCCAAAACCTCCCCAGTGACACCTCTTCAATTTGCCTTATTTTTATTTTCTTAGTGCCTTATGATGTCAAATGAAAGAATCCAAAATTTTAGCTTCCTAGCTCGAGCGTTTGAGTTATGGCCCTTCAAAGTTTGGGTGCCACGCCCACTTTTGGGGTCCGGGAATTGCGCACTTAATTTGCAAGCATTTTTGGAGGCCCATATTTTTTGTTCTAAGGGGGATATAGACCTGTAAATTGCTATATCTATGTATTCTGGCCCTGTCTATCAGATTATGCACCTATAAATAGCACAGGTTTACTAACTTTATAGATATTAACCCCTTAAGTGGATTTTTTAATGACACAATAATTTTTTTGACATTTCAGGGGTCCATATCTTGGAAAGTTTTTGTGTTGATAGGGTTTCAAGTAATTTATCATCATATTTGGGAACTCTACTGTGTACTTGGAGAGTTTCAGGGCACTCAGAGGTTTGGTGGGGGTGCAGGAAGGCCCCAAATATGGCTTCGGGACAAAATTACCATTTGGTACGCCCTACTTCAGGCCATTAGTTGGCCATGTGGGCACATGATGACTGGAATGAACCTTTAACCCTATCAACTGACACCTTTTATCAAACTTACGTTACTTAAGTACACAGTAGGGTTCCCAAATATGATGATAAATCAGTTGAAACCCTATCAACACAAAAACTTTCCAAGATATGGACCCCTGAAATGTCAAAAGAAAATTTGTCATTAAAAAAATCCATTTTTAAGGGGTTAATATCTCTAAAGTTAGTCAACTTGTGCTATTTTTAGGTGCAGAATCTGATAGACAGGGCCAGAATACATAGATATAGCAATTTACAGGTCTATATCCCCCTTAGAACAAAAGATATGGGCCTCCAAAAATGCTTGCAAATTTAAGTATACAATTCCCGGACACCAAAAGTGGGCGTGGCACCCAAACTTTGAAGGGCCAAAATTCAAAAACCGTTCCAGCTAGGAAGCTAAAATTTTGGATTCTTTCTTTTGACATCATAAGGCACTAATAAAATAAATATCAGGCAAATTGAAGAGGTGTCACTGGGGAGGGTGTGTGAATTGACATGGAATGACCCAGCACACAGATACGGCAGAGCTAAAAGAACGTTTAAAGCGGCGGAAAAACAGAGTTGCTAAAAAAAAACGTGACTGTTTTGTATGGAATGTCGCTTGACCCCACATTTGTATCTCCACCAACATGGCCAACATCCGGGTTTCGGTTTTGCTTTGACGTCACTTGCAAGTCAAGGATACAGAGACAGGGCCGTCGTGGCTCAGGTGGATAAGGCGCCATACCATAAATCCGGGGACCTGGGTTCGATTCCAGCCCGAGGTCATTTCCCGATCCCTCCCCGTCTCTCTCTCCCGCTCATTTCCTGTCTCTACACTGTCCTATCCAATAAAGGTGCAAAAAGCCCCCCCAAAAATATCTTTAATAAAAAAAAAAAAAAGGATACGGAGACGGTTAACACACACTCATATTTTCTTTTCTTTTTTTCTTCATAATGTCTCGTTTAATGCACTGATGAGATCCAACCAGTTGTGCTGCAAGTTAATTTGCGTGATGGTGCTGTGGATTGATCCCACTGTTCCGTTGATTTTGTTCTCAGGACTTTGGAGAAAAACAAGAAGAAGAAGATCTTTTAAAGTGTTTTAACCACCATGACGTACCAATTGCCAACGATGCCAGCCTGGACTGTCTGTCTGTCGGTCACGCATAACGAAATATCCCCACCCTCCCTGTGTGTGTGTGTGTGTGTGATCGGTCACCATCCGGCAACTGATGACACACAGGAACCACCATGATAATTAGTGAAGAAATGTTTCAGGGCTGAGCAGTATGATGTTTAGATCACAAGACATGAAACCTTTTTTATAATAAACAATATGTACAGCAGGTTTATGAACAAAGTGCAGAAAAAAGTACACTTAGTGCTGGTTAGAAAAATGATACGGGGGGGAAAAAAAAGACTCGTTAAATGAGTTTAACACTCGTTGTGAGGAACAATCACGATACTCTCAGAAAACCACATCATGACTGATTTACATCATCATATTGCCCCACCCTCCTCCGTGTTCTCTTCCTCAGTCCCCTCCTTTCGTTCCTCTCCACACCGGTGTGTAGTCCAGAGAGTCGCTTTTTCTCCCCCCTCGTCCCCCCAAACACGCCGACAGACTCCAATCCGAAACGACCGAAAGGCTGCAGTTCACCTCAGGCCATTTACTCATTTTATTTTTTTTAAAAAAATAAAAAGCAATTTTTTAAAAATGTGGCTTTAAATTTTTTTTTCTCCCCTTCTTTCTCTCTAAGAAATGTTAAGCTCTTCCATTTTGTGTAATTTAAGTTATCTATCCTCGGACCGCATTGTATAACTTTTTTTTTTTTTTGTAACATTTCATTTACTTTTGTTTTGCTCTGTTTATTACGTGTTCTTATATATTCGCCCCGCTACAGTGCTTGTTTACAGAGACGCTGCTTTAATTTACCGTAATCAACACGTCATAGTCGTTGTCGTCGTCTGGACTCGGAGCTTGCGTTAGAATCCTCGTGGTGAACACATTTACACCCTGCGTTCTCGTATCCGGTATCGGCTCGGGGTCACGGTGTATGATCAGACAGGTACCTCACTGGTGACCAGTTTAAAAAGGTTCTGTGGACAGTGGTAATGGACAACACTATTTGAGAGGCAAAATAGGCACTGTGTACCAATACCAATACGTCATTATACAGCTGTGAAGCATGGTGTTGGGTGCATCGCTTGCTTCACATTGCTTCAGCTTTGTAGTAATAATAATAACGTCGAGGAGAACTGATTTCCAGCAGCGCGCTAGCTGATCCAGTCACGATATGTGCTGATCCTCTTCCCTACCACTTTTAAGTGGTTAAATGCTATCTGATGACGATATCCGGAACACGTTAACGCAGGGTGTAAATGTGCCAGTGCTGGTGTGATGCTGTACACCACACTGAAAACGCACATTGAAACGGATTTCAGCAGAACTGCTCGTCCCTCCAAATGTCAGTTTGTGGAAAAAAAAATCACGTAACGTTAATGAGCACGCTGCAGCCAGATGACGATTTTATTCCCCACGGTGTTTCCTTCTGCTAGTGAGCAGTTACTGTAAGGCCTCAGTCACAAAACACGGTTACTCCGAAGGTTTTGAAGAACAGCTCTAATCCTACAAAGCCAGTTTGCAACTCCCGCCCCTTAAATATCTCTTTGGTATGATCCACATTAGCGCTCGCTGCTCATTGGCTGATCGGAACAGTGAGTGTGAGGTCCCGCCCACAGCTGGACATCCTCACACCCACATTTAGCTTTCCATTATGTACTGCACCTATATATATATATTATTTTTTTTAAAAAGTTGTTGTTGTTTCCCCACCCCACATTTTTATTGTACAAAGTCACATAATAAAACTGTGATGATGAACTTAAGTGCACAGAGTCATCGTGTATTTTTATTACGTTTTTCTTGACTTCACGTCACTGCATTACCGCAGCAATGCCACTGGTCGTAATAAGGATGCATATTTTATTTTATTTATAAATCAAAATGTTGACGGAGCATATAAATAAGTATTTAAAAATACCACACGCAACATATTAAACCCACATGGACATGAGACAACCATACGGATTAAAAGTTGCAAAAGTATGTTTTAACATTAACTTTTTTTTGTATGTTAAATGTATATAAATTAAGAGTTTTTAGGATTATCATTTGTGAAAACCTTTAATTATATTTTGTTTTGCATAAAAGACAAAGTGATTGTAGTGGGCGGGGTTTTTCTTTTTGTAAAGTTTTGATTGTTTAGTGTGTTATGTGCAAACTTGAAGGTCAAGTTGCCCTTTAACAACTTGAATACGGTATCATTACTGACCTGTAGGGGGCGACATTTACATACCAACCCAAGCACCACCATTCTGCTCTCACTGTTTAAATAATTAATTTCTTATTTAAATTAATTCATGAGAAACTTATACTAAAGTCTAAGTACAGTGAGGGGGGGACTTTTTTCCCCTCCTCCCCCGCCCTCAGTGATTCTTTTACGTCATTGTGGTTCCATAAGGTTGGAAATTCTTGGAATTTGAGAAACATTTATGCTCGGAGTCAGCAGGTGACCTGGCATGTCGTTCTGCTCTCTGATTGGCCTGCTGCTTTCCCAGGATATGTAGTCAGGCACTGTGACGGCCAATCGGAGCTGGATGCTGTCAGGCAGGGGTGTGAGTTACAAATCCGAGCTTTCCAGGTCAACAGCACGCAGGGCATGTTGGCCATGCTGTCTGTCTACTGTTTGACCTCGTAGTTGAGGCTGTATGGTGGATTTCAGTTGTGAAACTGTCTGTTTTTATCAGATTTTAAAAAGACTGAGGTTTTTTTTTTTTTTTTTATAATTATTATGGCCAGGCTATCTGCCCAAACTGATAATCGTATTATCAGTTTTTCCTTTGGTTAATCAGACACAAGGTACGCCACCACACTTGCTGGAGCAGTTCAGGGTTGGGCGCCTTCCTCAAGGGCATTTCAACCAGTCCTGCTGGTCCAAGGAATTGAACCAGCAACCTTTTGGTCCCAAAGCCATTTCTCTAACTATTAGGCCCTGGTTTCCCCACTGTACTTGAGAAATGTACACTACCGTTCAAAAGTTTGGGGTCACCCAGACAATTTAGTGTTTTCCATGAAAAGTCACACTTTTATTTACCACCATAAGTTGTAAAATGAATAGAAAATATAGTCGAGACATTTTTCTGGCCATTTTGAGCATTTAATCGACCCCACTCTGGGTCCCTGCAAATGGGTGTAGTTTTGAAAACCAGCTGGGACCCAATATGCTTATGTCATTCTCTATTCCTGTGTTGATAAGAAATAGAAAACATAGAGCACATTTAACCCAGGGGGTAAACCAGTCTAATCTCCTTCCTGTTTTAAAACAATATCAGAGTGCACAAGCAGATATTACTTCTAGACTTTCTGTAAAGCTAGCTCTTCTGAACGTTAGATCACTTTTTTTAAACAAGTCATTTTTAATTAATCTTATCTGCAAACCCAATCTTGATTTTTTGCTTCTAATTGAAACTTGGCTGGATCAAGCAAATAGTGCTACCACCCTTATTGAAGCAGCTCCCCCAAATTTTAATTTTTTGAATGTTACCCGACAAGGGAAAGGTGGAGGGATCGCAAATGTATTCAAAGTCTCTTTTCAATGTAAACAATCCTCACTTGGTGATTTTACATCCTTTGAACACTTATGTGCACTTGTTACATGCTCTCCTAACATATTATTAACTATTTATAGGCCTCCGAGACATTCAGCCAAAGCCTTTCTTGAAGAGTTTGGTGAACTGGTATCAGTCATTTGCTTAGAGTTTGATTGTCTTATTATATCTGGGGATTTTAACTTGCATGTAGATAATACTGAAAACACTTATGCCAAAGAACTACTTGCACTTATTGACAACTTCAACCTAGTACAACATGTACAGGGGCCGACCCACTCTCGTGGTCATACCCTTGACCTTGTCATCACAAAGGGACTTACTGTTTCTACTACTGTTGTTGACCTGGCCTTATCTGATCATTTGTGTTTTCTCTGATGTTTCTATGTCTCCTCACATTCAGAACAGCTCAACGACTATGGGTAGGAGAGTCATAAACGACAACACGTGCTCTCTTTGAGCAAGCTCTCTCTCAGAACTCAGCCAAAATGTCAGACTCTGTAGATGATTTACTGGAATTTTTTAATTTAAATATGACCCAAATTATGGATGATATTGCTCCATTCAAAATCAAGAGTCGATGATAAGCAGAAAGCACCATGGAAGCAGTACCCGGCTGTTAAACTGCTAAAGAGAGAATGTAGAAAGACTGAAAGAAAATGGCGCAAATCTAAACTTCACATCCATTATCAAATCCATAAAGAGATGCTTTGTAATTATAATTATGAAATTAGTAAAGCAAGACAGTCTTTCTTCTCCAACATCATAAACAGGAATATGAACAATGCCCGTGTGCTATTTTCAACAGTAGAGAAGCTAACTAATCCCCCACCACAATTAGCACCTGAACTTCTCTCAGTTAATAAATGCAATGAGTTTGCATCCTTCTTCAAAGGGAAAATTGATAAAATACGGCAGAATATTGCTCATAATATATCTCAGTTGCAAAAAATTGAAAAACTGCAATCACCAATGACACAGATAGATAACTTCAACACAATGTCAGAATTTTGTTTAATTGATTGAGACTCTTGGAAAAACTGTACAAAATCTCGGTTCCTCAACATCTGAATTGGACATTCTGCCCACCAACTTTTTTAAGTCTGTTCTTCATCTTATAATTACAGATGTGCTTCAAATTATAAATACATCCCTAGAGACTGGTGTTGTTCCTGTGTCCCTGAAAAAAGCCGTTGTAAAGCCCCTACTTAAAAAAAATAATCTGGATCCTTCAGTATTAAATAACTACAGGCCAATATCAAATTTACCATTCATCGGGAAAATCCTTGAAAAAAATTGTCTTCAATCAATTAACTGCCTTCTTGATATCAAACAGCCGTTTTGATAATTTTCAGTCAGGATTTCGTGCCAATCACAGCACTGAAACAGCGCTGATTAAAGTTATAAATGACATACGTCTTAATACTGATGCAGGCAAAACATCGGTCCTGGTGTTACTGGACCTCAGTGCAGCTTTTGATACTGTTGATCACAGCATACTGCTATATCGACTTGAACACTGGGTTGGATTGACTGGTAAAGTTATCAATTGGTTAAATTCATACTTAAGATAGAAGCTTCTTTGTTACCCTGGGAAATTGTTCCTCAACGTCAATGTCCTTGACCTGTGGTGTCCCCCAGGGGTCGATCCTTGGACCATTACTATTCAACCTTTATATGCTCCCACTTGGGCAAATTATCAATAACAATTCAATTTTGTATCACTGCTATGCAGATGACACCCAAATTTATTTTACTTTATCACCTAATGATTATGCCCCCCTTGAACGTCTCTACCAGTGTATCGACCAAATCAACAACTGGATGTCACAAAATTTTCTTCAGCTGAACTCAGATAAAAAAGAAGTAATTCTATTTGGAAAAAAAGATGAAAGACTCAGGATTACCACTATTCTTGACACAAAGGGGATTAAAACTAAAGATATGGTTAAAAATCTTGGTGTTTTCATTGACAGCGAGCTAAACTTTGACAGTCACATGAAAGCAATCATTAAATCGGCATTTTATCACCTAAAAAACATTTCCAAACTAAGAGGACTTATGTCAAAAAATGATCTGGAAAAACTGATACATGCCTTCATCTCTAGTAGGGTTGACTACTGCAATGGCCTTTTCACAGGCCTGCTCCATCATTATCCAAATGGTCAGCAGCTACAAGATTTTATTATACTATTATATTTATTATATTTCTTTGGATTTTCTATTATAGAGAGGATTCGTTGTACACACTTAAGATTTCGATCCATGAGTAAGATCCTGATTCAGATAATTAGTAGACTTGAGGTATGTAAAGGATGCCCTCTGGATATATGATGAAATGAAGCTTGGGCATTACAATTAGATTAGCTACAGCATGAACAGACATAAACATACATAATACTAATCACTTAAACCAACCCACAAAAAAGTGCCAATCTTGATTTGGGTGTTGATTGATTAATTTTATCAGAGTTTGATTGGCATGTTTGCACCTGCCCAAACAGACTCCTAGCCCCTCTCGCGCTCTCTGCTTTCTACTAAAGGCGACTACGTTTCCTCATTTCAAGTCAAGTTTATTTGTATAGTGCTTTTAACAATAAACATTGTCACAAAGCAGCTTTACAGAATTTGAACGACTTAAAACATGAGCTAATTTTATCCCTAATCTATCCCAATGAGCAAGCCTGTGGCGATTGTGGCAAGGAAAAACTCCCTCAGACGACATGAGGAAGAAACCTCGAGAGGAACCAGACTCAAAAGGGAACCCATCCTCATTTGGGCAACAACAGACAGCATGACTATAACGTTAACAGTTTTAACATGAAGTCAGTTTTGTTGGTGTTATAAACTCTTCATTGATGGAAACTTGAGTGCAAAACTGTTCATGACAACTGCAGTCCTAAAGTTAGCAAGTCAGCTGTAGTCCTCAGCCATAAAAGCATTACTGTAAGAGTCCAGAGCGTCCTCCAGGTGTAACCCTCAACTGTCCGCATGGGGCCGTCCTCTACAGGAGCGATGCGATCAGACTCCAACCAGACACAGGGCAGCAGGATGGATCAGGCAGGTCCGAGGAGCAGAAGAGGCCAGCATCTCGATCCCAGGACTGACATGTAACTCAGAGGGACAGATTGGGGGGGGGGGGGGGGGGAGAGAAAACACAGATTGTTGGATATGTCCAATGTCACCTGAATAAGTAGGAACAGGATACATATTTCACTGAGTACAAGCAACTATGACAGCATAACTAAAAGGGGAGACCCAGAAGGTAACACAGGCATGAGGGAGCCCCGGGACATAAAGCAGCAGCCACTACACCGTCAACAAACTCGAGTGAGCAAGCGAGTGGGGACTGACAGCATCCATACATCCCAGTTTACCAAAACACTCTGTCTGAGGACCCTCCAGATCTACACCTTTACCTCATAAACACCATTAACACAAGGCTCGACTAAACAGATATGTTTTCAGCCGAGACTTAAACACTGAGACTGTGTCTGGTTCCCGAACACTACTTGGAAGGCTGTTCCATAACTGTGGGGCTTTGTAAGAAAAGGCTCTTACGACTTCACTTGTCTGATGTTTTCATCTAAATCAGGCATGTTTCACTGAACTGGAGAAGAAAAAAAACCAGGCAGTTGTTGAATTGTCAATATAAATATACTGTATGTTTTCCTTCTTTCCAAAACAATGAGTATTAATATATTGTTGGTACCTCCTTAACATTGATAAAAAAAAAACCTCCACTATTCCAGAAAGGCTTTCCATTAGATTTTGGGGTGTGGCTGTGAGGACTTGTGTTCATTCAGTTCAGCTACAAGAGCATTAGTGAGATTAGGTACTGATGTTGAGGAGGTTCCAGTTCATCCCAAAGGTGTTCAGTGCAGGACACTCGAGTTCTTCCACTCCAACTTTAACACACCATGTCTTCATGGAGTTTGCTTTGTGCACGGGGGCATTGTCATGCTGGAACAGCATACAGTGTGCTTCAGAAATTGTGGTCACCATTCGGGAAAGAAATGCATACTGGTGTGAAGGCCAGGTGTCCACATACTTTTGGCCTTAGTGTGATGATTCCCCCCCCCCCCCCCCCCAAGAAATCCACTTGTATAAAAGTTAACGTCCGTTATTTGTTTTATTTTCTCTGAAAGCTTTTTCAGACTCAGCAGGTGATGTGACTTTTCATTCTGCTCTCTGATTGGCCTGCTGATTTCCCTGGATACCGGCATGACCAATCAAAGCTGAATGTTGTCCCCGTCTTTGGCAGGAGCGTACGATTTCTTGATATTCTGGGTCAACAGCACACAGGACATGTTGTCTTACCCTTGGCATGAATTGACAAGCGCTTGCTGTTTCAGCATCATTTTGCAATAGATTTATAGTGAATGTTGGCAACTCAGTGGTTAAGGTTCACTTTCCGTGACCAAGAGGTTGACTATCGATTCATCATTTAAACCTAAATGACCTGTTTTAGACACCAGCTCTGAGTATTACTCTGTATGTGGTTCATAATACTGTATTTGTGTTGATAAATAAGGTTATAACCTCCAGTATTCCAGGTTGTATGACATTCAGACTTCAACTCTTAAGTTGCAATTTAAAAAAAAAAAAACAGATTTTGAGAAATAAGAAAATTGTTCGCACAGTCGAGGCTTTATTTAAGTGTGTGCAATAGGTAAGTAACTGAACCTTACAGTTGCAAGTATGTAAAAACTTTGGAAACAGGTGGGTTTCTACATCAGTTAGCCACAGGTTTCGAAAAGATCCTCAGTACTTCTGGTGCAAGGTTCTCTGAACAGATATAAGAAAAAAAGGAAAAGGGGAACTGAACACCAAAACAAAAACTTTGTTCTAGCTGTGAAGCATGGTGGTGGGTGCATCGCTTGCAATCACTGTAGGAACACTGAATCCAAACTTATCAAAAAATTTTTACAGGAAAATGATGCACATGAAAGTTCCAGTAGAACGGTTTTGTTTATTTTTTTTAAGAAAATTGCTAACACTTCCTGGTAAAATTTTTCCATACAGTTTTTGTTTCTCTGGAGTTGTGATTTTTAATGAAATGGCAACCAGATGGAGTTTAGAGAAAATAAAGAAAGGTCTGTTATTAGTTCCCAAACCTCCTTGAGTTCTAATGTTAGGGTTGTTGTCTCATCTCATTATCTCTAGCCGCTTTATCCTGTTCTACAGGGTCGCAGGCAAGCTGGAGCCTATCCCAGCTGACTACGGGCGAAAGGCGGGGTACACCCTGGACAAGTCGCCAGGTCATCACAGGGCTGACACAGACACAGACAACCATTCACACCTCACATTCACACCTACGGTCAATTTAGAGTCACCAGTTAACCTAACCTGCATGTGTTTGGACTGTGGGGGAAACCGGAGCACCCGGAGGAAACCCACGCGGACACGGGGAGAACATGCAAACTCCACACAGAAAGGCCCTCGCCGGCCACGGGGCTCGAACCTGGACCTTCTTGCTGTGAGGCGACAGCGCTAACCACTACACCACCATGCCACGCGATTAGTGACCAATACAAGGTAATTCAAGTTTTTCCTGAGGTACAAATTGTCTTAACTTAGCAATAAGACCAACTGATTTACTGACTGGTGCAAATAATCAATATGATTTTTCCAAGAAAGCATACTGTCCATCAATAAGCCCAAAAATTTGACAGATTCCTTTTTTTTTCCTTATGCTAGAAATCACTGAGATAGAGAATCAGGAATTTTTAACAACAACATCTGAATTAATTTTTCTTTGGTTATAAAGGTATTCGACAATAAATCAGGACCGAATAGGGTCGGGTATCGTTTGGGTTTTTTTCTGAGACTGGTGCTAAAACGGTGCTTTTAAAAAGGAGAAACAGAAGACAGACGAATTTTGAATGTGGAGCAAATGGTCCAATATAAAGCCAACTTTACTGCAGTGCATTTAAATAGCACTGAAACGAGGCACTGAAATCTGCATCGCAGTTCGGTCCTGTAGATACCGATCATATCAGAACTGGTGCCATATTGGCACCGGGTTTGGGTACCCAACCCTAGTGTTGAAAATAACTTTTGTATCCATGCAAGTGTATCCACTGTGAAGTGAAAAGCCTCGAGGGATGATGAGGACCAGGAGAGGAAGATGGCAGGCGGTGATGTGTGTGTGTGTGTGAGAGAGAGAGAGAAGAGTTGGCTGATCCACAGAGCATCTTTTGCAAAGGCTAGTCCTCTACAAAGACGTGTGCCAGTTGGCCATCGCTCAGTGAGTCAGTCCTAGCTACTGGTGGTCATGACGACAGAGTGCTGGCGTACAAAGAAAGTGCAGCTCACAGTATGTGTGTGTAATAATAGTTGCTCCTTTCAACATCAATTTACACAACACACTATTCAGGAAGAGTCATTTTCCACTGTCTCACTCTGACACTTTAAAATAACTCACGCACACCCAGAAGAGCACTGGTGAGCAACAAAAGTAACCAAGTGATGTAATAGGGTGTCTCAGCTTACAAAAACACAACAAGACTGAGAGAATTTGTGCCCCAGTTTCTTCGTACCCCTTGCTGGTCAGTTATAATTACATGGATCTCTATTTGGTAGGAACTCCATCGTTGCCAAATGCCCCACTGAGGTGAGAGGAGGACATTAAAGGTATACTCCACTTTCCCCCCCCCCCCTCCCATCCTAATCTCTATCTAGTGCATCTGTAACATGTGTGCAATTACTATGGAAAATAATTTTATTCTGAGAAAAGAACAAAAACACAAAACCCCTCATTATTAAAATCTCATCTCATCTCATTATCTCTAGCCACTTTATCCTGTCCTACAGGGTCGCAGGCGAGCTGGAGCCTATCCCAGCTGACTACGGGCGAAAGGCGGGGTACACCCTGGACAAGTCGCCAGGTCATCACAGGGCCGACACATAGACACAGATAACCATTCACACTCACATTCACACCTACGGTCAATTTAGAGTCACCAGTTAACCTAACCTGCATGTGTTTGGACTGTGGGGGAAACCGGAGCACCCGGAGGAAACCCACGCGGACACGGGGAGAACATGCAAACTCCACACAGAAAGGCCCTCGCCGGCCACGGGGCTCGAACCCGGACCTTGCTGTGAGGTGACAGCGCTAACCACTACACCACTGTGCCACCTATATAATATGGACGTATGTTTATCATTGGCCTGCCTAGATTAATATTTGACTATTTGCAGGCCAGTGGGGTAATGTAACTTGTAATTATTTAAATAAATGACTTGTGCTGCATAATTCCTCCCACTGCTGATCCACTCTGAGACGGAAACCCAATGCTTTCCAGTGTCTTGCCTGTTTTCACCACCAACTGATCATCTACAACAGAACAAACGCTGCCTACTCTTCATATCCTATCCAAATCAGAGGTTTCATATAATGTTGCCTGCGAAGATCCTCCATCTGGTGTTTTCTTCTTAAATGGATGTATAATTGTTCTCCACATCCCATAAGTATCCCATGATCCTGTGCATCAGCTCTGGCGTAACAGCTACTCCCTACAAAGTCTATTCTGGGTTACGTTTCTGTAATTACACCTCCTCGTTTCTTTTCTTTTCCTTTCATCCCATCCTCACTACTCAGCTCGTCCCACTGAGGAAGCGGAGAAAGGATGCGGGAATGGGAAATGAGGACAGGAGAAATCAAGAACGAGCGTATTTCACGTCACTCAGGGAAGCGTCACGGTAAAGAGACTTTAGTGACGTGTTTTAAAGCTGTATTAACTGCATAAGTGATTTTCTTACATGACCCTGCAGAACAGGATAAAGCGGCTAGAGATAATGAGATATAAGATGAGAAATTATTCTTAAAACATTACTGAACATCTATGTTTTTAAAGTGAGGCCTAGTCACTGAATTTCAGTCGAGGATTTTGTTTCGATCCAATATTTATTTCATTAAGACGCTTAATTTTGTATTTGTGGTTCTCATTATATTATTGTGCCATTTCTTGTCGTTTGTTTTTTGGGAGAAGGGGTGTGGTTATACTGTAAGCTTACATCATATGCTAGAAGAAAAAATATTTCTCAGTAGTAAACAACTAAAGACTCGTATATCTCCTACATTGGGCTACTAGCACCCAGTGGTAAGACGAATTTCCATTTTGAAATATCGGTACAATAAAGTCACATAAAGGGTTAACGTTAGCTTGGGTGAGGTTTTTTGTGTTTACGCTTTTCTCCAGCTTACTAAAAAAGGAGCATTACAAGTATGATGAACATAGTTGATGTTCGTTTTCGAGATCTCCTGCAGACACTGGGTGTGAAATAGCGCCATCATTATTATATAGTGGACAAGGCTGGGCCAAGAGCGGGAGTGGCGTTTCGGTTATAATACAGAAGCGTTTGTGCAGGTAGCCCTGTGGTAAATCCGTAACGGTGCTGGACGTCGATCTGTTTCAGATAGATAGATAGATACTTTATTCACCCCAAAGGAAATTAAGGCATCCAGTAGCTTATATGACACACAAATACACACGTACAAATGTAAAAGAAATGGAAAAAATAAAAGTCTTGCATAGGCGCTAATATAGCCAGCAAAAGAAAAAAAAAAAGACAGTCTGGGTATAGGCTGACATGCTGTGGTGGGGACAGAGTGAGGCAGACTCCTGCCCAAAAGTCCATTTCACCCCTCCCCTTCTGTGGTGAGTTGAAGATCTGGAGGGCCCTGGGGTCAAAGGACCTCCTCAACCGGTCTGTTGAGCATGACAGCGACAGAAATCTGCCACTAAACATGCTCCTCTGTCTGACAAATGTGCTCTACAGGGGGTGATGGTCATTGTCCATTATTGACAGCAGCTTGTTCCAGGTCTCCAGCTCAATGCAACAGCAGAGCCAGCAGCCTCTCCAGTCGCCCAGCATCTCTCTTTCCCCAACACACCACAGCATCGAAGAAGACACGGACCATGACAGACTGGGAAAAACATCAGGAGGAGTTTGCTGCAGATTAGGGCTGCACAATATATCGAAAAAGTATCGATATCGCGATATCATAGTTTGCGATACACATACCGCAAAAATTACTTAAATTTCGATAAAAGGCACATTTTTCTGTGCCGTCCAATCACATTTGAATGTCAACAAGCGCCGTGGGATAACTCCGCCCCCTATTGCAAAACAAGTAAAATCCTCGTGGTGATGGCGGAAGCGGTAACAAGTGTGGTGAGACAAACTTGTGTGAGGAGGAACTGGTTTCCAAAAAAAAAAAAAAGTACTTTGGATTCAGGAGGGATGACGTACTGCAAACTCAGGTACTTTGCAAGACATGTACCTGTAAAACAGTGGTGGGGCGGCTCACTGGGACAAACACTGCTGTACAGAAGCATAAAAACATAAAACCGTGCTCGCTCACTCTCTCTCACACACTACCGCTCGCTCACTCTCACACACACCACTGCTCTCTCACCCGCATGTGTTATTAACAGATTGTGTTTGAGTTTATGGTGAATCTGTGTCGCTCACCTTCATCTCCCGGGAGCCGCTGAAATTGCCATTTTGAATGCTTTATGTTAATGTAATGTACATAGTTTTCAGTTTTTTGTTTACTTCAACTTAAGACATTTTCTGCTGCGCTCACAAAAATTAAGAGATTTAAAGATGATTGATGGACACCATTGCAGGTGTAGCCATGTTTTTCCAATAAAAAATAATGTTGGAATGGAAGCGATGCATTGGGTGTTTTTTTTTTAAAATGCTAGATACAGGGCAGAACGGCGAGTAGAGGTAAGAAAAACATTATATATTTAATTATCGTGATACATATCGATATCGAGATATTCAGTCATGTTATCGAATATCGCATATTTTTCTGATATCGTGCAGCCCTACTGCAGATGTTCAAGAACCCCAACCGCTTCAGGGTCACTAGGTGGAATCTTTAATCAAAGTCTCCTTGAGTACAAGTTTTAGGAAGGACTGGACTGGGGTCGGCGGCACGGTGGTGTAGTGGTTAGCGCTGTCGCCTCACAGCAAGAAGGTCCTGGGTTCGAGCCCCGGGGCCAGCGAGGGCCTTTCTGTGCGGAGTTTGCATGTTCTCCCCGTGTCCGCGTGGGTTTCCTCCGGGTGCTCCGGTTTCCCCCACAGTCCAAAGACATGCAGGTTAGGTTAACTGGTGACTCTAAATTGACCGTAGGTGTGAATGTGAGTGTGAATGGTTGTCTGTGTCTATGTGTCAGCCCTGTGATGACCTGGCGACTTGTCCAGGGTGTACCCCGCCTTTCGCCCGTAGTCAGCTGGGATAGGCTCCAGCTTGCCTGCGACCCTGTAGAAGGATAAAGCGGCTAGAGATAATGAGATGAGATGAGATGGACTGGGGTCCAGTCGCCCAGCGTCTCTCTTCCCCCAACACACCACAGCATAGAAAAGAACACTGGCCATGACAGACTGGGAAAACATCAGGAGGAGTTTGCTGCAGATGTTCAAGAACCCTAACCGCTTCAGGGTCACGAGGTGGAATCTTGTACTCAAAGAGACCTTGATTAAAGTTTTAGGAAGGACTGGACTGGGGTCCAGTCGCTCAGCGTCTCTCTTCCCCCAACACACCACAGCATCAAAGAGGACACTGGCCATGACAGACTGGGAAAACATCAGGAGAAGTTTGCTGCAGATGTTCAAGAACCCCAACCGCTTCAGGGTCGCTAGGTGGAATCTTTAATCAAAGTCTCCTTGAGTACAAGTTTTAGGAAGGACTCGACTGGGGTCCAGTCACCCAGCGTCTCTCTTCCCCCAACACACCACAGCATAGAAAAGAACACTGGCCATGACAGACTGGGAAAACATCAGGAGGAGTTTCCTGAAGATTTTCAAGGACCCCAACCACTTCAGGGTCACGAGGTGGAATCTTGTACTCAAGGAGACCTCGATTAAAGTTTTAGGAAGGACTGGACTGGGGTACAGTTGCTCAGCGTCTCTCTTCCCCCAACACACCACAGCATCAAAGAGGACACTGGCCATGACAGACTGGGAAAACATCAGGAGAAGTTTGCTGCAGATGTTCAAGAACCCCAACCGCTTCAGGGTCGCTAGGTGGAATCTTTAATCAAAGTCTCCTTGAGTACAAGTTTTAGGAAGGACTCGACTGGGGTCCAGTCACCCAGCGTCTCTCTTCCCCCAACACACCACAGCATAGAAAAGAACACTGGCCATGACAGACTGGGAAAAACATCAGGAGGAGTTTGCTGCAGATATTCAAGGACCCCAACCACTTCAGGGTCACGAGGTGGAATATTGTACTCAAGGAGACCTCGATTAAAGTTTTAGGAAGGACTGGACTGGGGTCCAGTCGCCCAGCGTCTCTCTTCCCCAACACACCACAGCATCCAAGAGGACACTGGCCATCACAGACTGGGAAAAACATCAGGAGGAGTTTGCTGCAGATGTTCAAGAACCCCAACCGCTTTAGGGTCACTAGGTGGAATCTTTAATCAAAGTCTCCTTGAGTACAAGTTTTAGGAAGGACTGGACTGGGGTCCAGTTGCCCAGCGTCTCTCTTCCCCCAACACACCACAGCATCAAAGAGGACACTGGCCATGACAGACTGGGAAAACATCAGGAGGAGTTTGCTGCAGATGTTCAAGAACCCCAACCGCTTCAGGGTCACGAGGTGGAATCTTGTACTCAAGGAGACCTCGATTAAAGTTTTAGGAAGGACTGGACTGGGGTCCAGTCGCCCAGCGTCTCTCTTCCCCCAACACACCACAGCATCAAAGAGGATACTGGCCATGACAGACTGGGAAAACATCAGGAGGAGTTTGCTGCAGATGTTCAAGGACCGCAACTGCTTCAGGGTCACAAGGTGGAATCTTGTACTCAAAGAGACCTTGATTAAAGTTTTAAGAAGGACTGGACTGGGGTCCAGTCGCCCAGCGTCTCTCTTCCCCAACACACCACAGCATCAAAGAGGACACTGGCCATGACAGACTGGGAAAAACATCAGGAGGCGTTTGCTGCAGATGTTCAAGAACCCCAACCGCTTCAGGGTCACAAGGTGGAATCTTGTACTCAAGGAGACCTCGATTAAAGTTTTAGGAAGGACTCGACTGGGGTCCAGTCGCCCAGCGTCTCTCTTCCCCCAACACACCACAGCACAGAAAAGAACACTGGCCATAACAGACTGGGAAAACATCAGGAGGAGTTTGCTGAAGATTTTCAAGGACCCCAACCACTTCAGAGTCACGAGGTGGAATCCTGTACTCAAGGAGACCTCGATTAAAGTTTTAGGAAGGACTGGACTGGGGTCCAGTCGCCCAGAGTCTCTCTTCCCCCAACACACCACAGCACCAAAGAGGACAATGGCCATGACAGACTGAGAAAACATCAGGAAGAGTTTGCTGAAGATTTTCAAGGACCCCAACCACTTCAGAGTCACGAGGTGGAATCCTGTACTCAAAGAGACCTCGATGAAAGTTTTAGGAAGGACTGGACTGGGGTCCAGTCGCCCAGAGTCTCTCTTCCCCCAACACACCACAGCATCAAAGAGGACAATGGCCATGACAGACTGGGAAAACATCAGGAGGCGTTTGCTGCAGATGTTCAAGGACCCCAAGTCAAACAGACCTCGATTAAAGTTTTAGAAAGGACTTATTGTCTTGGAGACCAATAGTGCAGTGTGTGGGAGGAAAATGTGGTGAGGTTTGAGACCCAAGAACAAGAAGAACACGTTCTGTTCTGATTGGCTTTCCATAGCGCGCGTCATGCGTCATCAGGAACCACGCCTCATTAGCGGCATGCGAGCCACGCCCCCTCATCCCGACTAGTGAGTGCATGAGCTTGTTTGGTTTGAGTGGAAGCTCGAGTCCCTTCAAGTGCGCGCGCACACACACACGCGCTGCAGAGAAGATCGAGAGATCCGTCCAGTGCGGCTCATGCGCGCTGTCTCGTGGCTGTAGCGGCTCAGGGTTCAGGGGTCATGGGGGGAAACCTGGGCTGCCACCGCTCGCTCCCGGCGGACCCCGCGGACGTGCGGCAGCGCGGGCGCAAGTTCAGCGCGACCTGCAGCTTCGCGCACGTCTCCGCGCACAACCCCGAGCGCCTGAACGTGAACGCGGCCAGCGAGGAGGAGCTCATGACCCTGCCGGGGGTCAGCCGGACCGTCGCGCGCGCCATCGTGGAGCACCGCGCGCGCATCGGCGGCTTCAGGAAAGTGGAGGACGTGGCCCTGGTGAGCGGCATCGGCGCCGCCAAGCTGCAGCTCATCAAACCGGAAATCTGCGTCTCGAGCCGCAGCAGCAAGGAGCGCGAGCAGCTGGAGCACTCGTGGACGCCGTCCTCCCATCCCAACTCCCCGGGCGCGTGCACGGAGCTGCGCCTGCCCCCCGGCGGACCCGCGCGCATGGCGTCCGAGCGCCCCGACCTGCAGCCTCCGCCGGGCGCGCGCCACGGAAAGCCAGTGGTGCGCGTGGCCACGTGGGACCTGCAGCGCTGCTCGAGCGACAAAGCCAACAACCCCGGGGTCAAAGAGGTGGTGTGCAGGACCCTGCTGGAGCGCGAGTGAGTTACACTGCACATGCGCACTCCATACAGGGCACAAGTCATGCGACGCGCGTGATCGGAGCTATGACACAAAGTATCATGATATCGAAAACCTTTAAATCGCGCACTATATGTATCACAATACACTCTCTCTCTTCTCGGCTGCAGGACTGGAACCCAGTGTGTTCTGTTTTCTGTTGCGTGCTGAGATGCTTTTCTGCTCACCACGGTTGTAAAGAGTTGCTATGAGTTGTTGTTGTGTCCTTCCTGGCAAAAAAAAAACAAAAAAAAGCTCGAACCAGTCTGTCCATGTTCCTCTGCCCTCTCTTATCAACCAGGCGTTTGTTTACTTTCCTCCCACAGAACTCTCACTCGATGTTTTTTGTTTTTCGCACCATTCTGTCTGTGTAAACTCTAGAGACTGGTGTGTGTGTGAAATACTTTCATTTCAGAAAGTCACACTTTGAGATCACAATAATATATTTTTTTCCCCAGTCGCCTCACAGCAAGAAGGTCCTGGGTTCGAGCCCCGGGGCCGGCGAGGGCCTTTCTGTGTGGAGTTTGCATGTTCTCCCCGTGTCCGCGTGGGTTTCCTCCGGGTGCTCCGGTTTCCCCCACAGTCCAAAGACATGCAGGTTAGGTTAACTGGTGACTCTAAATTGAGCGTAGGTGTGAATGTGAGTGTGAATGGTTGTCTGTGTCTATGTGTCAGCCCTGTGATGACCTGGCGACTTGTCCAGGGTGTACCCCGCCTTTCGCCCGTAGTCAGCTGGGATAGGCTCCAGCTTGCCTGCGACCCTGTAGAACAGGATAAAGCGGCTAGAGATGATATGAGATGAGATGATGTTTAAAGAAGCGAGCATTAATTAACTGAAGCTCTTGACGTGTATCTGCACGACTTGATGCATCGGGGGAAAAAACCCCCAAAACAAAACAGCAGGTGTTTCTAATAAAGTGGCCAGTGAGTGTATGCTATAATTATCTAGTTGTTCTCTATTAAAAATTTACAGCAAAATTTCATAATACTGATAAGTGTATCATGACAATGTATCACAGTCTCGATATCGTATCGTCCAGCCCTGATTTAAAAAAAAAAACTCTACTGGACACGTAATGCTCTTTATACTCTGTATGTTAGGAGGGACTAAATCCTCAGTCCATATTGGGACCTATAGTGCACTATATTAGACTAGCCCTTTATTTCCATCCCCTGTAATCCAAAGCACGTGGAAGTAAGGAGCGAAACCCAAAAAAAAAAAAAATCCATGTACACACTGAACGAATAGAGCTGAAGCTACAAGCACAATTGGTCTTGTAGTGCACTATATAGGGTCCCTAAGCCCATTACATGCACTATATAACGCACTACAGCCCAATATTATATTATACTGTACTATACCATACACAGGTAGTGCACAGGTTATAAGATCTCTACTGGACATATAGTGCACTGCACTTTAGTACCCTGTGTAGTGCACAGGGGAAATAAGGACCTGAATCCCAAAAGCCTCTTTATTTCATCCACTCTAGTGCTTATGTATTTAGGAGGGATCCCAGAAGGCTCACTATTGAACATTAAATGGACCACATTGTGCACTTAAATCCCAAAGGGCTCAAGTGTTAAGTATTAATCTCATTAATATTTCTCAATTGTATCCACTTTGGTGTTCAGGTGCACCTGTGTCACGTATTGTGAAGGATTTTTGTTTGCTAAATGTAGCTTGGAGGAACTCGTTTATCGCGGTGAAGGTTTCGACTCCTAAAAGAGTCTGAGCTTTATTTAAAATGTTTGGAAAGCATCACGAGAGCACGAAACTCTTTTGTATTTGGCTTATCATGAAGCAGCATGTGAGCAGAATAAGTGGTGTGTGTGTGTGTGTGTGTGTGTGTGTGTGTGTGTGTGTGACTGTTCCAGATTGTGTTTACCAAAAGCATTGGACAAATGCTAACCAGGAGAGGGAGAGAGAGAGAGGGAGGGGGGGTTCAATGTGATGCTCGCTTGACCATTTAAATGACGATTGTGCTGCGATGCTTTTGTGGGGGGGGACTTGAGCCGTCCAAGAAGAGTTCAGTTTGAAGTGAAGTGAAGTTCATGTTGTCCTTTTTGCTTTTTATTAACCCCGCCGACAGTAGTCGGAGGGGTTATTATTTTCACCTGCGTCAGTCTGTGTGTGTGTGTGTGTGTATCGTCTGTCTGTCTGTGTCTGCAAGATATCTCAAGAACCAATGGATCGATTTGGACCAAATTTTGTACATGTGTTGCCAATCACCCAGGAAGGAAACCATTAAATTTTGGAGGTCAAAGGTCAAGGTCATGGCAGAACTTCGAAATTTTCGCCCAATGTATTTTAATAGGGAAAAGGCGGGGTTTGCACTCGTTAGAGTGTCCCTGTCTAGTTTTATAACGCGCTCGAATAAACTGAAAGATGAGCAGGAACTTATCCAAGTGTCATTTTTATTTAATTTGATTTATTTTCCATGTGGTTTGTCTCACGTTCACTGCTCATTTACAGAACACAATGAAACAGGATGTCAGCGAGGATCAGCAGCCCTGTGCTTTTCATTACGGAGCAGGATTTATTGCGTACCTGTGTGTGTACAAAGGTTGCCCGGTCAGTATTCCAGTGACGGAGGTGTCCCTGAGTTTCCGTAAAGCAATGTCGACACTCACTCTGTGTCATAATTGATATTTAACAAGTTAAAATATACAATCGTTGCGGCTTTAAATTTCCCACTTCATCTTTGAGACAAAGGAGGTCTTTCATGAACGTTCGACAACGTTAAATGTAACTAGAAACGGGTAAAAAAAAAAAAAAAGTACGACGTGTTTTTGTGTGAATAAATAAAAACGTGTCATCACCGACATATGAGGGATAAGAGGAATAAAACACATCAGGACATACCGTTATTGGAAAACGATCAACTTCTGGGTCGTAACAGTAACTTGACGGCGTCCTGTAATTGATACAGAACATCCTGAAGTGGTTCATGTGTCACTAAAATTATTGGCACCCCTGCGTTTAGTACTTCTCTTTTTGCGGACATTGGAGACTCGAGAGCGAGGAGTCTGAGATCGGATCTCGATACGGAATCTCTGTTCATCCAGCAGGGCTTGAGGTTCTGTCAAGTCTCTCTTCTTTAGGTTCTCGGTGTGGGTGAGGTCAGGAAACCGTGACAGTCGTATCGGAAGCTTGAGTCTGTGAGGGAAAGCGTGACACGATCTTATTTGGTTTGGTGGTTTATTTTTATTTTTTTTCAGTTTGAGTTTGTTTGTTTTCAGGTTTGGTCGTTGAATCTCCGATTAAGCGCTTTATGACCTGGAGTAACCTTTAGTCTCCAGGATATTTATTCCATGGTGGAACACACCACTCCCTCGATCTCCCTGATGCATGTAGGCTGAAGGGGGAACCGGGTAACAAACGGTCTGTTTTGAGGTTACATGAGTTCATTGCTTAGAAAGCGCTAGAGACGCTTACTCATAAATGTCCTACAGTAACCCTTCACACACACAAAGCACACGCATGCGCACACCCTGGAAAACAAACAGCCTGATTCATTTCCATAACGCTGTTAGCTTTGACTCTGTTTACCCACATGACTTGTGTATCTGTCCACAGTACAGTGATATTTGGACAGGAACGAGGACTCGATCTTCCAGGCAGCAACACTAGGCGTGGTCTGATCAGCGATACTTGTGCGTGTGTGTGAGAGAGTGAGTGATCCAGCGTTGTTGAAATCTGGATTCTGATTGGTCACAGGGTTGATTAATTGATTTAAAACAGCGAGTCTGACAGGAGCTTGTTTGTTTCTATAGTAACAGCGTACACAGGGACTTGTATGGCAGAAAGCTGTGCGTAGAAACATTCCACAAAAATGAGTTGTTGTTGAACGAAAAGCAGAAAATATTTGACCAGACGTTTATTTGGTGATTTGGTTTATGTAGCGTTTATAGAAGGAGTGTCCAGTGTGAGCGCTTTGTAAAGCCAGTATCTCACTGGGCTGCGACAGCCTGCGACTAGTTGGAGACACAATAATTGCGATAACTTACTTAGGCCGCCCTCAGGCGAGCCGCCTGTACCACACTCCAGCATCCCCTGTCGGACATCATGGACCTCAGCTCGCCCAGAGAGATCACACCCGCGTCGGTCTTAAGGTTATCCACGCATGTCTTGATGGGCCTCCCTGGGTTCCACTTACCATGAGCTGGTTCCCACAGCACAACCTTGTTTGCAGCCAGTTCCGGATGGCGATGACAATGGCCAGCAATCCCCATTCTCCTCGATGCTATTTTGTCAGTTAGAAGTGGTAGGTCCCCATAGAGAATGGTGTTTGGTACCCGGTCGTACCACTTCACATTGAGCACTGCGCGCAACATTCTTGTGTAGGTCCCATTCAGGGACTTTTTTCCATTTGCTTTGTCAACGTCCAGCATTCTGAGCCATATAGGAGAATTGTTTCCACTGTTGCTGTGAAGAACGTGAGCTTTACACTTCAAGATAAGCCAGAGTGCCACACTGCGTTCATCCTATTCATTGCCTTCCATGCAAGTGCTTTTCTTACTTTCATGTCCTGCTCAGAGAACTTTACCCACGCTCCCAAATATTTAAAATCGCTGACTTCTTTCAGATCGTGCCCTTCGCTAGTCTTCAAAGGGAGGCTTGGTTGAGGGATGTTCACGGTGATTACGTCAGTTTTTTTTACATTTAGGTGGAGCCCTACCTTGCCGCACTCCGTTTCCACGTTGTGAAGTAATTGCTTGGCCTCTTCTCTGGAGTTTGAAAGTAGGCAGATATCATCGGCAAAATCTAGGTCTGACAGGGTGACTGCGGGGATTCTACGGGAACGTCTTGGAGTGATTATAAACCCTAGATCCCTATCGTGGCAATCGATGGCTTTTCTTAGCGCATAGTCCAGGACGATAACAAAAAGGTATTGCGATAAAATATGCAAATTAGTGACAATTTTCACTTGGAATCACACTGAATTGATATTCACATATTTTATCACAATTGTTGTGTCTCCAACTTGTCACAGCCCAGCGAGATACACTCGCACTTCCTGTCTCACGGAAACTGACTTGAGAAGGGTTCGCGACGGCTTTGCGACACCAACGACGCATTTGCGGCTATTTTGAGAGAAATTTTGTTGCGCGAATTTTTTGAACATGTTCAAAATTTCAGCGACGAAGGAGCGACACTTTGCGACTCGTGCGAGGAAATTGAGAAGCCCCGCGAATGTTTCAAGACCCTTTTGAAACTCTTTCGCGAATGACTTTTGCAATCTGTCGCAGCCCAGTGAGATACTGGCTTAACGGTCAGAAATAAAGCTGTAACTTGATGCTTTGTGTCACACGACGCAGGAATACGCGCTTCCCAGGTTCGTCTTCATGTCAAAGGTGAAAAAAGAGAGAGATGTGTGTTTTATAGCTGTTATGAGCGTTAACAGGAACTGACTTGTTTCTTGGGTGTTTGACAACATTAAATGTAACCGTTAATGGATTTAAAAAAAAAAAAGAAGTACGATGTGCTGGTGTTTCGTTGATAAAAATTGTCATCGCTGGAAAGTTGCTGTGGTACAAGAGGAATAAAACGCTTCAGGACATGCTGTTATAGAAAACTAATCAACTTTAGCATGGTACATAACTCTGTTTCATGTCGGGCTGCGTTACACAACCCCGCTGTTGATTATTATCTCATCCAGGTGATGAGTTTACGCCATCATGTGTTGTCTGGCGTCCGTCCAGCGTCATCCACATTTCACGACGCTGCTTCTCTCTTGGTTCTTCACTGATTTTTACCTCTGCCAAGGAGGTTATGTTTTCGGTAGCGTTGGTTGGTTTGTTTGTTTGTCTGTTAGCAACATTACGGAAAAAGTTATGAACGGATTATTCTGAACTTTTTTCCAGAGGTGTGACTGGGCACAAGTAACAGTCCATTAAATTTTGGCGGTGATCCGGATCACCTTCTGGATCCCGGATTTTTTTTAAAGGATTCTTGGCGGTCTGTGCTCTGAGTGCTTTTCTAGTTTTTCTTTTTGGCAGGAAGGTCTGTCTGCCTGGGGTGCATATAACTTCTACACAAATTTGCATAATTGCAATTAATAATGAAGATATGGAGTAATTAATCAATCCCTAACGAGCAGTTTCCACACAAATCGCTTCTTCCTCAATTCTTCACCGATTTTGATTCTTTCTGGCATGAAGGTAGGGGATCCTAGGGTGCAAATAACTTTTACCCAGATTTGCTTCATTACACTTATTAATGATGTTATGGACTAATTAAGCCTTAATGAACAGTTCAACAAAAAAGTCAATGCCTTGCTGTTTTGGATTCTTTCTGCCAAATAGGTTGGTATTCCTAGGGTGGATATCGCTTGTATATATAGCTTATATATAGTGTATATCGCTTGTAACATTTATTGCGCAAGGAAGTTGGCCCACTTTAGAGCGTTCCTTCTGGACTAGACGGGGCCGGAGTGAGCTACGCCGTCATTGACGGTCTCGTTTTCCAATAACAACATGCCAACAAGTGTTTTCTACTGTATATATTATATAACTGATGTGCTTTTGCGAAGAAAGTAACCATTTGAGAGGCAGAATAATTCTTCTAAAGGTCCTTATTTTGGTCAAATCTAAAGAAGTAAAGCATATGATGATGTCAGCGATCCTAGGAGTTTGAAAAGCAGAAGAGAATTCTCACTCCAGCTGAAAAACTGATGAGGGGATTGATTGATTGATTGATTGAGAACAATCCTTTGTCCCACAGGTAGTTTTAGTAAACATGACCTCGATGCTCTGGTCACTTGCAAAAAGCTTGAATTGCTGAACTCTGAGAACCTTTCACCCAAATAAATGCAAAAGGAAGGGAAATGTGCTGAGCAATTTTCAAAACATGTCCATGCATCACCTAAGCGGTTTTGCCGTCATGCCAAAAAGGTTTGGAGAAACCGGAGTCGATGAAATGCACTACTGCAAGTCGCTGCTTCTTTATTTCAGTCTCGTCTTCCTGCTGAAATCAGGAAGTTGAGGGGTAACCTGAGGCCAGTCTGGTAATATTGCATGGAATAGCTGTTTACTGAGAATATATTACTGTTAATTCTATCCAGAGTCACTGGATAGGAGCAATCGCGTGCTCTGATTGGCTACTCTACTACTAGGAGATCAGCTCATATACTTTGTGTGTGGGGGGGGAATGGCGGCGCGTGTTGCTGAACCAACCGAGGACGAAATAAAAGCTTGACTCAAAAACAAAACTCTAAAAAAGGCAAAAAAAAAAGCAACAAAATATGGAGTGAAAGTATTTGATGGTAAACATCAGTGGTTTTGTTTTTTGATGGTTTTGTATTAAGTTTTTATTTATCAAATTTGCAAAACATAAAAATGCTCTGTTTTCTCAAAATCCAGTGAATGTGGATAGAATCAAACCGTTATTCCACTCAATCTCATCATACATGGCTTATAGCCGCTATCAGCTCGTATATGACTCGGTTTCGTGGAAGAACTGTTAAATGTGAACAAGTTGGTGAGCGTTTGACCTGTTAAACATCCGTCAGCACTCTGATTGGACTGATCCAATCAGCCTAATGATGAAGTCAAGTTTATTTGTATAGCGCTTTTAACAATAAACATTGTCGCAAAGCAGCTTTACAGAATTTGAACGACTTGAAACATGAGCTAATTTTATCCCTAATCTATCCCAATGAGCAAGCCTGTGGCGACGGTGGCAAGGAAAAACTCCCTCAGACGACACGAGGAAGAAACCTCGAGAGGAACCAGACCCAAAAGGGAACCCATCCTCATTTGGGCAACAACAGACAGCATGACTATAATATTAACAGTTTTAACATGAAGTCAGTTTCGTTGATGTTATAAACTCTTCATTAATGGAAACTTGAGTGCAAAACTGTTCATGACAACTGCAGTCCTAAAGTTAGCAAGCCAACTATTGTCCTCAGCCATAAAAGCATTACTGTAAGAGTCCAGAGCGTCCTCCAGGTGTAACCCTCAACTGTCCTCATGGGGCCGTCCTCTATAGGAGTGAAGCGATGAGACTCCAACCAGACACAGGGTGCCAGGGTGGATCAGGCAGGTCCGAGGGGCAAAAGAGGCCAGCATCTCAATCCCAGGACTGACATGTAACTCAGAGGGACAGATTGGGGGGGAGAAGAGAGAGAAAACACAGGTTGTTAGGTATGCCCAATGTCACCTGAATAAGTAGGAACAGGATACATTTTATGCTGAGTACAAGCAGGGACTCCGGCAAAACTACCTACGACAGTATAACTAAAAGGAGAGAGCCAGAAGGTAACACAGGCATGAGGGAGCCCCGGGACATAAAGCAGCAGCCACTACACCATCGTCAAAAAACTCGAGTGAGCAAGCGAGTGGGGACTGACAGCATCCATACATCCCAGTTTACCAAAACACTCTGTCTGAGGATCCTCCAGATCTACTCCTTTACCTCATAAACACCATTAACGCAAGGCTTGACTAAACAGATGTTTTCAGCCGAGACTTAAACGCTGAGACTGTGTCTGGTTCCCGAACACTACTTGGAAGGCTGTTCCATAACTGTGGAGCTTTGTAAGAAAAGGCTCCGCCCCCTGATGTAGCCTTCACTATACGAGGTACCAGCAGATAGCCTGCACCTTTTGATCTAAGTAGGCGTGGCGGGTCATAGAGGAGCAGAAGTTCACTCAGGTACTGTGGTGCGAGACCATTCAGTGCTTTAAAGGTCAATAGTAGTACTTTATAATCAATACGAAATTTGATTGGGAGCCAGTGCAGTGTGGATAAGACAGGCGTGATGTGGTCATATTTTCTAGTTCTAGTAAGGACTCTTGCTGCTGCATTTTGAACTAACTGGAGCTTGTTTATGCACTTATTGGAACATCCATACAGTAAGGCATTACAATAATCCAACCTGGAGGTAACGACAGCATGGACTAGTTTTTCTGCGTCGTGTAGTGACATTAAATTTCTTATCTTTGCAATATTTCTGAGATGAAAGAAAGCTATCCGGGTAATGTTATCGATGTGAGTTTCGAATGAAAGACTGGGGTCAATAATCACTCCGAGGACTTTTACTGCTGTACGTGAAGAAACAGAAAGGCCATCCAGAGTTACTGTGTAATCAGAAAACTTACTTCTAGCTGCATGTGGTCCTAGTACAAGTACTTCAGTCTTGTCAGAGTTAAGCAGAAGGAAGTTAATAAGCATCCAGTGTCTAATGTCCTTTACACATTCCGCAATTCTATTAAGCTGGTGTGTCTCATTTGGTTTTGCAGAAACATACAACTGTGTGTCATCAGCATAACAGTAGAAACTAATACCATGTTTATGAATAATATCACCCAGAGGTAACATACTGTATATAAAGAAAAAAGCAGTGGACCCAAGATAGAACCTTGTGGAACACGAAACTTTACCTCAGTATGTCTAGAAAAATCACCATTTGCATCAACATACTGATAGCGACCAGTTAAATAAGATGATGAAATCGGTGTGATTGTGTTAGCGGGGGGGGGCTAAACAAGGGTTTCGTGATTAATTTCCGACCCCAGGACATTTCTTATGAGAGTTTGAATGTCGTCTCGTGAAGCCTGGAAGTAGACAACACGATCACTAATTGAAAATTGCAGAAGAGTAAATAACTCGATAGTTACGAGCCCAAATGAATCAGCTGATGTATGTATTTTATTTATTTTTTTTAAATCAAGGGCTCTGTCCAATCATCCAATCAGCTATCCGTGTGGTCTTCAGTAAGGACCAACCCTTTGTAGTTGTGAATGAATGCGTTTCAGAATTTTTGTGGCGTTTTTGGTTTAGTTGTTGCATAGTTGGTTTGTTTTTCTAATTGACTCAATTACAGTGGTGTTTAATGCAGTGAAATGCAACACAACACAATGCATTTTGAGATCAATTCATCAAAATTCATTCATCAATCTACAGGAAAGGTTTTATCCCAGTCAGGGTTGAGGTGGATCCGGAGCCAGCTCCAGGAACGCTGGATGTGGGGCATGAATACACCCTGGATGGGACACCGGTCAATCACATCCACAGTCATCCACGAGTATAATTCATAGCATCATCATCTTAGTTTCCCACCTGGCGCATTTCCAGCCTTGGGGCCGCTTCTGAATGGATGGAGGTGGAAATCTGATATCCATCAGTCGCAGGAGGGCTGCCTTTTCCATCATGACTTTTCTTGCCTGTTGGGCGTCAACTCCCAGTAGCTTTTCAACATTCGTCCATACTCTCCTAGACATTCTTGCATCAAAGAGTGCCTGTTTTTGCGGGGCATCATTATCAAGTCGGCAGATACGGCCAATATATTTCAAATGTTGGCGGTAGCAGAACTCGCGGATAGGTAGTGTGTTGATCTCCCACAGGCATTGGTTTGAGATTGTAAAGCTCCAATCTATATCTCCTTCAAGCTGGACATCACTCTGTTCTTTTCTGCTGGAGGTGTTTTTACGCTGGTATCCACCTTTCACCATTTTCCTTAAGAAACCATGCCACAAAGTCTCAATCTTATCCAGTTCCTTCTTCGTTAGAGGCCATGCTTGGATGCTATATAGCAGGTGAGACTGCACACATGTGGTCAGAAATGCCACTCTTGTAGATAACTGTATTCTATGGTCTGTCAACACGTGCTTAAGCTCATTCCATTTCTGGAAGGCGGCTTTAATCCTGGCATACAGGAAACGAGAGGTATCGATTTCATCGTTTGCAATGGTGTAGCCAAGGTATTTGAAACATCGCACATTCTTTTTTATTGTTGGCGAAGATAGCAAAGTCACTCTGCCTTATTGTGAGGAAACTAGAGAACGCCAAGGAACAATCATCTACACGAACCTGGTGAGAACACGGGAGGCAAAGCTGAGAGTCAGGAGCTCAACCCGTTCCACATCCATAACGCTCCAGAGGAGAAGTGATGTGTAAATTTGTGAACACCGGAGACTAAATTTCAGTTCTGTGGACCTCCTGTGTTTTTAGAGTTTGAGGGTTTCCTGACCGGACAGCAAATTATTCAGCTCTTGGAGTCGGGGCAGGTGTGGTGATCGTAGGGAAACCTTCAGGCACCCAGGACGAGAGGTAACCATCTGTAGTATGGAAGGAATGCAACAGTGTGAAGACAAACCACCGATGACTATGAGCTCGGAATCGATCACGTGTCCGGATTTGAAGATCCAAGCCAAGTGTTATTACAGCGTGTCCGCATGTTCACATTACCAGTCTGCAATTAGACGTCGCTATACACCCAGGCACGTCAGTACCTCTTTATTACAGGTTTTTATTTATACAGCACTTTTCACACTGGATTTATAATTAGATCCCTAATGAGTCAGCGGGATGAAAAACTCCCCGAAGTGACGTGAGAGAGAAACCTGAAGAGGAACCGGACTCTAAAGGGAAGCCATCCTCCTCTTCTCAGTGATGACGGGTAGTGTGATGGTATGATTTATGAATAATTACTCTTCCAGTATTGCATAATAAGACGTTAGTATTGAGTAGTTTTTGTTTGTTTGTTTGTCTGTCAGCGAAAATGGTTTCCAAAGAAGCTACAGCTGGATGGAGGGTTGCGTGTTGCCATGGTAACATGCTTGTTGACTGACAGACCTTAGTAACTGTAATAACGGTTTTAATATCACGAACTAGTGTTGGAGCTGGAATTTTCTGTCGTGAACATGGACTCTTGGAGCGATGCATGTAGAGAAATAGAAGATAAGATAAGCTAGCCTTTTATTATCCCACAAGGGGACATTTACATTGTTACAGCGGCAAAATATGGAAAGAAAGATAAGGCAGTGAAGGAGTAGTGCAAAAGGTGTATATATTAAAAGAAATAAACTCCAAATTGAAGATAAAATTAACAAATTAGTATAAATTAACATGTTTGCAAATATACAGTAACGTACTGACGCTACGACTGTTCTACCGAATATCAGCGCTCTTGGGACGCCACTTATCCAATCAGATTAGTGATCCAGTGCAGCAAAGTGTTGTATAAATGAAAACGGTACTTGGTCTGAAGTAAGAGAGATTTGGGAATAACGTGGGACCATCCACAGCAGTCGTTAAGGTATCTGTGGAGCCATCGAGTGCACAGAGGACCAGCTTCATGTTCTCGAGTGCAGAGCGAACAGATGGAAAACAGTCTCTCGTGGGCTACCAACACCGCCGCTGCCCTGGGTAACAAAGCCCCGCCTCCAGTGCCAAGGCGTTTTCATGTGTGCACTTTTCCTGGATTTGAGACTGTTTGGGAATCTTAATATCCGTGCTGTTAACATATTTTAGATTTTATAGGGTATTTGCACTCTTATGATAAAATATAAAGTGCACTATTTATTGTTCATTATTTCTTTGGTTTTATTGTGTGTGTGAGTGAGAGATATTTTTATACACGTTTTAGGTGAACACAAACTTTCCACAGTCTGCTCCTGTCCCTTAAACTCACTGACACGTAAACATCTCATCTCATTATCTGTAGCCGCTTTATCCTGTTCTACAGGGTCGCAGGCAAGCTGGAGCCTATCCCAGCTGACTACGGGCGAAAGGCGGGGTACACCCTGGACAAGTCGCCAGGTCATCACAGGGCACGCGTAAACATAATCTACACTATTCTGTTCTATTTGCTTTCTATTTTATTCTTTTTTTTTTAAATCCTGTTTTGTTCTGCTTTATTTTGTAACATTATTTAATTCTACTATTCTCTACTCAGTTCTATAACCTATTTTTATTATTATGCATACAGTTCTGTATTGTGCTGTTCCCTTCTATTTTATTTCATTTTACAACCCCGATTCCAAAAAAGTTGGGACAAATTACAAATTGTAAATAAAAACGGAATGCAATGATGTGGAAGTTTCAAAATTCCATATTTTATTCAGAATAGAACATAGATGACATATCAAATGTTTAAACTGAGAAAATGTATCATTTAAAAAGAAAAATTAGGTGATTTTAAATTTCATGACAACACATCTCAAAAAAGTTGGGACAAGGCCATGTTTCCCACTGTGAGACATCCCCTTTTCTCTTTACAACAGTCTGTAAACGTCTGGGGACTGAGGAGACAAGTTGCTCAAGTTTAGGGATAGGAATGTTAACCCATTCTTGTCTAATGTAGGATTCTAGTTGCTCAACTGTCTTAGGTCTTTTTTGTCGTATCTTCCGTTTTATGATGCGCCAAATGTTTTCTATGGGTGGAAGATCTGGACTGCAGGCTGGCCAGTTCAGTACCCGGACCCTTCTTCTACGCAGCCATGATGCTGTAACTGATGCAGTGTGTGGTTTGGCATTGTCATGTTGGAAAATGCAAGGTCTTCCCTGAAAGAGACGTCGTCTGGATGGGAGCATATGTTGCTCTAGAACCTGGATATACCTTTCAGCATTGATGGTGTCTTTCCAGATGTGTAAGCTGCCCATGCCACACGCACTAATGCAACCCCATACCATCAGAGATGCAGGCTTCTGAACTGAGCGCCGATAACAACTTGGGTCGTCCTTCTCCTCTTCAGTCCGAATGACACGGCGTCCCTGATTTCCATAAAGAACTTCAAATTTTGATTCGTCTAACCACAGAACAGTTTCCCACTTTGCCACAGTCCATTTTAAATGAGCCTTGGCCCAGAGAAGACGTCTGCGCTTCTGGATCGTGTTTAGATACGGCTTCTTCTTTGAACTATAGAGTTTTAGCTGGCAACGGCGGATGGCACGGTGAATTGTGTTCACAGATATTGTTCTCTGGAAATATTCCTGAGCCCATTTTGTGATTTCCAATACAGAAGCATGCCTGTATGTGATGCAGTGCCGTCTAAGGGCCCGAAGATCACGGGCACCCAGTATGGTTTTCTGGCCTTGACCCTTACGCACAGAGATTCTTCCAGATTCTCTGAATCTTTTGATATTATGCACTGTAGATGATGATATGTTCAAACTCTTTGCAATTTTACACTGTCGAACTCCTTTCTGATATTGCTCCACTATTTGTCGGCGCAGAATTAGGGGGATTGGTGATCCTCTTCCCATCTTTACTTCTGAGAGCCGCTGTCACTCCAAGATGCTCTTTTTATACCCAGTCATGTTAATGACCTATTGCCAATTGACCTAATGAGTTGCAATTTGGTCCTCCAGCTGTTCCTTTTTTGTACCTTTAACTTTTCCAGCCTCTTATTGCCCCTGTCCCAACTTTTTTTGAGATGTGTTGCGGTCATGAAATTTCAAATGAGCCAATATTTGGTGTGAAATTTCAAAATGTCTCACTTTCGACATTTGATATGTTGTCTATGTTCTACTGTGAATACAATATCAGTTTTTGAGATTTGTAAATTATTGCATTCCGTTTTTATTTGCAATTTGTACTTTGTCCCAACTTTTTTGGAATCGGGGTTGTATTTAATTTTGCTGTCAAAATTCTTTTCAATTCTATTTTATTCCATTTTAATTTCCTCTCCTACTTTGTTGCCTTCGGTTCTGTTCGATGATATTTATTTCCTATTTTTATTTTCTAACTTTCTATTTTGGTTGTATTGTGTTTGATTGATTGATTCAGTTCTGTCCTATTTCTGTATTGTCTTGTTCCATTTTATTTTCATACAATACAACATTCTATTCGGGACTATTCTATTCTGTTGTAATCGCTTCTACTCAATTCTATTTGTTTGTACTCCGTGCAGTTTGCTTATTATCCCTCGCCCAAACGAGGTTTGGTGGGGGATATAGAAACGGGGTCCATCCATCTGGTCACGTTTCCGTTTCCGGGCCATATCTTAAAAACTACTGAAGATATCTTCATGAAACTTTGTATACATATCAAGCAACATGTGAACTGGTGCCTTTTGCTATTTTGGATTTTGGAAAAAAAAGGATTTTTCAAATTTTTACATGAATAGATTTTGACTTAGTTTCTAAGAGCAATGTTGGTTTCTGGAGCATATATCCAAAACTATTCATGATACGGATTTGAAACTCGGTATACATGTTAAGGTGATGTAGATGTGCCTTTTCATACCAAGAAATTTGAGATTTTAATTTTTCATGTTTCCATGGAAACAATTTCAGACTCGGTCTCTCAGGTTAGTCTTAGGGGTAGGTTTTGTTTCCAGAGCAGAACTTGAAAACTATGAGTGGTTTGGTCTTGAAAGTTGGTATATGTGTTGATTAAGTAACGTCTATGTGCCTTTTGATACTAAGAAATGTGAGAAATTTTAATTTTCAGCTCAGCTGGACCAAAGGTCCGGTGGGTTTATGTTATGGGCTGCCGAGGTCAGTGTAAAGAGGTCGGGTTGGTTTCCTGCAGCAGAACTTGAAAAATGTGACAAATAATATCTTGAAACTTGGTATGCAGGGCAGGGGACATAGATGACGGTTTTCTTGTTTATGTCCTCTGCTGTTCCATTTGCTTGTGCAACGTTTAGTTCTGTATTGTGTTGTTCCATTCCTGTTTGTTTTTGTTAAAATTCATTTCAGTTCCATTTTAGTTTCCTCTCTTCTACTTTGTTGCACTCGGTTCCATTCTGTGATCTTGCATTTAATTCTGTTCTGTTTTTATTTTGTAACTTTTTCTATTTTGGTTGTATTGTTTGATTCAGTTTAATTCTACGCTGTTGTATTTATTTCTGTATTGTTCCATTTTATTTTTATACAGTATTTTATTTTTATTTGCCTCTATTCAGTTCTACTTGGTTGTATTCTCTACAGTTTGCTTATTTCTGTCCTCTTCTGTTTAATTTTATTGTGCAACACTCAGTTCTCTTCTGTTCAGTTCTGTATTGCGCTCTTCCCTTGCATCTTGTTTCTTTTGTCTGTAAAATTTTCAATTCTATTTTATTCCATTTTACTATCCTCTCCTACTTTTATTTATTTCTGTTCCATTTTTATTTTGTAATGTTCTATTTTGGTTGTATTGTTTGATTCAGTTCTATTCTGTTGCATTTATTTCTGTATTGTCTTGTTCCACTTTAATTTTACATAAAATTCTATTCAGTTCTATATTAATTGCTTCTCAATTTTATTTGGTTTTATTCTATTCAGTTTGCTTATTTCTCTCCTCTTCTGTTCCATGTTATTGTGTATCACTCAGTTCTATTCTGTTCGGTTCTGCTCGTTTCTGTTCCGTTCCATATTATTTTGTACGATCTCTTCTGTTCTCCTTGATTTAGTTAATAAGTTTTATTCTGTTCTGTTTATATTTTATGTAACTCTTTTCTGTTCTGTTTCACCAAGGATAACGCTGCATGAAGTTTGAAAAATAGTCTATAAAGTCGTCTTGTTTGGTTCTGCGCGTTCTGATGTTCAGGACGTTTCTTAAAATGGCTGACGTATTAGCCATGATCTGATCTTTGCATTAATAATAATAATATACTGTTGTTACTTTGAAATGTTTTAATATCCAGTCCAGTTTCCCATGATGCCTCTTTTCCTGTGTGAACCTGTATTCAGCATTGTGCTGTAGAAAACAGGATGGTGTCAGAACCAAAACACTCGATACTTCCAGGTCAACCAGTGCAGCTGGTTACTAACGCAGGATGTTAGCTGTGGAGCTGCTTCTGCTCAACTGTGTGCAGAAAGCAGAGCTAACGGAGAGTGTGTGTGTGTGAGAGTGTGGGGAGTAGACCAAGTTCATTCCCAAGAAAAGATTTCCTAAGACTTGCACGCACGCACGCACACATTTTTTAAGTGATACCGAGCTTCCTGTTTGTTCTAGAAACAGGATCTAGCTGTAATCATTTGCGATTCTGAGGAAATAGAAGTGATGATGCAGTTTCCTCCTCACTTTCTGAACACAGTCGTGTTTCCTAAGAGACGTCTCTGTGGTGGGGTGAGCAATTCGGACCGAGTTGCGTTCCTCACGTTTTCCCGACACGTGACTTTCTCACTACTTCTCCTTTTCTGGGAAAGCCATCTCGTAATGATGCATGTTCTTAATTAAGGAAGATGCTGATGTATCGTCTCTTATTCTTGCTGGTGTGTGAACGGTATTAACCCCATCCCTCTGCGGTTTAGTGTTTAATGCTTCTCGGTGATTATGTGCAGGACGGGAGCAAACACACCGTCTCGGTTCCTGTCCCTGTCTCCTGTGATCTCTCTCCTCTCGATTCTTTCCCTCTCCTCCACCACAGAGTCTGTTTCTTCATCTTCTCATGTAGTTTTGTAGCATTTTAGCCTCCTGTGATATGAGCAGCATTAGCCAGGTTAGCACAGTGTAGACATCGTCATACAGCGACTGAACCACTACGCTACTGAACGACTGACTAATAAACAAGTCATGTTTAAATAACCGCAGATCTCATTAGGTTTCCCCGGTGTGTATTTTATTTTATTTTATTTTATTTTGAGTATTAGAAAATACTCAGAAATGTTTGTTCTTCAGTTTTTGTTTGTGTGAGTGAAATGTGTACATGTTGAGCTCCAACAACAAAGCAGATACTTGCTAATTTGTTGTTTGCTATTTTGTTAATTAACTTGCTAGTGTTTTTTTTTTTTTTTTTTTTTTTTCCACTTGCTAGTTTTGTTTTTTTTTTTTGTCTGTCTTTTACCTGCTAGTTTACTGTTTTGGTTCCTAGTTAACTTGCTAGTTTGTTTGCTACCTAGTGCTTGCTTGCTAGGTTTTGTTTTTTTCCCTTCCCACATGCTAGTTAATTGTCACTTGCTAGTTTTTTTTTGTTTGTTTGTTTGTTTTTTGGCTATTTAAGCTTAATTTGCAAGTTAACTTTTAATTTGCTAGTTTTTGTTTGCTACCCGCTAGTTTTCCCCCCATATGCTAGTTAATTCTCATCTCATCTCATTATCTCTAGCCGCTTTATCCTGTTCTACAGGGTCGCAGGCAAGCTGGAGCCTATCCCAGCTGACTACGGGCGAAAGGCGGGGTACACCCTGGACAAGTCGCCAGGTCATCACAGGGCTGACACATAGACACAGACAACCATTCACACTCACATTCACACCTACGCTCAATTTAGAGTCACCAGTTAACCTAACCTGCATGTCTTTGGACTGTGGGGGAAACCGGAGCACCCGGAGGAAACCCACGCGGACACGGGGAGAACATGCAAACTCCACACAGAAAGGCCCTCGCCGGCCCCGGGGCTCGAACCCAGGACCTTCTTGCTGTGAGGCGACAGCGCTAACCACTACACCACTGTGCCGCCATGCTAGTTAATTGTCACTTGCCATTTTTTTTGCTTTTTGAGCTTAATTTGCAAGTTAACTTTAACTTGCTAGTTTTGTTTGCTACCTAGTGCGTGCTTGCTTGCTAGTTTATTTTTTCCCACTTGCTAGTTTTTTTTTTTTTTTTTTTTTGCTATTTAAGCTTAATTTGCGGTGGCACGGTGGTGTAGTGGTTAGCACTGTCGCCTCACAGCAAGAAGGTCCGGGTTCGAGCCCCGTGGCCGGCGAGGGCCTTTCTGTGCGGAGTTTGCATGTTCTCCCCGTGTCCGCGTGGGTTTCCTCCGGGTGCTCCGGTTTCCCCCACAGTCCAAAGACATGCAGGTTAGGTTAACTGGTGACTCTAAATTGAGCGTAGGTGTGAATGTGAGTGTGAATGGTTGTCTGTGTCTATGTGTCAGCCCTGTGATGACCTGGCGACTTGTCCAGGGTGTACCCCGCCTTTCGCCCGTAGTCAGCTGGGATAGGCTCCAGCTTGCCTGCGACCCTGTAGAACAGGATAAAGCGGCTACAGATAATGAGATGAGAATGAAGCTTAATTTGCAGGTTAACTTTAACTTGCTTATTTTATTTGTTTGCTACTTAGTGCTTGCTTGCTAGTTAATTTTTCCCCCACTTGCTGGTTAGTGGTCACTTGTTACTTTGTTTTTGACCTGCTAGTCAGGTTTCCTTTGCTAGTGTTTTGCGAATTAATTGTCACTTGGTACTTTTGTTTTTGTTTGCTAGTTAACCTTAACTTGTTGGTTAACTTTGACTGGCTCATTTGTTTTCACTTGCTAGTTAACCACCAATTTCTAGTTTGAGATTCATTTGTTAGTTTTTTTTGTTAGCTAGTTAACTTGCTAGTTTTATTTGCTCGCTAATTAGTGCTTGCTTACTAGTTTTTTTTTTTTTCCACTTGCTGGTTAGCGGTCACTTGCTACTTTGTTTTTGACCTTCGAGTAAGGTTTGTTTTGCTAGGTAGTTGTTATTTGGTAATTTGTTTTTGTTTGCTAGTTAACCTTAACTTTGACCAGCTAGTTTTTCACTTGCTAGTTAACCACCGATTTCTAGTTTGAGATTCACTGGCTAGTTTCTTGGTTGCTAGTTAATTGTGACTCGATAATTTGATTTTGTTTGCTACTTGGCGCTTGCTTGGTAGTTTATTTTTTTCACCTGCTAGTTAGTGGTCATTTGTTACTTTGTTTTTGACTTGCTAGTAAGGTTTTCTTTGCTTGTGTGTTTTTGCTAGGTAGTTGTCACTTGGTAGTTTGTTTTTGTTTGCTAGTTAACGTTGACTTGCTAGTTTTTTGGCTGCTAGTTAACTTTGACTTGCTAGTTTGTACAGTGGTACCTCGGGTTACGAACTTAATTCGTTCTTTGACTCCGTTCACGAACCGAATTAACTTTTCCCACTGAAATGAATGTAAATCCAATTAATCCGTTCACCGGCCCCAGAAACAGGGTGTTTTTTTTTTTTTTTGGTAACTTTTTTTTTTTATGGGTTTATGTCTGGAAAAAATACAGAAAGGAATTAAAGGTAACCTTAATGATAGAAAAATACATTAATACTAAAATAAAACATAGTAATTGTACAGTACACTTTACCTTTGTGGTTGATAGTTGCTGGCACACGTGGATGGAGGAGGAGGAGCACCATCACTGACACTTTTCACTTTCTTGGGAGCCATAATGAGGGTTAATTTAATGCAAAAAAGAAATCATATCAACACAACGCAGTAACGAACAATGTTCACAGTGCGCCACCTTGAGTACACCTGATGCTGCCGCATGCCTTATGCGGTGTGGAAGCCCACCAGTTTGTGCGTTCGTGCATCGAAGCATCGTTCGCGAATCGAAGCAAAATTTGTTCGGAAATGTTCGTAGCCCGATTTATTCGTGAATAGGGACGTTTGTGACCTGAGGTTTGACTGTATTTTGCTTGCTACTTGATGCTTGCTTGTGAGTTTATTTTTTCATTTTAGATTGCATTAGATTTGATTCAGATTTGGCTTTATTGTCGTCGTACAGAGTCCAGGTACAAAGCCAGCGAAATGCAGTTAGCATCTAACCAGAAGTGCAGAATACAGGATCATTTACAGATAAGTGCCCGAAGTAAGTACTCTAGCATAGTGATGTTATATGTCACAATATATACAGTGATGAACAGTGGAGAGATACAAGATGCAGATATCACGTCTGTAAATATTTGTTAGTTAATTTTCACTTGCGAGTGTCCTTGCTGTGATGTCCAGCTTAATCTGTCCAGCTGCCAGCGAACAGAACGCAGGCTGAGCTGGTCAACTGTTGGTTCTTATTTTTCAGGTGCTAAGTAATTTCCCAGCGTCCTTATTGGATCACTAAAATGATAGAATCAAACACTGAGATTTTCTAATCACCATACTGATGTATTTTATTTAAAACAAAGACCCCTTGTTTATGATGAATCGTTGTTGGCAGAAATTCAGAACCTGTCTCCTTTGTTTGCTAGGGTTTTTTTTTTTCCCCCATTTAGTTTACTACAGGTTTACGTTTGCTCACTTATTAGTTGATGGCCTTTTTATTTATTTATTTATTTAGCTTCCGAGTTTGTGTTTAAGCTCGGAGTTCTGCCACGTTTCTCACAGATGTGTAACCCGTAACGCGGCCCAGCTGTTGAGCCGGACCGTAGCAGTGTCTCCTGATAGACACGCTGGTGTAAATGGGACAGAGTTCAGTGTGACGCAGTGGTGCCTCCAAAGCAAACAAGCTGCTTTCTTGGAAAACGACACGCCACCAAACCTCGTCCTGTTATCCTTTCACGCCATCAGGGTGGACTTGTTTAGCAACCTGACCTGCATGTGACCGCTGGAGCTGCTGAGGGAAGGGAAAAAAAAATAATTTCAAGCTCAGGAATAAATCTCAGAAAAGTCTACGTGAGAAATTTTCACTTCAGCTTCGTGTCTTTCAGTGCATGATCCTTACAATACCGTACGTGTCCATACTTTCAGACTGAACTGCTGCCTTTATTAGTTCTTTTCCATTAACAGCGTGTACAGAAGTCTTTACCGCAGATAGTGATTTGCTGTCAAAGATGCAGATTATTTTCTACGTATTAAAGAACGCCACGTGTATTTTATCGTTTTATAGCTACATTTAATGCTTAGGAAAATCCATAATGTTCATGTTTTCAATTATCTTATAGCAGCTATATAAACAGTTACCTCATGAGTCATCGAAGATAATATGAACATGTGAGATCTGAGCTGAGATGTATTTTATTGTCCTCTCGGGGAAATTTTCTGAGAATCAGCATGAATTTGGACAGTAACATACAATAATATGGCCACATGTTGACGATAAAAGCTTTAAAGTGACGACCTGCTTGCCAGATGTGTGTGTGTATAGTCCATAAGTAATAACTGTCAGGGCTGCTTTCACTGGCCACTTTTAATAGGAACTTGATTCTAAGATTCCTGTTCTTGGCTGGCAGGAGCGGAACTCGGTGTGTTGCGTGTTGAGATGCTTTTCTGCTCACCACGGTCGTAAAGAGTTGCTATATCCTTCCTGGCAAAAAAAAGATCAAACCAATCTGTCCGTTTTCCTCTGACCTCGCTCATCAACAAGGCGTTTGTTTCCACACACAGAACTCTCACTCATTCGATGTGTTTTTGTTTTTCGCACCATTCTGTCTGCGTAAACTCGAGAGACTGTTGTGTATGAAAACTCCAGGAGATCAGCAGTTTCTGAAAGACTCAAACCTCATACTCATCTGGCTCAAACCAACATCCCACAGTATAAAATATCATAGAATCCTGACCTTACTAGCTTAACTGGAAGCTTCTTCTATTATTTGTGGTTATTTTACACGTCAGGATATTTCGTAATGATCATAATTTCCGACATGACAAACACTTCTGTACGTGTCACTGCTTCTTCGCGGTTTTGGGCAGTTTTACTTCAGGTCAAGCTGAATGTCGGATTTGTTTTTGTGAAATCAGCTGCTGTGGTGTGTTTTGAGGAAGATCGCCGTGGTGCTGTATGGATGTGAAAGCGGATTATTACGTCGACGTCGATGAGCTGCACTTTGCTCCCTGTAAGAGCGCTGAGCTCTCGCCTGCAGAACATCATCGAATGCAAACAAATCTTTATTGTGGTCGTAAATATTGACTTTGTGCTGCTTTGGTTGTTTGTTTGCAATTGACTAGAAGATTATTTCTCACTGAGAATGTGGACGATGAAATCAAGTAAAATGGCTTTAATGCCCTTACACAGCAGCAGCTAAACTCAATCTCCTCTCTCTCTTTTCTTTTTTCTTTTTTTTTTTTTAGCATCAAGTTGCTAGCAGTACAGGACCTGGCTGATCAGCAAGCGCTGGATAAGGTATGGCTCCGTGTTACAAACATTTCTCTTTCTTATGCATGGCTGTAACTACCATTGACGACACCGAGGTCATGTCCTCGGTATTTTTTTCAGAAATTTAAAATTGTTCTACGCTGAATTCTATGGAATCAATTTTGTGCCAAAATGTTCATACAATACTTTTGAAATATCAAACGAAAACGACAAATCAAAATACAAAAAAAAGAACAAAAAGTCAATTTTTTTAGACTGGCAAACAAATTATTCGTGTAATCGTGCAAAATATCAGTCTATTACTCTTCAGAAACCTTTTATTTTTGTTCCGCGTCTTTCTCAGTTTTGTTTGCCGTAATTTATTTTGGTTGCGATTCCAGCTTTCTCGTTTGCGCTCCCTGACTTTTTGCTTGCAGTTTTGGCACAAACTTCACGTGTGGGTGGGCTGTCCAGGAATGCATTCCCATTGGGTAACTTGTGTTTGACTGACAGCTACGCTCAGCCATTCCCTACTCGGATTCTGGCGGACTGTTTGACAAGTGACCGATCCATTGACGGTACACAAGGATGGAGTGGACTTCAGTGGCGACTATGATACTGAATTAATTCAACAAAGTGTAAATTCAATATCATAGTCGCCACTGAAGTCCACTCGATCCTTGTTTACCGTCAATGGATCTGTCACTCGTCAAACAGTCCGCCAGAATCCGAGTAGGGAATGGCTGAGCGTAGCTGTCAGTCAAACACAAGTTAGCCAATGGGAATGCATTCCTGGACAGCCCACCCACACGTGAAGTTTGTGCCAAAACTGCAAGCAAAAAGTCAGGGAGCGCAAACGAGAAAGCTGGAATCGCAACCAAAATAAATTACGCCAAACAAAACTGAGAAAGACGCGGAACAAAAATAAAAGGTTTCTGAAGAGTAATAGACTGATATTTTGCACGATTACACGAATTTGTTTGCCAGTCTAAAAAAATTGACTTTTTGTTCTTTTTTTTGTATTTTGATTTGTCGTTTTCGTTTGATATTTCAAAAGTATTGTATGAACATTTTGGCACAAAATTGCTTCCATAGAATTCAAGCAGTGATCAATGTAAAACGCAGCATCCACATCCACATGTCATCTGCATTTCCCCCCAATAAAATTCACATTTGTCTAATGTCATCTGAAATCTCTCAGCCTCTATCTCTATCGTTGCCGTGTCTAACGCAGCGTCACGCGACGTAGCCTATACTAGTGTCGGCCGGGGAAGTTGGGTTTTGGATAAAACAGGCAGGGTGTAGTCTACGCTCTATCACATATGCCTACCTAACCTAACGTAGGCTAATAGTCACATCGCATTATAGAGCTTTACCTGAGCGCAAAATGAAAACGTTGCAACAAACTAAATTAAGGTTTGGACAGCCAACAGAAGAGAAGGAGGGAAGGTGAGAAAATATTGCCAGTGCAGTGGCAGACCGTTCAGCGGTGTCATGCCAACTTTCCAAGGGGAAACGTTTCATTGTCATTGCCTATTACATTTTAGTTATCATTTCGAGAAACATTCAAAACTACGTTGTCACAGGCAGCCCTGTGCAGGGCTGAGTAAACGGGCTTGTTTGAGTAAAACTCTCTCATAACTCTCTTTCTCTCTCACTCACACACACACACACACACACACACACACACACACACACACACACAAATAATACACTCTCTCACACTCTCTCTAATACATAGTCTTCACACAGAACTAATAGCCCTACATTCTAATGTAATTTAAGATAATGAAATGTAAATAATGCCAATACTTCAGGTAGCTGAGCAATACACTCAGTTCAGTTCAGTTTTGACTTTTATGTCAGACAAAACTCCACAGTTCTGATGGCACAGTTTTAGAATTGTTGAAGTAAATGTGTTATGAGCCAAACTTACATTACAGGCAATGGTGAGAACACTCTGTTTCAGAGAATGCATGCAAATGGATCTCAATTCAAGACAGCCAGATAGACTGATGCCTTTACATTACTGCTCAGAATGGCTCTACACATACAGACACCCACAAATAACACAAACTCTCAGTCTCTCACTCATACACGCATGCACACACTCACTCACACTATTATTATAAGGTGTAATACTAAAGCTTACAATTCAGCAGTTCACACCCTTTCTGTCATGTGTATGCTGCAATGTAAATAATGCCAATACTTTAGGTAACTGGTACTTTAGGTACTGTATGTATACTCAGTTCAAGAGTTCACTACCTTTCTACTTTTATGTCAGATAAAACACCACAGTTATGGTGCCACAGTTGTAGAATTGTTAAAATAAATGTGTCCACCACCAAATCTATCCTTGGTTTGTTATTTATTTAAGTTGTGCCGGGGGGGGGTGCTGTCAGCCATGCTTGACCTCGGTATTTGAAAAATCCTGGTTACGGCCCTGTTCTTACTGTATGTCCTTATGTTTGCACCTGAGAGGTACCGTACCATGCTATAGGAAAGCAATTTCTAGAAAATTGATGTAACTGAGAGGAACAAGGCCTGGAACAGCAGCCAGTGCATTTACAATGCAAACAAAGCTCTGAAGGAGCTGTGACAACAATACACATAATAGTCATTCAAAGGGACGCTCCAGTGTAACGTCACGAATTTCTATCTGAGAACAGAAAACCTGTCCTACATCAATACACTAATATATCTGTATCCAGGTTTAAACCCCGATGTGCACGTAGCCTGAACAAGAAGACAAAAAAAAAAAAAAAAAAGGAAAACTTGGTTACACCTTTACCTGTGACTGTTAGTGCTAAAACTGGAGACTCCTTCCGGAAATAATGACGAATATAACCGTCTCCTCCTCACTGACGCCTTCAGGCACCATGTGTTCACTTACACAGCCTTCATACAGGTCTCTGTGGATGAGCCGTTACTATAGAAACCGTATCATATTAGAACAAGTGCGTCAATCCGGACCTGTGACTTGCAGCTGGAGCTACAGTTAGTGCTGCTGACCAATCAGGATGGAGAACTCGTCAGGGGATAATAACTGAGTCACATCTGTGAGGAAGGCAGGAGGAATTAAGGGCACTGGATGAAGGTGCTTCTGCGTCAGTGTTCATGGGCTGTCAGATCAGGATGTATTCTTCATCTGTTATCTAACAGAGCTGTCTGTCTCGCTCTCTCTCTGTGTCTCGTCTAAGTAAAGTGTGGCTCGTTAGCTATTTTTGAGGTGATATTTGTGTGCGAGCCATGCATGTCCACTGGAAGCCGGTCATCTATAAATACCACGGTCGTGTGTGTGTGTGTGTGTGTGTGTCCCAGTGGTGAACTGACTTCCCTTGAGCGTGTCACTAAAATACAATACACCGCAACGTTTCTTTCAGAACTCATGCCATGCGGATGAGGGCGGAGTCATCCTGGAATAGACCACGCCCATCCAGATAAATTTTTGAGCACAAGTTCAGAAGAACTTTTAACAAGTGGTGTGTGTGTGTGTGTGTGTGTGTGTGTGTGTGTGTGTGTGTGTGTGTGTGTGTGTGTTAAATGACAATATAAAGGCATATGATTGTGTATTATTAACAGAAAGTGAAATAAAGGGAACAGGGCTGGGACAGGTGCATTATGGGTTAGATAAGAGCCATAAAGATTAGAAAGGGCCATTAATAATGAACTATCACCTGTAATGGGGTGTGTGTGTGTGTGCATGTATGGCCTGATCAGCCTGCTGTCTGAATGAATCCTGCATGGTGCTAAATTAGGTCAGTGTGTGTGTGTGTGTGAGACGCTCCTAATGGACATGTCCCAAATCTCATCATCCTGACTTTTTATTCGTTTTCTTTCTCCCTTCCCTTTCAAGTTCCCTTGTATAATTAACTCTGTGACGTCTGCACTCTCTCTTCACGCACCTCTCTCTTTTCTTACTTACTTTCTCTCTGTCCTTGTCCATCTTTCTTCCCTTCACCCCTTTTCTCTCTCCCCATTCCGTTAATTTTACATCTTTCCCATTCTGTATCCCGTTTTTGTTCTCTCATTTATTCTGTGCTCTTCTCTCTACCTTTTTCCATCTTTCTCTTCTGTTTGTCATCCCTCTCTCCTCTTTTTACCCTCTTTTGCCCCCCGGCTCGGTCTTTTTACCTGCTTTGTCCTCCATCCCTAACTCCTTTTTCTTTCTCTCCAGCTCTGTCTCTTCACAAATTTTCTCCCATCTTTTAATCATTCCTTATTTTGCTCCATTTTTTTCTCTTTCTTGTTCTTTACATCTCTTCTCTCTTTCTTCTCTTCATTCTTCTCTCTTGCTTTTTCTTTCTTCCTTCTTTCATGCTCTTTACTTCTTTTTTCTTTCTCTCTGTCTGTCTTTCTTGACTCTGCATCATCATCTCCTTCCTTTTTCACTACCAGTCCCTACTTTCCTACTTGCACCTCTTTTTCTTCTTTCTTTAAACATTTTCTCTCTTCTCCCCACTGCTTCCTCTTTGTCCATCTTTCTTTTTTACTCTTGCATTCCTTTTCCCCTTTATTAACTTTTCCTTTTATTCATCATTCCCTGTTTGCACTCTTGTCTTTCTCCCCGTTTCCCCTCGAATTTCACCTTTTTTTTCCTTTCCTCTCGCAATCTTTCTTGTCTTCACCCTGTTTGTTGTGCCACACTTTAGTCCTCCTTTCTCCTCTTCTCTCTGCACTCCTCTCTCACTTTCCTCATTTCAGCTAATTCTTTCCCTGACTTTTCATCCCTCTTTCCACATTCCTGATTTTTCTGTCTTGCTGTCCTTTTTTTTTTTTTTTTTTGTTCCCCCACTGCACTGCAGTCTCACTGAGTCACATGGTGTGTGTGTGTGTGTGTGAGAGAGGTTTCACGCTGCATGTTTCTTGGTGTCCTTCTGTTTCTGCAGCAGTGAGGGTTGTACAGTTTGTCCTTGTGCTCACAGTGAAGGAGGTGTGGCCTCTGTACCTGTCAGTCCCAGTGGAGGAGGCGTGGCCTCCACTTGTCAATCCCAGTGGAAGAAGAGGCGTGGCCTCTACTCCTCTCATCTCATTATCTCTAGCCGCTTTATCCTTCTACAGGGTCGCGGGCAAGCTGGAGCCTATCCCAGCTGACTACGGGCGAAAGGCGGGGTACACCCTGGACAAGTCGCCAGGTCATCACAGGGCTGACACAGACAGACAACCATTCACACTCACATTCACACCTACGGTCAATTTAGAGTCACCAGTTAACCTAACCTGCATGTCTTTGGACTGTGGGGGAAACCGGAGCACCCGGAGGAAACCCACGCGGACACGGGGAGAACATGCAAACTCCACACAGAAAGGCTCTCGCCGGTCACGGGGCTCGAACCCGGACCTTCTTGCTGTGAGGCGACAGCGCTAACCACTGCACCACCGTGCCGCCCGCCTCTGTACTCATCAGCCTCAATAAAGGAGGCGTGGCCTGTGTACCTGTCAGTCTCAGTGGAAGAGGCGTGGCTTCTGTACCCAGCAGTCTCAAAGTAGGTGTGGCCTCTGTACCCGTCGGTCCCAGTGGAGAAGGCGTGGTCTCTGTGTGTAAGACTGAAACGCACTATACTGTGTCTTTAAACAGACTCTACTGGGGAAAATGTGTTCTGTTGCTCATAATTAGAGAAATTGTTTCAGTGTGATGGTGAGATCATTTAGCATTCTAAAGGAATGGGTGTAGAACAGGCCGGTAAACACGCAGGACTTCATGGAGCTCAGCAAAGTCAAATAAACACTCGGAACACTGGACCAGAACAGCTTTAGAACAAAGTAAAGGCATAATGTTGACTGTGCAAACTGCATATGATCAAGGTCAGCTCATGCTGAAAAACATCCGAGAAATTGGAGTGACTTCATAACGAACTCCTCAGCATGGGCAGGATGACGTGCAATATTTTATTAGATAAACGGACAAGTTTATATCACTCTGTACTGAAAGGATTGATTTTCTTCCTAACAGTGCTGTGAAATGTCATTCCCACGCAAAGAACTTATTTCGAGGTGCCGTTTGTAATTTATTTATTTATTTATTTATTTTTAAATGTTCACAGACCTGTAAAAGTATGTAGTTTTAATTATGCCTTAGAAATCTCAGATTCATGAGATTTGGTTTCTAGATTTTTCTTTTGTTTCTTTGATTGTTTCACACTTCTGGTAAAATATTTCTGACCCTGAAATGAGCTGACTAGCTGCTTTTTGAGAAACTCGGCATCTCGGGAGGTGAAGATGGTTCTAATAGACGCGTGATGAGTTTTCAGCGTTTTCATTTTCAGGCAGTGGAGAACTCTAAAAATAACAAATTGCTCCTTTAAGAAATCATATTTGCTATTTAAGGAATAAAACGCTTGGAGTGTGCTTTTATAGGAGAATAATCAGATATATGGCTTGACGAATTGTTTTATTCCTTGTACACCACAGCAATTTACCAAGTATTAAATTTTTTCAAATTAATTCTAGCTGTGATTCTGAAACATTTGTAGCCAGGGATCTGTTTAAATAAATCCAACAGTTCATGAATTGATTTTTAAATCTTTCGCTTGATGTTTTTTGGAGCCATAGAGCTTTTTATTCCTGAACTTTCCGCTGTCATGGAAGTCTGTATCTCAAAAGTAGCCCAAAAAAATGTACTTGCATGAAAGAAGTTGCCTTAAACGCTTTTACTGCATAGAAACAATGAAAGCTTGAGTGATTCCCAGGAAAAACACCTGAAGTCTACGTTTCTTCCACTTAGTTTTTAAGTCATGGCCCTTTTTGGGAGACCCACCCTAGGACCGCCCCAAAACAAAAATGGCGGCTCCTATTGAAATCATTGTAAAAGGACTATGTTTGTTAGAAGCACAGACTTCTAATTGTCTAAAACACCACTGAAGGGTTTACGCAAGATCGGACTCGTCTTTGGTGCATAGACCTCTAAATATAACCTTTGAGAAGGCGGGTAATAATCACAGACCATCTTTGAGAAAGACCAAGTTATAGAATGTCATAGTGTGTGTTAGAGGTCTGCGCGGGACAGAATTTTCAGTCCCGCTCCCGCATTGTGCAGTCCCACTCCCGCAAAGAATTATGATTTTCAGTCCCGCTCCCGCCCGCGCCTGCCATATTTTGTCCCGCTCCCGCCCACAAATCCCGCATGATGCAGACATTCGTGTTATTTCTCACGAAAGTTCTTGTCATTGTTTATGTCATCAACAACAGCTCTTCTACATTTGAGTGCCCTGTCATCTACATGACGTGACAGTTGTTGGATGGGGCAGAATATCTCGCACATCGAATTTGCCTATTGTTGCTGCCGTGTCAACTAATGGCCCTTTTCCACTACCCTTTTTCAGCTCGCTTCAGCTCACTTCAGCCCGACACGGCTCGCGTTTCGACTACCAAAAACCAGCACGACTCAGCTCGCTTCAGCCCTGCTTAGCCCCTAAAACTCGCACTGTTTTGGAGTGGGGCTGAAGCGAGCCAAACCGTGCCGAGTGAGGCTGGGGGCGTGAGCAGACACTCCCCTGTGCACTGATTGGTGAGGAGGAGTGTCCTCACATGCCTACACACGCCCCGCGAGCGCGCTGGGATCTGTAAACCCGGAAGAAGGAGAATTATGAAGCCTTATGCGCCTCGCCTCATCTATACGCTCTTGCCAGTATCTGTTGGCGTTGTCGGTGACAACAAGCCACAGAACCAAGACCAGCAACACTAACGACTCCATGTCCTCCATGATTATTGTTTACTATCCGGGTCGTGAGACTACTGCTTAAAAGCTCACTGATGTCACTGTTTGCGCTGCTTAACGACATCACGTGACGTCCACCCACTTTCGCTAACTCCACCCAATGTGTCCACCCACTTCCAGCCATCACGGTTCAGCGCGGTTGTAGTCGAAATGCAACTCCAACAGCCCCGCTCAGCTCGACTCAGCCCAACTCAGCACGGCTCAGCCCAACTCAGCCGCGTTTGTAGTGGAAAAGCGGCATAAGTGTTGGGCAAACTGAACTAATCCCCGACCAGCGATGCTGTCATACGGGCGGAGGTCCGCAGCAACAAAATCAACGCATTTCTCCACGGTCTTTGCCTTCAACGCATCTGTCACTTTTGCGTTGTTCCGTCTGAACTCCAACAATTGTCCTTTTAACACAGTACATACATGGCGATTCAGGCCTGATGTACCTGATTTATGGCCATTGTATGTCAGAACCTTTTGGCACTTATCACAACAAGCAAAGCACAGCTGATTTCCCTCTGCGTCGTACACGAGTGAGAACGACTTCGGAATGTCTGATTTCAGGACTCTTGACTTTTTAACGGTAAATGTGCCTCTTTTTAAAGCAGCACTTACTTCTGAAGCACTGTGAGCTTCACTAGAGGAGCTCTGCTCTTCTGCCATGATCGGAGATCTCAAACACGGAAGAGGAAAGGAATCGGAAACGTACGCGAGATTAGGCCACATCCGCAGATTTAGGTATCTTAAAATGTTTTTATTAATGCCAGATAAAAGATCCAGCACAAATTATATATGATAGGCATAAATTAATAATTTATAAATTTTATTTTAAACACGTTTTTAGTTAGCGGGACTGCAGCTTATCACCTCTCCCGCCCGCTCCCGCATTGTGCACTCCCCCTCGCACCCGCAATGAGCTTTCAAAATTTGTCCCACGCCGCACTGCATTGCATCGGGTCCCGCGGGACTCCCGCGGGAGTGCAGGGCTTGTGTGTGTGTGTGTGTGTGTGTAAATAATATAAAATATTTTATTTATTTATTTATTTTTAAAAATCCATTTATAGTTAGTTAATGTTGTCTAATGCCCAGGAACAAGTTCATCACCTCCTGATACAGTCAGTTTGTTTACATGAGAAGGTGCTTCAGCATGGTTGCACATGCTCGTAGGGTTTTTTTTTTTTTGGTCTGTGAGTGTGTAGGGCCGTCTGTCTCCACCTGTGTGTTGGCTTTATTGCGAGCGAACGTACATTTGCCAACAGAATCTCTGCCAAAGCTTCGTCCACACGACATCCCTGATATATTTCCTTACAGTAACTCGAGCTCTGTGTAGTGCAGCTTTCTGGGCAGCGATCCATAACTTTCAGCATTAGCAGATTTATACATCTCCAGGGTTTGAGTTTTAAAGATGAGAAACTTTTCAGCTTGTCCTTTTTTTCCGGTTGTTGTCGATTTTTGTTTGTCTCTTACGACTGCGAGTGACGTGCAATGCTTTTAGAGCAGGAGCTCTGTCCTAAATCACTGTTCTACCTCCCTGCCCTATTCCCTAACCCCTTTCCTGTTCCCATCAAAGACCACAGGCTTGGGTCGTCCCGAGTGGGAACCTCACTAATTATAGACATGAACGGAGAAGAGTTTATGGTAAAGGTCAAGTGCGTTGATCGTTTATCAGGTTGCATGCAGATCTGCATTGCTCTGCTGGAGGGGTTGCAGGGTCGGGTTGAGTGTTTAGGACCGATCCGATCTGCACTTCATCGCTGTTCTGTCCATTAGTCTGAATAGATGATCGCTCAGGCGTTTGCGGTTAGTTATTGCTCATTTTCATAATTGTTGCACTGACCGAGACGTGTTTTTCACAATTCTGTTCAGAACCCGAGACAGTTGAAATAGAAAAGTTTGCGTACCCTCAGGGCACGATGAAGGCGACAAACTATTTCATTTGTAGCCACAACAGTTTTTTTTTTTTTTTTTTTTTTTTTTTTACTGTGATGTTCCTTCGTTATTTTTTTTAAAGATTTTTTTTTTTGGGGGGGGGCGGCACGGTGGTGTAGTGGTTAGCGCTGTCGCCTCACAGCAAGAAGGTCCTGGGTTCGAGCCCCGTGGCCGGCGAGGGCCTTTCTGTGTGGAGTTTGCATGTTCTCCCCGTGTCCGCGTGGGTTTCCTCCGGGTGCTCCGGTTTCCCCCACAGTCCAAAGACATGCAGGTTAGGTTAACTGGTGACTCTAAATTGACCGTAGGTGTGAATGTGAGTGTGAATGGTTGTCTGTGTCTATGTGTCAGCCCTGTGATGACCTGGCGACTTGTCCAGGGTGTACCCCGCCTTTCGCCCGTAGTCAGCTGGGATAGGCTCCAGCTTGCCTGCGACCCTGTAGAACAGGATAAAGCGGCTAGAGATAATGAGATGAGATTTTTTGGGGGGCTTTTTTCACCTTTTATTGGATAGGACAGTGTAGAGACAGGAAATGAGTGGGAGAGAGAGACGGGGAGGGATTAGGAAATGACCTCGGGTCGGAATTGAACCCAGGTCCCCGGATTTATGGTATGGCGCCTTATCCACCTGAGCCATGACGCCCCCGTTCCTTCGTTATTACCGGAAACGGAGATCAGAGGTTGATCAGTTCATATCAAAACCATATCACATCTCACTGAATGTGATTGAAATATTTGCACATTCTGTTTGAAAATGAATGATGATGCAAAAACAAATTTCCTTTTTCAATTCCAAAACCATGTGTGAAGCAAATTTTTGCATCCAGCTATATGACTCTCTGATAAACAAACGAAAAAATAGAAAATGGACAAAGGGTTATGCTGAGCTGCTTTATCATGCTCTTGATAATGTGATAAGGTATTGTTTCTATAGTAACAGCGTAGGCAGGGATGTGTATTGTGGAGGCTCAACATAAATAAATACAGCTTTTGACTAAAAGTTTAAATAACATTTATGGAAGGATTCTCCAGTGTCGGTGTAACTGGACATTTTTCCACCATGGGAAAGGCTACAAGATGGCAAGCTTTGCACTTTGCAGTTTCTTAGGCTACAGTCACACTCCAGCTCGCGATGCTTTGCGATGTTTTATCGATGAAAATGAGGCGTTTTAGTGGCGATGTACAGTTGAGCTGAAAGTTGTGGTCACACAGCAGGTGAACACTTGACTGTCACGCCTTCGCACACTTGAGCAGCCACGCCCACTCACAGGACCCAGTCGTTATGGGGAAATACCTGATGCTGATCTGAGAGCAATCAGCACGTGCGTATAAGGACACCGAGGCTTTGCGAAGTATTATCACGGTCACGTTTGTTTATGACTCTGCTTTTGGTTTTGTAAACATCACGCCTGGTAGGAAACACTCGTCCTGCACTTACATCCATCTACTGCCACATACCTGACAGAATACTTCACCAAGTCTCTATGAAAACGGCGTCCTTATTATTTGCCTGTGCTGATTATGCTCAAATCAGCATCAGGTGTTTCCCATAATGACTGGGTCTCAAGTGTGCGCACAGCACGCTCCGAAGGATCCCTGAATGTAAATGCAGCTTTTAAGTCTCGGTGAAGATTGGGCTGTGGCGAGCCGCTGTGTCGATGAAGCTCCCGTCAGCATCGGGGACATGGATTTGAGACAAATGCATCTGAAGAGGCTTGAAGGTTCCCCTGAGCTTCGGGAAGTATTCCCAAACCCATGTGTGAGTATTCGCCGCTTAGTTTGCCAACGAAAACATCGCCACCAAATTTCAAAGCACGCATTGAAATTTTACGTGACGTTTTTGGCCACTTACGAGCCAGAGACGCACCAAAATACAACTTGCAAAGCATGGAAAACATTCACCATATATTGCGATTGTTGGCGATGTTAACAATTTTTCATCGCCAAGTATTCGCGAGCTGTAGTGTGACCAGGGTGTTCGGAACATGACATGCTTTGTTTAGGGTTGTTTTTGTGTACGTTCTTAACCTGGAAAGAGAAAAGGAACAATGTTTTATCTGTGATCACAGGAAGTAACTTGTTTCTATGGACATTCCACGACATTCAAAGTGATCAAAAGGAAAATATGACGTGTTCATTAATAAATAGCAAAAACAAGTTGTTCATGGGTGGCACGGTGGTGTAGTGGTTAGCGCTGTCGCCTCACAGCAAGAAGGTCCGGGTTCGATCCCTGTGGCCGGCGAGGGTCTTCCTGTGTGGAGTTTGCATGTTCTCCCCGTGTCCGCGTGGGTTTCCTCCGGGTGCTCCGGTTTCCCCCACAGTCCAAAGACATGCAGGTTAGGTTAACTGGTGACTCTAAGCCCATGTTTACATTAGACCGTATCAGCGGATCATCAGATTAACGTTTTTAAAACGATTAGTGTGCACACAGCAACACCAATACACGATTTGCGTGCACACAGCAACACCAATACACGGATACGCTCGGCTCCGCAGGCATCCTGCGCTCCAAATCACTCCGCCCTGAACAGCGAGTGCCCTCTGGAGGGTGCGCACTCCGGCCCTGCGCAGCTCACTGAGCACGCGAGTGAAGTGCACAAGCTGTGATTCGGGACTGAGCCGCTGTGTGTGTGATCCCAGCGCATATCACTTACCACTTGCAAGTGGAAGGATGGCAAGCCTAAAGACAATCATAACTACACAATGGGCAGTATTTGCATCAGTATTTGCAGTATTTTCATACTTTTATACTCTTTAATGAAAGGTGATACAAGGCGGAAGTCCGTGCCGTTTTTCAGCAGTCGCGTCACATGACCAATGCCAGCGAATCAGGAAGGTGAATGTCAGCGACGTTGTCCAATGACGACGCCAGCTAGAGCTCAGCACAGCGTATCCGCGTATTCTGAATGTTTACACAGCACCGGAGCTGACACGATCTGGATTGAATACGTGGACGCTGGCGGATTCCCGTTTCCAGGCGGTTTAATGTAAACGGACAGTGCATCCGCGAAGAAAACGAGACAGATACGGTCTAATGTAAACTTGGCCTCAATTGAGCGTAGGTGTGAATGTGAGTGTGAATGGTTGTCTGTGTCTATGTGTCAGCCCTGTGATGACCTGGCGACTTGTCCAGGGTGTACCCCGCCTTTCGCCCGTAGTCAGCTGGGATAGGCTCCAGCTTGCCTGCGACCCTGTAGAACAGGATAAAGCGGCTACAGATAATGAGATGAGATGAAATTGTTCACACTGGGAAACTGCTGTGGTGTCGCTGAAAGAAAAGAAATGAAATGCTTTGGGGATGTGCTGTTACTGAAAACTACTCAACTTCCGTGTTGCTGATGATCCCTTATTTAGGGGAAAAATGGTATCACTACATTTGTTTTAAAGCCTTTTAATAATTGTGTGTTTTTTCAGTTTTGCACAGAGCTCAATCAGCCGACTCTCTTCAGTGTGTGTAATTGGAAAGGCCCTCGTGGTGTGTGGAAATGTGCTGCTTCTGGGAAACCCACTGGAGAGTCCTGTATAGTAAGAACACACACCTATCTATCTATCTATCTATCTATCTATCTATCTATCTATCTATCTATCTATCTATCTATCTATCTATCTATCTATCTATCTATCTATCTATCTATCTATCTATCTATCTATCTATCTATCTATCTATCTATCTATCTATCTATCTATCTATCTATCTATCTATCTATCTATCTATCTATCTATCTATCTATCTATCTATCTATCTATCTATCTATCTATCTATCTATCTATCTATCTATCTATCTATCTATCTATCTATCTATCTATCTATCTATCTATCTATCTATCTATCTATCTATCTATCTATCTATCTATCTATCTATCTATCTATCTATAGCTGCTACTAACACATTGTGTGGTTTGTTGTATAACTGTTGCTCACTCTCTGTGTGTGTGTGTTTATGTGAAGGGTTCAGAATATTCTGGTTTCCTCTGGGACTCCTCGGCTGGCATCCAGCTGAAAGAGGCCGTGCTTTTAGAGAGCGCTGCTGCTAACGGCAACGGGAACGACGCCCAGCCCAAAGCGTACCTCGGGCGCTTTTATGTGAGTAACAGCAGCTCCTGGTCTGAAGAGCGAACAGGGAATCAGCACGGCTCGTAATGAGCGTGTAACTGATTTTCATGTCAATTTGCATTCATAAAAAATTTAAATGTTGATTTACGCACGTTATCCTCGACATGACCGAATATGTCTACGTGATCCAGATAGAAGAGATGATGTGAGAGAAACGGATACAAATAGAAGAGGTGCATTTCGGTTTCTTTTCTTCACGTGCCGTCAGGTTGAGACCGGAAGTGTGCACCAGGACTGGGATCCCGCTCGTCACGTAGATATTAATTAATTTCAGGCCTGAATAAGGAAATGGCTTGATGAGTATAATTAAACTGATGATAAGGCTGCTGCAGTCCTGCTTTTTTTGGGTTGATGTCCGACAGTCATTTATAATCCTCATTATTATAACTCTATCATTTTACCTTCCATCTACCACCAGCCAACCCTTTTTTTTTTTTTTTTAAATTAATAGCATTGACACAAAATACTTTCATTACAGCTCCTTTGAAAATGATTAAAGGAAGACGCTAGTTGTAGTCTCTTATAGTTCTCTAGTTTTCTAAACCCTGCTCTGGATCTGATCTGATCTCCTCCTGCAGTGAACCTTCAGCACTGTTTCACAGCCCGTCACCTCAATATCACTGCTCAGAGCTTTCAAACAGAAATGCATGATTTCTCATCTGGTCAATCCTGTTTCTCACCGGTGTCGCTGGTTAAAATCTGATTCAACAGTATACGATACCAGTCAAAAGTTTGTACACCCTTACTCGACTCATTCATAGGTTTTTCTGTGTTTTCTACATTGTAGAACATTTACTGAAGACATCAAACCTATGAAATAACGTATGGAATTGTGTGGTAAACAAAATGTTTAAAAAAAAAAAAAAAAAAAGTTTCATATTTTTAGATTTTTCAAAGTAATCCAGTGTTTAACTTGTTGATGCTTTGCTTTACACACTATTGACATTCTCTTAACCAGCTTCATGAGGTAGTCACCTGGAACGCTTTTCAATTAATAGCCGTGCCTCGTCAAAAGTGAATTAGCGAATGAGTTTCTTGCCTTCTCAATGCGTTTGAGATCAAACAGTAAATAAGAAAAATGGTAAATAAAGAAATAACCCTGTCCGGCAACTGTAATAATTAAGTTATTCCATGAAATTGAGTCGTACGTGAGCTGATAGCGGCTATAATCCATGTACGACAAGATTGAGTGGAATAACTGTTTTATTCTCTCCACATTCACTGGATTTTGAAAAACTGAACGCTTTTTATTTTTTGTAAATTTGATAAATAAAAACTTAATACAAAACATCCGACAAAATAATTTCCACTCAATGTAAACAAACCGGCAAAATGACGGGAGCAATTTGTGAAAAATGAGATGATAATTCTTGAATAAATTTTAAAAAGATGTGTTCTTACCATCAAATACTTTTATTCCATATTTTGTTGCACTTTTTGGGGGGTTTTGTTTTTGAGTCGAGTTTTTATTTCATCCTCGGTTGGTTCAGTGACACGCGCCGCCATTTTGTTTTTCTCTCCTCACGGTATAGATAGTTTTCACTGACGTCACGGCATTCCGGGGAACGCCCCCCCCAGCTGCCATCTTGGGGGGCAAACAAAATGGACCATCGCCACTACCGGCTACGTTATCTCGGACGAATTTATGAAGTTATATAGTCGGTTTTCTAAAATAAAGATCAATGTCGGCAAAATCAAGCAAACGGAAGTATATAGATACATTAGACGACATCTCACGACAACGGTATGCAGCCAAACTGGCCTTGATTGGGGGAATTGACCGCTACAAAGTGGACAAAGATGCATTTTCAAGTGACTATGCAGGGCTGCCAAAGCCTGAAACTGCCAAAGCCTGAAACTGACTTCATCAAACTTTAAAGGCTGTCTGATATATACAACTTTATATATTCACAGCATGCCTTTTGGCGGATGCCGCCTTTTTCACGGCTGAATCGCGCAGATCCAATTTTTTTTTTAGGGGGGGCGTTGCAGTGTCTGATTATAATTTCAAAGTAAATTCTGTATTAAAATTACTAAATAAGCAAATCCGTTACAGTCCATGAAACAGGAAGTATAAGGATGAGAAAAAACAGTCCTGCACACCGCTCGGGCTGCGCAAATGTGCGCAGCTTTCTGATTTAAACTGTTTTTTCTCATCCTTATACTTCCTGTTTCATGGCTTATTTAGTAATTTTAATACAGAATTTACTTTGAAATTATAATCAGACACTCCAACGCCCCCTCCCCCCCAAAAAAAAATCGGATCTGCGTGATTCAGGCGGCATCCGCCAAAAGGCGCGCTGTTTGCATCCCAAACACAAATTAAATCATACAGAATAGACCTAAAATGTTTTTCAAAAATGACCCTTGCGTGAGTGAAGTGACAAGTTTCAAATAGAAACGTGACAAACGAGCGATATTAAGTGTACATTACAATGTAAACGTACACTCAGCGGTTCCAGTTAGGCATTCTCCAGAGATTGTTTACATGATGTTTTGGTTTCCAAAAACAAACAAACACAATTGATTATTTAAACAACTTACCACTTATAAAATGATCGGAGCAGACTTTGCTGTGTTTGGAAGGCTGATAATCCTTGCGGTTGATTCTCGCAAGCCATAGATTTCTCCTTTGTATGCTGAGTTTGTTTGTTTGCTCGCCTTCGTGCTCCCGTACAGTGGGAATTCCATAAAAGCTCCGCTTGACTTCATCATCTGACCTATTACGACAGCCGTGAATACAACAGGTGTGCACCATTGCTAGCTTTAAATAGCCTGCTTGGGTTCTTTTGAAGACTTTGTACTCGCGCGTTACAATGTGTGCTCAGTCACCCGTACGGTAAGCTGGACCCCCAAGATGGCCGCCACTAGGGAATCCCCGACTCTGTGACGTCATGTGAAAACTATCTATAGGAGTTGATCTCCTAGTAGTAGAATAGCCAATCAGAGCGCACGATTGCTCATATCCAGTGAATGTAGATAGAATACATATGTCAAGAACCGCTCAACTAAGTAAAGAGAAATGACATCCATCATTACTTTAGAACTTGAAGTGATTTTTTTTTTAAACTAATAAAGATGAAGAAAAAGCACTCAATTAGAAGGTGTCCAAACTTTTGACTGGTACCGGAATGGATGCGTTCATTTGACGTCTGAAGAGGTTAAATGTAGAATCGTAATGATGACTCAGTTGATCGTTTATGGAGATCGTTACAGTACAGTACTGCTCAGAACATGTTATTTAACACTGAGTCATTGTGTGTGTGTGTGTGTGTGTGTGTGTGTGTGTGTGTGTGTGTGTGTGTGTGTAATGAGCTGTGGTGTATGTGTGTTATATTTAACCTCTAATAAGTATTACCATCCACACCTGTAGCTATGGCATTGGATGACGCTTGTGAGACACAAACACTACATTGATTAATGTGATTTTTTTTTAAAGATGAATGAAAGTTCATATATTAGACTGCTAGTTTGGTTAAATTTTGGAAATAAAACCCCAAAAATGTTATTAGAAAATATCATGGGCAGGTTCAAACAAATAATAATTGTTCAAGAAGAATTAAAAACAATTCGGCGTTCATATCTGTATCGAGAAATAATTGTTTTTAAGAAACCCTTCTGGTTTAGGCCACACCCACTTTGGAATCAATCCGAATATATACATGATGTGTCCAGTGTTTAGAGCACTAAACAGATGTCCTATAGCATATAAATATCCTGAACATTTAAATTGTACTTAAACGCGACCCGCTGTGACCGTTTCACTGAACTGCTGTGACGTTTACACGTCGATTATTTGTCTTTAAGCAGCTTCATCCATCACTTCACACATCCCCTGTGTCTGATCTCTGTTTCTGTAACCAGATCGGATCGTCCGAGCTCACCGTCGTGAACGTGCACCTCAAGCCTCCATCAGCGCCGAAGCAGCAGAATGGGCGGAGCCATAAATCTGATGAGCTGAAAGCCCATAGGCTGAGCCCTGGAGTACAGGAGACTCTGAGAGGTTGGTGTTTAATGTCCCAGAATGCACTGCGGGTTCTGGATGTGACTTATTGGCAGCGGGTCAGTGGGTTTAGCTGCATGGCTGTGTGCCTGAATGCCGTTTGTGCTGATGGAGCAGCAGCGCTGAGCTGAACAGGAGCGTAGTGCAGCGTAAGCACTGACAGGGTTTCTGTTCACTTACCTCATGTGCGTTACTCAGACCCTCGTCGTGCTTCATGTTTATTATCTAATACTCGTCAGTGGGATGGTCACCGTGGTCTCTAACACTTTCTTCATCATAAGATGCTTTTTTTTTTCCTTTTTCAGATCATATAGCTATGGTTTAGATGTACATTTACAGTTTTTGACATGAGAACTACACTTGTATGTGTCTCTATATACGCTGAAAAAAAACCCTTCCTTTGCCTGTTTGAATTTTCTTGTTAGAAATGTTGGCTAACATTTTGTTTTTAACTCATCCGGCTGTAGGCCAGGCTGGATGAGCTTATGTGATCACTCGTCATCCGTCCACAATTTACAAAAATCGCTACTCCTCCTACAGGATTGATCGGATTTCGGTCAAACTCGAATACAACCCCGATTCCAAAAAAGTTGGGACAAAGTACAAATTGTAAATAAAAACGGAATGCAATGATGTGGAAGTTTCAAAATTCCATATTTTATTCAGAATAGAACATAGATGACATATCAAATGTTTAAACTGAGAAAATGTATCATTTAAAGAGAAAAATTAGGTGATTTTAAATTTCATGACAACACCACATCTCAAAAAAGTTGGGACAAGGCCATGTTTCCCACTGTGAGACATCCCCTTTTCTCTTTACAACAGTCTGTAAACGTCTGGGGACTGAGGAGACAAGTTGCTCAAGTTTAGGGATAGGAATGTTAACCCATTCTTGTCTAATGTAGGATTCTAGTCGCTCAACTGTCTTAGGTTTTTTTCTGTCGTATCTTCCGTTTTATGATGCGCCAAATGTTTTCTATGGGTGAAAGATCTGGACTGCAGGCTGGCCAGCTCAGTAACCGGACCCTTCTTCTATGCAGCCATGATGCTGTAATTGATGCAGTATGTGGTTTGGCATTGTCATGTTGGAAAATGCAAGGTCTTCCCTGAAAGAGACGTCGTCTGGATGGGAGCATATGTTGCTCTAGAACCTGGATATACCTTTCAGCATTGATGGTGTCTTTCCAGATGTGTAAGCTGCCCATGCCACACGCACTAATGCAACCCCATACCATCAGAGATGCAGGCTTCTGAACTGAGCACTGATAACAACTTGGGTCGTCCTTCTCCTCTTTAGTCCGAATGACACGGCGTCCCTGATTTCCATAAAGAACTTCAAATTTTGATTCGTCTGACCACAGAACAGTTTTCCACTTTGCCACAGTCCATTTTAAATGAGCCTTGGCCCAGAGAAGACGTCTGCGCTTCTGGATCATGTTTAGATACGGCTTCTTCTTTGAACTATAGAGTTTTAGCTGGCAACGGCGGATGGCACGGTGAATTGTGTTCACAGATAATGTTCTCTGGAAATATTCCTGAGCCCATTTTGTGATTTCCAATACAGAAGCATGCCTGTATGTGATGCAGTGCCATCTAAGGGCCCGAAGATCACGGGCACCCAGTATGGTTTTCCGGCCTTGACCCTTACGCACAGAGATTCTTCCAGATTCTCTGAATCTTTTGATGATGATGTGCACTGTAGATGATGATCTGTTCAAACTCTTTGCAATTTTACACTGTCGAACTCCTTTCTGATATTGCTCCACTATTTGTCGGCGCAGAATTAGGGGGATTGGTGATCCTCTTCCCATCTTCACTTCTGAGAGCCGCTGCCACTCCAAGATGCTCTTTTTATACCCAGTCATGTTAATGACCTATTGCCAATTGACCTAATGAGTTGCAATTTGGTCCTCCAGCTGTTCCTTTTTTGTGCCTTTAACTTTTCCAGCCTCTTATTGCCCCTGTCCCAACTCTTTTGAGATGTGTTGCTGTCATGAAATTTCAAATGAGCCAATATTTGGCATGAAATTTCAAAATGTCTCACTTTCGACATTTGATATGTTGTCTATGTTCTATTGTGAATACAATATCAGTTTTTGAGATTTGTAAATTATTGCATTCCGTTTTTATTTACAATTTGTCCTTTGTCCCAACTTTTTTGTAATCGGGGTTGTACAATGTTCCCCAGGTGGGTGTGCATAAAAGTTGTCACGATGGTGGCGCCACCTGTCATATTTACAATTTTATGGGCGTCTGAAATTTTTAGGTGGCTCATCACATTCAACACTACTCTTCTTAAACTGCTGGGAGGTTTTCACTGAAACTCACCCAGAAGACTCTAAAGACATATATTCCAACAAGAATTGTTCACCAGGTGGCGCCACCTACCATGTATGAGGCTACAGAGGTCACGTGCAATTTCATGAAAATCGCTACTCCTCCTACAGGACTGATCAGATTTCAAACTCGCACACAACAGTGGTACGAGCTACAACCTCTTTGAGGCGGGTTTTTTTTTTTTAAAACAACTTGTACATCAGCGAAATGTGTTTATAAATTGTACATTAGTCGAATACAGATCTGACCAGAGCGCACACGGACATCAGTGAGCAGTTCAGTGATTTATCACAGTAAATTCTTAGCTAAAATGGAAAAGCTAAAGTTCAGGACACTCTGGGCTGGAAATCAGAAACTTAAAATGTAAAACTGTTTTTTATTCGTGTGATTGTTTAGAGCTTTTGGAAAGATCTTCTCCTTCTCTAAGGGCCCCCCCATTGAAATGGAGTTTTGGAATCAAAGTCTATATTACATTATATTAATGGCATGTAGCAGCCACTCTTATCTTGAGTGACGTACAAGGCACCCAGAGCAGCTTAGAGAGCAGGTGCCTTGCTCAAGGGCACTTCAGCTATTCCTTCTGGTCCAGGGAATCGAACCAGCAACCTTTTGATCCCAAAGATGCTTCTCTAACCTTTAGGCCATGGCTCTTTTTATGAAAAATTTCCAGACCCTTTATGAAAAATAAGAATTATCATACTGGTGATGAGTCGTATTTTTTGGGAAAAAAAAAAGATTTTTGCAGGAATATTTAAATAAAAACATCAGGAATATGACTGGGGAAGTGGATTGGTTGACACTGCTGCATCATGTAGAATAAATCGGACCAACTTTAGCTGAAACGTACATGGAAATCAGCTATGATCCACACTCATAACTCAACTCAAGTCTTTTTGCTTGGTTTTTGTCCGTCGTTTTTTTTTCTCCCATTGGCCCCAATTCATTTTAAGCCCCATTTAAAATGAATGGAGTTTTGGAATCGCAGTCATCCTGCTTGGTCACGCTTCATCAGAGAGCCCCAAGGTTTGTTTCATACCTCTGACCAACTCACCCGACGCACACACGTCTGCCATGAGCCGCATTCGCCCCTACCCCTCACTGTGGAACAATCACGCTCCCATTTTCTTTCATAAATGTATATCTCTGCCATTTTGCCCTGTTACATGCAGCATATTTACTTGTCTTTCTTTGCTTTTGAAACATGAAAAGCATTAATTTCAGTGTTGTTTACAGCTTGATTGATAATACAACATCAGAAACTGAAGCCAGAAATATAGAAACTTCGGACCAGTTAGTTGTCATTATTAGGAATCAGTGTATTTTTATTTATTTATTTTATTTATTTGCTTATTAAAGTTCAAGAAACACCCTTTTAAAAACAACAAACTGCACCTTTAAGTATTGAAACAAAGACTTTGAGTGTTTCCTCAAGTATTCTAAACCACAGTGTAAATTTGAGTCTGCGATCAGGCGCTCGGCGTAAACCGCGCTCCGTGTGTGTGTTCTCTCTGTAGGGGTGAAGAACGTGCTGGTTGTCGGGGGCTTTGGTCTTCCTCCGGACAGCGCTCAGTTTGAGCTTCTGAAGAAGGAGAAGCTGAGCGCTCTCGTGCCTTCCTCCATCAACACCAACATCAGCACCAAAGCACCACAGGGATCCAGCTGCCTGGACAACATCTGGGCCAGCCGTAGCATCAAGAAGCTCTATACAGGTGTGTGAATGTGAAAGAAGAGATCTTTATTATTAAAATAAATTCTAATGAATCCGAGCCATCAGGAAAATTTTTTTTTTCCCTGACTGTGTATGTACTCACTATCATGGAGAACATCATAATGTTCAGTAATTAACAGCTGACTTAATTACTGGATCCTGCAAACTTACAAGAACGCTAAACATGACCTCTGCTTTTAGATATTAGCTTCGACAACCCTGCTGATGAATGCTCACTTCTGATTGGTCAGCAGGTGTTGATGAATTTTCTGTAACAGTAGCTCTGACAGTAGTTGCGATGTTAATGCACTAATAACTCATTCACAGGGACTTGTACGGTGGACGCTGTATATAATCTAAGTCCGTAATAAACTGATTTATAAAGGTGCTGTTATCCAAGAAAGAAAATTGTATAATCGCTGATGTGGTGAAGTTTTCTGTCTCCGGCGTCAGTGCTTCGTAACGGTGAGTAAGTGTCCCGACTTGCGATGGTCTTCAGGGATTTTTATACTTCCCAGTTTCTCTGTAACTTGACAAGTTGGTTTTTTAGGGAATCATAGATCATAGAACTCCTGGAATATCATGGAATTTTAAAAAGTCTATTCCAGGCATGGAAAGCGAAAGGGGATTTGATCACAGCGAAAATTGTAAGTTTTGTACTGAAAATGGTTGTGAAATAGTAATTAAAGCTCGCAAATTGATGGGTTTAAAATACTGTGGCTGTTTTTTTTTTTTTTGGGGGGGGGTTTTCTGCTCAGCACAAAGGTGGCCTGTTTTTCCGTTCATTATATGTCATAGAAATGCAGCTTTTTTTTCTTTCTTTTTTTTTTTTTTTAATTCAGGGAAAAGTCAGGGAATTTTGACGTGGAGGACGTTTGACTTGGAGTGGAAATCCTGTGGTGTTTTTTTTGTTTTTTTTTTGGTCTCGTTAACATCAAGAAAGAGAAGGGCTTCTACGGTGGTGTACTGGTTAGCACTGTCGCCTCGCTGCAGGAAGGTTCTGGGTTCGAACCTCATGGCCAACGGGGGCCTTTCTGTGTAGAGTATGCATGTTCTCCCCGTGTCTGCGTGCTCTGGTTTCCCCCACAGTTCAAAGACATGCAGATATATATATATATATATATATATATATATATATACACACACACACCCGTTCAAAAGTTTGGGGTCACCCAGACAATTTTGTGTTTTCCATGAAAAGTCACACTTTTATTTCCCACCATAAGTTGTAAAATGAATAGAAAATATAGTCAAGACATTTTTCTGGCCATTTTGAGCATTTAATCGACCCCACAAATGTGATGCTCCAGAAACTCAATCTGCTCAAAGGAAGGTCAGTTTTATAGCTTCTCTAAAGAGCTCAACTGTTTTCAGCTGTGCTAACATGATTGTACAAGGGTTTTCTAATCATCCATTAGCCTTCTGAGGCAATGATCAGTTTTATAGCTTCTCTAAAGAGCTCAACTGTTTTCAGCTGTGCTAACATGATTGTACAAGGGTTTTCTAATCATCCATTAGCCTTCTGAGGCAATGAGCAAACACATTGTACCATTAGAACACTGGAGTGAGAGTTGCTGGAAATGGGCCTCTATACACCTATGGAGATATTGCACCAAAAACCAGACATTTGCAGCTAGAATAGTCATTTACCACATTAGCAATGTATAGAGTGGATTTCTGATTAGTTTAAAGTGATCTTCATTGAAAAGAACAGTGCTTTTCTTTCAAAAATAAGGACATTTCAAAGTGACCCCAAACTTCTGAACGGTAGTGTTTTTTTTTTTTTTCTTTCTTTCTTTACTTGTGTGGTTTGATATGTCCTCTTCTGCTGCTATCCACTGTGCTGCTGCAAACGGGAAATTTCCCCACTGTGGGATAATAAAGGTCTTGTTATCTTAACTTATTAAATAAAAATACCCAACCACTGGGGATACACAAGCCAGTGCATACTTGGTGCCAGTCCCAAGCCCGGATGGATTGGGTAGGGTTGCGTTAAGAAGGGCATCCGGCGTAAAACCTATGCCAAATCAGATATGCAGAACAGATCCACTGTGGCGACCCCTAACGGGAGCAGCTGAAAGAATAGGAATAATTTCAAGAAAGAGTAGAGCGGTGAGGGAACCACTGCTGCGATAACAGAAGTGATGACAGGAACGTACTTGTGTCTCAGCTGCTCCACAACATTTAAACGCAACTATAAATGGATCAAAGATGGAAAAGTGTCCTTCGTTAATAAACTCGCTGTGGTATATGAAAGCATTCTGTTCTATTTGCTTAAAGGAGCAATTTGTAATTTTTCAAACCTTCTTCTGTTTGTGTAATGAAGTCATGAAACGCGCCTTTGACCCTAATGAAAAGAGGCAGAGCAGAGTTTTTCTGTTCCAGCTGGGGCATTTTGCAAACGGGGAACCCCAGTTTTTCTCAAGTATCTATAAAATGATACGATTGTTACAGGTTTAAAAATTACAAATAGCACCTTTAATGCTCAGGTCGTGCTCATTTTGTCCTTTTGCTCACTATACTTTAGTGTTCACACTTGATGCAGTATGGAACTGTCTTTTTGACGTGTGTGTGTAGGTCATTGCTCTGTCGTGAGGGAGGGCCTGACCAACCCCTGGATCCCTGATAACTGGTCGTGGGGAGGAGTCGCCTCGGAGCATTGCCCCATCGTGGCGGAGTTTTACACAGGTTGCACAAATGAGAAGATGAAGGAGCCGCTGCACAACGGAAGCAGCGTGGCAGTGGTGGAGAGGGATGACATCACACCCAAACATGAGCGGTGACCTTTGACCTCGGGCTGTAGAGACTGTCATGGTGGTATGACATCACTATATAGAGAGACTGAGATGGACTGAGACGGTCTCTCTTCCAGCTGTTGTACAGTAGAAATAATTTTGATTGTAGGGAAATAATCAGATATTTAAAAGATGTATGTATTAAATTTTTAAACTTACCCTTTTTAATGAAGTACATGGAATAAAGCAATACTGAGAATTTAACTGCTCGATGTAATACAGATTGTATAGATAGTAGTTTGATATCTTAATTCTCCGAGCCTGACAGCACAGAGGCCACGCCTCCTTCTCGAAGACTGACACACCAAAGCCACGCCTACTTCATTAAGTCTGTCCAAACGACGATGCTATCAGGATCATATAATGAAGTATTTCTGAGCGTGCCTCAGAATGAGGAGGTAAATGTTCAGTCAACAGGAAAAAAAAAACATTTGTGTAAATTTCCTGTGTAACGTTTCCTCATTCCATAACTTTAATATGTAACGCAGCATTACAGCCTTGCATTTTCAAGTCCTGCTCAATCAGCACAGCTAAACATTTACACCTACGGAAACCAAGTCAACTTGAGTAACAAAGGTCAGCTTCGACACTTCAGGTCTAGTGTTGGCTAATAAATTCATGATTTCACAAATGTCTATTAAATGGCGCTTGTGAGATTTTACAGTTATAACATCAGATCATATGGGAAACATTTTGCCTATCTGTAGAAAATCTCTGTCCATTTAAAAAAAAAATACAGGGAAAGGTCAAGCAGCAAGGTCCAAGTTGGGACGAGACGGATACTCTGAGACGGATACTCTGAGACGGATACTGAGAGTCAAAAATGCAATGGTCTTCTCATGCAAAATTGTATCCCGCTTGTTTCTATGAGTGTCCAGACAGAGCAGTTCAGGTCACTAATCTGATGATGTGAAGACCCAATACTAAATTTGGTCGAAATAAAGAACTAAAATAACAGGAGTGGAGTAGTAGTAGCACCCCCACATGTCTGTCTAAGAATTCAGATTTTAGATCTTAGATTTTATATAACGGCACTACAGTGGTGTAGTGGTTAGCGCTGTCGCCTCACAGCATGAAGGTCCTGGGTTTGAGCCCAGTGGCCGATGAGGGCCTTTCTGTGCGGAGTTTGCATGTTCTCCCCATGTCAGCATGGGTTTGCTCTGGTTTCTCCCACAGTCCAAAGACATGCAGGTTAGGCTAATTGGTGGCTTTAAATTGACCGTAGGTGTGAATGGTTGTTTGTCGCTGTGTCAGCCCTGTGATGACCTGGCGACTTGTCCAGGGTGTACCCCGCCTCTCGCCCATAGTCAGCTGGGATAGGCTCCAGCTTTCCCTGTAGGACAGGATAAGCAGCTACAGATGATGGGTGGATGGATTTTATATAACACACAACCTACATCACCCTCAGTGAAGCATGGTGGTGGGAGCATCGCCTTGAGCTGTATGTACCCTTGGCCCCTTGCTGCTTAATCCGTTCTCTTTCAGTCTACGATCTCTTCTAGGTAGAGTCAGTTATGACAAATTTTCAACTAATGGATTTATTGGTGGGCGGTAGGATTTTCACATTTTGGGATTTTTCTTAACCGAACTCTGATGAGATTGGACTCCTGGACTTTTGTTGGTTTTCATGATGTTTGTTTAGATATGTTCTCTCACAAGCTCTGCGGCTTTTATATTGACACCAGGTGACACTATAATTGTACACGATGGACTAATCATGCAACTTCTCCAACCTGCTAGTGGTTTCATATCAGCAAGGGTGAATACTTGTGCAATAACAACTTTGATGTGTTTTTTTTTTTTTTTTTTTTGGAAATGTAACTAATTTTGCAAAATATATTGATTTTTATTTCTCCATTTCAGTATTATGGGTTATTTTGTGATTCATGACACATCGCCATTAAATCTATTTGTGCTGTATGTTCTAAAAGCACAAAATGTGGAAAAGTTTAGAGTGAATCCACTGAACAACTGATCTGGTGTGTTGAGTGAGAGCGCCATCTAGTGGAGTGAAGCAGTGAGCTCTGGAATTAACATTAGCTCCAAAAGGAAAGATGTATATTAAAATTCACAGCCCCAAGACACTTTAGTAATTAATAAACATGTATTTTTAAATGACATTTTCCTAAAATTATGCTTACATTGACACTTTATGAGCAGATGGTGGTGTTTTTGTGTGTATTTGCTCACATTAATGGTGTTTCTCATGCTAATAAATGCTAACACCAGTGAGTGAGCAAAGTACCTCAGGGGGAGAAGGGAAAAAAAACCTGTCGTTAGCTGTTTATGATCAACTTTTTATTTTATTTTTAAATTTCACATGCCATTATACGGCAGAGCAATAGGGCCAGGGTTTATTTTATTTGGAAACTTCTGAGAAAAAGAACTCCAGAATTTTTTAGATTAAAGTCGAAATTTTCGAGAAAAAAAGTCGAAATTTTTGAGAAAAAAAAGTCAGAAATCTGTAGAAGGCGGGCTTCCATATGGAAGTGACACTCACTCGCGGCCGGTAGACATGAATGGCTGAGACCAGAGCCATGGAATTCAGAGTTGTGACAACCGGGGTACAGGAAGTCGGTTGGTGATGTGATTCACGTAGATTCAAATACTTCTAGGCAGCGGCTTTCTGTTTGCTAGAGACTAACACAGAACCACTACATAACAAGCAAAGATTAAGTAGAAACGAACCACAATATTTGTGGTTGGTAGAAGAGAGCAACTGGACTTGCTTGAAAAGTCTTGAAGACGTTTCGCCTCTCGTCCGAAAGGCATCATCAGTTCTGTCTGTCTCTGTTCAGTGATGGTCGTTCCAGGCTGACAAAAATGAACGATCCTCTCGTCCAGGTACATAGGACCATCACTGAACAGAGACAGACAGAACTGATGATGCCTTTCGGACGAGAGGCGAAACGTCTTCAAGACTTTTCAAGCAAGTCCAGTTGCTCTCTTCTACCAACCACAGATTACTATGTACCTGGACGACTGAGTATCTTCACAGATATGAACCACAATATTGTGATTCTGTGCCAAGACTGCAAGGATCTCTTTGTTATTAAACCCAATCTTGAAATAACATTTGATTAAGTCATCCATTACAGCAGCACTAAACACAGTAGTAGCAGACTAAGTCTCTGTCAGCTCTGAATGACCTGGTACTTCCTGGTAGCCTAAATTTGTGACTTTTTTTTTTCTTGAAAATTTCGAGTTTATTTTCTCAAAACTTTTGACAAATTTTGACTTTTTTTCTTGAAAATGTCAACTTTTTTCTCAATTTTTGACTTTTTTTTCACAAATTTTGACTTTTTCTCAAATTTCGACACGTTTCTCAATTTTTGACTTTTTTTCTCAAAAGTTTTGAGATTGTTTCTCGAAATTTCTGACTTTCTCGAAATTTCTGACTTTAATCTCAAAAATTGAGGGTTTTTTTCCTCAGAAATAAAAAAAAAATACATATATTTCTTAGTGGAACTATTACTCTTCCGTACCATTAAATTGGGCTGGGAAAGCCCTAAAATCCTTCTCACAATCTTATACTAGCAGGCTTCAAAACTCAAACTCAATTCAAACCCTACATGAACTAGCTAGCTAGCCAGTGGACTAATGTTACAGCCTGAGGAAAGTAGCACATTGACATTTCTGAAGGTTTTCAGTCAAATATCTTATATAAAATGACACAAAAGTGCAAAACAAGTACGAAGATGGTCATGGACCCAGTTTGTCAGATATAGTAGAAGAAAACTTGACATGGAGTCTCATTACTTCACTCCTGTAGAGAACAGCCCCATGCGGACAGTTGAAAGTCACACCTGGAGGACGCTCTGGACTCTTACAGTAATGCTTTTATGGCTGAGGACTACAGTTGACTTGCTAACTTTAGGACTGCAGTTGTCGTGAACAGTTTTGTACTCAAGTTTCCATCAATGAAAAGTTAGAACATGTACGAAAACTGTTAACGTTATAGTCATGTTGTCTGTTGTTGCCCAAATGAGGATGGGTTCCCTTTTGAGTCTGGGTCCTCTCGAGGTTTCTGCCTCATGTCGTCTGAGGGAGTTTTTCCTTGCCACCGTCGCGCTCATTGGGGATAGATTAGGGATAAAATTAGCTCATGTTTTCAGTCGTTCAAATTCTGTAAAGCTGCTTTGCGACAATGTTTATTGTTAAAAGCGCTATACAAATAAACTTGAAACTTGAGAAGACTGACAGAGTTTATTAGGATTTGACTCATCCATGAACATCAAAACACCAAAGGTTATTGTACACGCTTGGTGTTCCTGTAAGACGATCATCATGATGAAGGAAACCTCTCACCAGAAGGCTATGAGTTCTTATACAAAATACCACAACACAAACCTGAAAACATGTTACTTTATGAATCATTTAAAGCGGTCACAGAAATGCCCATTTACATCCTCATGTAAAAGGTGGTAAATACAGCATGTGTGGCATAATGAGTATTTCCCAAATGCTAGTGTTGGAAAGAAGAGATTTTATTCGATTTCATTATAACCTAGTAAATAAAACAATCTAACGCATGTTTTGTTAGTGTCCAGATGCTACCTGTGTTTGCCACATTAACTATTACATTGGATTTTGGTGGCGTTCACGAGTTTAGTTTATTTGTCACAGTTGCAAAATATTACAAACCAAAAAGATTATCTATATGCACAAACAAAAATCAAACAGAAAAAAATACTATTAGACAAAAAAAAAAATTTGTGACTCGAAAAGGAAACAGGACGCTCGTCCCAAGTGACGACCCTTCCCACAAAGGAACAAATGTATATATACACTAATTTAAAGAAATGAATATTTGTACTTTAAAAGGAGTTCATTTAGGCTAAAAAAAAAAAAAAAAGTCAATCCTAATTTGGGTGTCTAACTAAATAATAATGAGATATATGTAGATTGTTTAGACATTTTACATAGTAACTAATACAGTTTATGGAGCTTGATAAAATGCTTGTTTCGTGTAGCAGAAGGAGTTAATGCAGGTTTTGAATTTGTACAGACTGTTGACATTTCATTTTGCTTGGGAGGCTGTTCCACAGATCGATCGATCTTGGAAAGAATGAAGACCTGTAGTAATTCTGCTTGAACTTCACCACTGGAACAAGATTTTTCTTGTCAAAATTTCTTGTTTGGTACCTTGTTTCATTAGGAACCAGGAGATGATTTCCTTCTTCCGTGATGGCTTGTACACTACCGTTCAAAAGTTTGGGGTCACCCAGAAAATTTAGTGTTTTCCATGAAAAGTCACACTTTTATTTCCCACCATAAGTTGTAAAATGAATAGAAAATATAGTCGAGACATTTTTCTGGCCATTTTGAGCATTTCATCGACCCCACAAATGTGATGCTCCAGAAACTCAATCTGCTCAAAGGAAGGTCAGTTTTATAGCTTCTCTAAAGAGCTCAACTGTTTTCAGCTGTGCTAACATGATTGTACAAGGGTTTTCTAATCATCCATTAGCCTTCTGAGGCAATGAGCAAACACATTGTACCATTAGAACACTGGAGTGAGAGTTGCTGGAAATGGGCCTCTATACACCTATGGAGATATTGCACCAAAAACCACACATTTGCAGCTAGAATAGTCATTTACCACATTAGCAATGTATAGAGTGGATTTCTGATTAGTTTAAAGTGATCATCGTTGAAAAGAACAGTGCTTTTCTTTCAAAAATAAGGACATTTCAAAGTGACCCCAAACTTTTGAATGGTAGTGTACATTCTTAAACTTGTATAGTTGGACCAAGTCAAATATCTGACATCTGTGTTCCAGTGGTTGGAGTTCCAGTACGAACAGCCTTTCAAGTCCTTGGGATGGTTAAGAGCGAACTTGGTGGCTCGTCGCTGTAGGTTCTCAATGAGTCGCTGATGCTTGACAGTGTATGGTGGCCAAACACAGGAAGCATATTCAAGCTGTGGTCTCACTAGCAAGCAGTAAAGATGCTTCCTAGTTCTTATATCAGTGATGTGTCTTCCACATGTACGCTTCACCAGGCCGAGGGTCTTGTTTGCCTTGGCACACATTTTCAATATGTTTGGACCATGACAGATCACAGGAGACTGTAACACCGAGGTCTTTGGTGTGGTCGGCTTTTTCGAGAATTTCGTTGCCCAGATGATACTGTACGTCAGGTGAGCGTTCAAATCTCTTCTTGGTCATGTGTAAGACTTTTGCATTTGCTCGTGTTAAATAGCATGTTGGAGTTAATGCTCCATTGATGATTATTGATGTCATTTCGAAGTGATGGCTTGGACGATTCAGAATGACATCAATAATTTGACGAGTTTGACTCACACTGATGCTTCTTGATACAGTAGAACCTGTGGAAGTCCAATGGTTAGCAATCAATGCTTCGTCAAATTACAGTATCAGCAAGTCGAATTCAGGCTTTTGTTCATAATTCATCAACACGGCAAAAGAAAATTCTAATCTTCCCAGTAGCTTCATCTTATTTTTACTGTTACTATGCTTTTCCATTGTGCTACCTGGATATACCGTTAGCCTCAGTGGTTAACTAGCTTACGCTTAGAGTTGATATTGTCCAGGCGCCTAACAGATTTGTCCTGACTGTCTTCAACTTCTCGTCAAAAATGCAAACTTTCAGTGCATGCAGAACTGCAAATTGACCCATATCGCCATGGTTGAAGCATGGTGGTGGTCGCATCATGGTTTAATTGCCCAGTAGACACTGCTAGCAAAAAAAAAAAAAGGGTCTCTAGTAAACATGAATTTGCACCATTATAACCTAGTAATGAAGCTAATGTATGAGATCTTTAGATATAAAATACTAACAAAATTGACGGATCTTTTACACAATCATTTGAATATTACTTGCGTAAACAGACGGCTGTTTCTTGGTGTCGCAACTGACATACATTCTGTCAGTCATTGAGTGCTTGAAAAACTGTACAAACCATTAAAATAGTACAGACACTACTAAGAGGTCTGATTGGGATGTTTCTAAAATGGCTGACAGTGTAGTAGAAATACAAAAAGAATCCTAGCGTTTGGGATAAGCCCACAAACTGGCATGAGCAAGACTGGCAAATTGGATTGGCAGGTATTTATTTCTCCTGATAAGTATCTTACCTTTATTAATAATAATAATAATTGATGATCGCAGCAGGTAGTGTATGTGGCACTGAGTTGGTGTTTATGTTCCTCCTGGTATGCCTGTTTCCCTTAACACAGATGATGGAAACTATCTCTAGAACCAACCTTTAGAAAAATATACACTATCTGAAAGGATTAAAAAGGACACTTGGGTTGAATGAGCTTCACTTGTAGGCTGGTTCAGAGATGCAGGGTTGATTAGCGCACAGAATCATCAGGCCAGGTCGATGTGGGAATGAGAGGGGTCTCTTCACGTGCTCACATGAGCGCTTGGAGCTCTTCGTCAGTCAACTGGTTGACCTTCATGATCTTCTGGAGCTGCTTGTCGTAACGTGCCTGGTCCTGCAGGAAGTGCGGGATCCGTACGTTCTCCATCACAGCCAGGCTCTTCAGGCGCTCCATGTCCTCGTAGGACACCTGCAGAGTGTTCAAGGCCATGGAGGTTAAACGAGGAATGTCCTTATAAGACATCTTTGCACTGCTCATTAAACAAGATTTAGATATTTAAAAGATTGAGTCTTGTGACTCTCCAACGTTCATGCATGAATCTCACGGTCAGTGTTAAGTTATACGTCATAAGAACGTCCTAGTTATTAGCATACTTCCATACGGAACATTAGTGATGCTATCTAAGGTATTAGCAAACTAGTCCTACTAACTAGATTTTTTACTTGCGTGCAATGAGTAATGATGAGTTCGTGTTCTGGATTCTGACTGGTCAGAAGGTGTTTATTAATTTGATGAACACCAGTTCTGACAATAGTGCAGCTGCAAATTGCACAGTGTTAATATCGTTTCTATACTAACTGACACATGGACTTGTATGATGGATGTTGCACAAAAAATGTCACTTAGACGACAAGCTGCATTTTCTGGCTTATTGGCGGGGGGAAAAAGAAAGGGGCTGGTGAGGGAACAGCTGGTTGTAGCTTCTGTACGCGATAACAGGAAATAAACTTTTCAACTCAACATTTTCAACTCAAAAATACCATATGACATTATTTCAGTCATAGAAATGTCATCTTTTGGAAAACTGCTGCAGGATAAGTGGAATAAAACACTCTGAGGCATGCTGTCATAGTAAGTATGTCTATATGTCTATGTTTTCTTATAACACTCCTCCCTCCAGGTGTTTTCCTACTGACTTAAAGAAGAGTTGCACCAGTAAAGGCTGTATTTAATTTTCTTAACAGACACAAAATCAAGATGTTCAACTTCTGTTAAGCCCGGCGCACACGGGCAATTTTCCGTCGCTTGGTTGTGTACAGTTAGGTCCATAAATATTTGGACAGAGGCAACATTTTTCTAATTTTGGTTCTGTACATTACCACAATGAATTGTGAACAAAACAATTCAGATGCAGTTGAAGTTCAGACTTTCAGCTTTAATTCAGTGGGTTGAACAAAATGATTGCATAAAAATGTGAGGAACTAAAGCATTTTTTAAACACAATCCCTTCATTTCAGGGGCTCAAAAGTAATTAGACAAATTAAATAATTGTAAATAAAATGTTCATTTCTAATACTTGGTTGAAAACCCTTTGTTGGCAATGACTGCCTGAAGTCTTGAACTCATGGACATCACCAGACGCTGTGTTTCCTCCTTTTTAATGCTCTGCCAGGCCTTTACTGCAGCGGTTTTCAGTTGCTGTTTGTTTGTGGGCCTTTCTGTCTGAAGTTTAGTCTTTAACAAGTGAAATGCATGCTCAATTGGGTTGAGATCAGGTGACTGACTTGGCCATTCAAGAATATTCCACTTCTTTGCTTTAATAAACTCCTGGATTGCTTTGGCTTTATGTTTTGGGTCATTGTCCATCTGTATTATAAAACGCCGACCAATCAGTCTGTCTGGATTTGAGCACACAGTATGTCTCTGAATACCTCAGAATTCATTCGGCTGCTTCTGTCCTGTGTCACATCATCAATAAACACTAGTGACCCAGTGCCACTGGCAGCCATGCATGCCCAAGCCATCACACTGCCTCCGTCGTGTTTTACAGATGATGTGGCATGCTTTGGATCATGAGCTGTACCACGCCTTCGCCATACTTTTTTCTTTCCATCATTCTGGTAGAGGTTGATCTTGGTTTCATCTGTCCAAAGAATGTTCTTCCAGAACTGTGCTGGCTTTTTTAGATTTTTTTAGCAAAGTCCAATCTAGCCTTTTTATTCTTGAGGCTTATGAGTGGCTTGCACCGTGCAGTGAACCCTCTGTATTTACTTTCATGCAGTTTTCTCTTTATGGTAGATTTGGATATTGATACGCCTACCTCCTGGACAGTTGTTCACTTGGTTGGCTGTTGTGAAGGGGTTTCTCTTCACCATGGAAATTATTCTGCGATCATCCACCACTGTTGTCTTCTGTGGGCGTCCAGGTCTTTTTGCATTGATGAGTTCACCAGTGCTTTCTTTCTTTCTCAGGATGTACCAAACTGTAGATTTTGCCACTCCTAATATTGTAGCTATTTCTCGGATGGGTTTTTTCTGTTTTCGCAGCTTAAGGATGGCTTGTTTCACCTGCATGGAGAGCTCCTTTGACCGCATGTTTTCTTCACAGCAAAATCTTCCAAATGCAAGCACCACACCTCAAATCAACTCCAGGCCTTTTATCTGCTTAACTGAGAATGACATAACGAAGGAATTGCCCAAACCTGCCCATGAAATAGCCTTTGAGTCAATTGTCCAATTACTTTTGGTCCCTTTAAAAACAGGGTGGCACATGTTAAGGAGCTGAAACTCCTAAACCCTTCATCCAATTTTAATGTGGATACCCTCAAATGAAAGCTGAAAGTCTGGACTTTATGTCCATGTCCATTATATAACTATAACTTGAATATGTTTCAGTAAACAGGTAAAAAAACCATTTGTGTCAGTGTCCAAATATATATGGACCTAATTGTAACTTTTTGACGCAAGCAAAAAATTTCCTCGTGTGCGGATATTTGCGACGACGATTTTTTTTGTTGCTTGCGACAGATTGCAGGTATCAAACATGCCTGATATTCCGCAACAAAAAATCGCCAGTTGCTGACTTGTTGCAGAGATATCGCCGCGTGTGTGTCTTTGTGATAACAAAGCGATAACCTCCAAAGGCTAAGCCAATCCCTGCCCGCGAAGTAGTCATGTGATTTCCATGTGACTTGCATCCCCCTCCCCAAATCGCCCACTGGTCACAGGTAATGCGCGCACGCAGCTATCCAAGAGGGGAAACTTGCGTCCAAAAATCGCAATATGCAAGTCGCCCGTGTGCGCCGGGCTTTAGTCGTAAACAAGATAAACAACTCCAAGAGATTTTCTGGCTGATTGCAAAACCAAATTTCTTGTCAAATAGCTTCATTAGCTACATGAACTTTTTACATAGACCTGTAACAAACTTATGTTTACCGTGTAGCTTCCAAACCTTGTTCTCTATACACTGGACATGTAATGGACGAACTTTTGCCAGCATCAGATATTCCTGTTACACTAGCAGTCTGACCTGGACTTTGATCAAAATTTGAATCAAAGGGTACTGAGGAACAAAAGAAACTGCAGTAAAAATAAAACATTACGTTGGTTAACCTGACCTTCCCAAGTGCAGTGAGGAGCTGGAAGTCGATCTTCTCTCTGTGCCTTAGGAGCTTCAGGATGCCGTCTAGATAAACCTGGTCCTTATTGAAACAGCCTGAGCAGATGGACAAAAATGGGATATAGCCTCATATCACTTTTATTGATTATATTTATATTTAGCGGGAAGGCAGGGTGCACTACCAGGCTGTGAGGTGTCGGTCTGGCCGCGTTTGGCCCGTACGCAATATTCCCAGCGTGTGCCGGGATCGTGGACGAAGCGTGCGAGCTCGTGGAAGAGCTGAGAGAAGGACATGTGCGCCGCCTGGTGGACGGTGTAGTAGAGCAGGGCAGCACGCCACAGCCTGGGGTCTCTGTTGAACAGCACGCTGTGGATGCTGGCCAGGCCCTCCTCGGTGGGATTGACCGGCTTCAGGCCAAGCTTCTTCCGCTTGGCTGGGCTGTTCCACGGCTGCTGACTGTTATTGATGCTGCGGAAATAGTGAGTACCTGAGTGATAGACGGAGAGGGATAAGCACACTTTCAATAGAGAGTTCAATCTTGTATGTCTGTAGGATATTTAGCATCAATTATAGCTGTCAAAGACATGATGTTATGGATCTACAGAATGCTTTTCACACACCGATCTCATGTCTCAGCATGCCTTCGAGCCACTGCTCCCTGGCCATGGCGATGTTAATGGTGAGAGTTGGTCTGCCGTTCACTATAGTCATGGAGGCTCTGGAGAGCAAGTCATCAGTCAGGTGCACCACTATCTACACGCACACATACACACATTGCTTTACCCATCTAAACAGCTCAGCATCTATTTTATAATAAATGATTTGATGTTCAGATCCTCAGCCTCGCTGTGCCTCATTTACCTCTCCCACACATCCTTCCTTCTCCATGTACTTCTTGATGTGAGCCCAGATTCGGCTCTTGGTCAACAAGCTTCCTCCAGTGGTCTGCTCAAACTCCTCGTAATTTCCGTACGTGTTCAGAGCCAGCTCTATGATGCGCACAGCCTGGGAGAACGACATTAACTCGTTACAAAGAGCTGAAAGAATGAATCTGACATGACACGTGGCAGAAAAGCAGCAATCTCGCGTTTACAAGGACGCCAAGACGAGAGCTATCAATCTCATGCTCAATGGATACGGACGTAAAAAGAGAATGAATTGGAGGGAGAGAGGAACAGGTCCATAAAAAATAATTAACAGTTATTCCACGAAATCGAGTCGTACATGAGCTGATAGCTGACGAGGCACGTAGCACCGAGTTGGCTATTAGCTATGTGCGACAAGATTGAGCGGAATAACTGTTTTATTCTCTCCACATTCACTGGATTTTGAGAAACAGAGCATTTTTATTTTCTGCAAATTCTATAAATAAAAACTGTATAAAAAATGTCCGACAAAATCATTCCCGCTTAGAATGTAAACAAACTGGCGAAATGACAGGAGCAATTTGTGAAAAATGCTGTAATAATAATAATTCTTGAAAAATTAAAAAAAAGACGCGTTCTTACCATCAAATACTTTTATTCCATATTTAGTTGCTTTTTTTGGGGGGGGGGGTCTTCTTCTTTTGGGTTTTTGGCAGTTGGCAAACCACTTTAAAGATGCATTAATGCATTACCGACTGGGCTGGAGTGTGGAACAGGAGATATTGGTGGGGCACGCAATATTCTTTTAGCTATTTCTGTTTCTTTTAAATACTTGAGAACAATTTTTGGGCTTTTGTTTTCGAGTAGAGTTTTTATTTCATCCTCGGTTGGTTCAGCAACACGCTCCGCCATTTTGTTTTCCTCTACTCACGGTATATGAGCCGATAGCCTAGTAGTAGAGTAGCCAGTCAGAGCGTGTGATTGCTCATATCCAGTGAATGTGGATAGAATAATATTATTTAGCCAAAGGGAACTTTCAGATTGAACCTTCTTGCAACCTCATTAGCTCAGCCTACATTTGGTCATGTTCATGATGTTTATGAGAACATAATTTTTTTTAAAAATCAAAATATGGAATGGAGTTGATGGAGGACGAAATTCAGAGACAAGGAAAGAAGGAATGAGGATCTTGTCAGGACTGTTACCTGTGTGAGGAAGCGGTCAGAGGCTTTGCTGTGCTTTTCCAGAACCTGTGGCGACGCTGGGTTGCTGTACTCAAACTGCGGGTCATACCTGAAGTCTGACTTGAAGAACTTAGCCTTCTCACTTTCCACGTTGGATGGTTTAATGGCAGTGAGAATGCACTGCTTCCTCACGGAGTTCTCTCCATCTCTACTGCCGGGTTGAGCCAGCTGCGGGAGTTTGACTCGAAGCTGAGAAGCTCTATTCAGCTGGCTATGAGGACGAAGAGACAAGCTGACAGGACTGCCAATGATCGCTATATTGCTCCTTGGCCAAGAACAATGGAAGAGCTGCGATTGGCTGATTTTTCTGTTGTCCTGATTTCCTGATCCGATCAGAACGACAGACCTCACGTCTTGGTGTGGAGATGTGGAGACGATGCGCTGTGCTCTTTTAAACTGTCTGTAGGGGGAGTGCGTGAGCCTCATCCCTTCTTTCTCCTTGTCTTTCTGGGGGAAGACTAAGCTGCTGGAGAACGTGTTCTTTAGAACGCTAGAAGACCAGTGTTCCATACACATGTGGCTCGGGCTCACAGGCTTTTCCATGACATTCAGTACGCACTTCTTAGCCATGTCCTTCTCAGCCCAGTGGAGATGTTCTGGAGAGGAAATGTAATACACAAATATCCATCAATCGGAGGTGTGGCCTCTGTGGTGTCTGTCCCAGTGATAAAGGTGTGGCCCAGTCAAGGAGGTGTGGCCTTTATGATGTCATTCATAGTGATAAAGGAGTGACACTGTAAAGGAGGTGTGGCCTCTGATGTCACTGATAGTGATAAAAGAGTGGATGAAAGAGTCAAGGAGCTGTGATTCAATCATAATGGTCAAAGCCATGACTCAGTAAAGGAGGCGTGGCCTCTGTGGTGTCAGTCCAGGTGATAAAGGCGTGGCTCAGGAAGAAGAAATCAGATTGGATCAGAGACTGCTTTAATTATTTAATCTTTCATACACCAGATTAATTAATTCTGTATTGAGGAACAGAACGCCAACGCCTATTAAAAAATGATTTACAAAACTAGCTGATGTAAATTAACATGAGCTCAAACATTTTCCATTTTCCTGGAAACCGAACCCTCTGCGTTCTAACCGTAACTACAAGAAATGAAATGGATATGGAAAGAACAAAACAAAGCCTCTTGTAAAGATTCTTACAGCAAGACAAAACTGCAGCCAGCTTTCGACATCTTATCTGCCCTGTCCTTCTGCATCAGATACAAACCTTGGGATGTTTTGTGCATGAGGATATTTATTTGTCTTCTTGAATCAAGTCACGGTAAATTAAACTGACCTCGGTGTCTGGGGTGGGTGAGCTGTGAGTTTGAGGACGCACTGTGCCATGCTTCATTAAAATGATCCTGATTAGTTCGGACAGAGGGAGTACACAGGCAGTGAGAGGACTCGAGCTTCTGCAAAAAAAAAAAAAAACACCCGAGGCATCGAATCACAACAGCAGCAAGCTTCGAACGAGGGCAATGAGCTGGAAGGGCGCGGCTTCATCGTCACAGCCGATTACTGTAACAAAGCTCCATGAGGTGAAATGATCATGTATGAACTAAGTGGAGTGTCATGTGTCAACTGACTAACATTATGGTTAGTTAAATTTAAGTAATATCATGGGTTATTATTTATAATGTCATGTTATTTTTACGTTGTTATTAAAAATAATAAGTGGTTGCCTTTCTGTCTGAGCAGGAATATCTGCAGAGGGAATAGTAAGGTACAAAACAGAATACATGTGCATCAGTGAGAATGGGGATGAGTGTAGTGAAGATGCAAGGAGTAGACGTAAAGAAAGTTGGTGAATTCAAGTCCCTGGGGTCGACTGTGCAGGAAAATGGGGGCTGAGATAGTGAGGTGAGAAAGAGAGTGCAGGCAGGGTGGAGCAGTTGGAGAAGGATTTTGGGAGTCATTTGTGATAGGAAAGTCCTAGTAAAAGATGTATAAGACAGTAGTGAGAGCAGCTGTGATGTACGGATTGGAGACCGTACCCTTAACGAAGAGACAGGAGGCAAAGTTGGAGGTGGCGGAGTTGAGGATGTTAAGGTTTGCGATGGGAGGTTGGACAGGATAAGGAACGAGCACATCAGAGGGACAGCACATGTGGAGAGCTTGGGAATGAAGCTAAGAGAGATGAGACTGAGATGGTATGGGCACATCCTGAGAAGAGATGTTGGAAGGAGAATGTTAAGGATGGAGCTGCCAGGCAAACGAAAGCGAGGAAGGCCAAAGAGGAGATACATGGACGTGGTGAGAGAGGACATGAAAGTGGTAGAGAAGGATGCGGAAGACAGGGAGCAATGGAGACGAAAGATCCGCTGTGGAGACCCCTAATCGGGAGCAGCCAAAAGAAAGAAGTTATTTTTATGTTATTAAAAATAAGAAGTGGTTGCCTTTCTGTCTGAGCAGGAATATCTGCAGAGGCAATAGTCTCATCTCATCTCATCATCTCTAGCCGCTTTATCCTGTTCTACAGGGTCGCAGGCGAGCTGGAGCCTATCCCAGCTGACTACGGGCAAAAGGCAGGGTACACCCTGGACAAGTCGCCAGGTCATCACAGGGCTGACACATAGACACAGACAACCATTCACACTCACATTCACACCTACGGTCAATTTAGAGTCACCAGTTAACCTAACCTGCATGTCTTTGGACTGTGGGGGAAACCGGAGCACCCGGAGGAAACCCACGCGGACACGGGGAGAACATGCAAACTCCACACAGAAAGGCCCTCGCCGGCCACGGGGCTCGAACCCGGACCTTCTTACTGTGAGGCGACAGTGCTAACCACTACACCACCGTGCCGCCAGAGGCAATAGTAAGGTACTGAATATTAATCATATTAATTACACAGTATAGCATGGTGTACAGCAGTGAAGCAGTAATGTGTAAACTCCTCTGTTCTGAAGTCTTTCCCACATCAGAAAAGTTACAGCTTTTACCTCTGGCTGTTACAAAGCAATGAAACTACAGACTCCTTCCATAAATGTTTATGAGACATCTCATCTCACCCTGCATGTACTACTTCACCATATCAACAATGACATAATCAAAAAGTAAAATATAAAATATAGCTGCAAGTGACGATGAAGAGCCCGAACACCTCCAGTATACCAAATCTGTCATGAATCCAACAGACTGCCTAGGAAGAGAACGTCAAAATGTAATGTGTCAAAATGCACAAAACCAAAAATAACTAATTTCCTGTTGAGTATGGCGAATACAATGTACCTTAGAATGTTGTTCGTCTTGGGACACCTCACACACCTACCAAATTTGACACCGGTAGGAGAAACTATATACCGGGCAAAAGTCTCAATGACTTGTGTGGGCACTATGGAGTCCCCTGGACACACCTGGGGCCAAGCCTCTATCCCTGAGTAGCGGTGGCCAGGACTGATGTGTGTACCAAATTTCACGAGTTTTCACCTATGGGAACCACCTCAAAAATTGCCATGTCTTGAAGAAAATAATAATAATAATAATAATAAATAAGAATCCTTAGGAAAACAACAGGGTTTTGCACCTCGGTGCAGCGCCTTCTGGTGGACACCTCCGGTGCTCAGACCCTAAATACAGACTGAATCTGAGTCAGTAGACGTTCTCTTCTACATCCGTACAGTCTCCTGAATGCACATCGCATTTAATATTTTTCCCTTTCGTGTTACAACCAGTGATGAAGAACAATGATCATAACTACAAAGTCTTCGAAAGAAATTCTGATTTACTTTTTTTTCCAACAAGAAACATGCAAGCACCTTCTTAAAACTATTGCTGTGGATCATTATTGATAATTATTTTTGATTTATTTGAATTTTTATAACGTCAGATTTAACAGTTAATCCATGAAACTCACCTGTAACTTTAATGGCTTTCAGCATTGCTGAGCTCCTCTGGGAAAGATGAAGAAAGATGAGGTCCAGCTGAGAATAAAGCACACAGGAGCTTCATTAGGCGTCATTAGGCTCTATCACTTGGAGCTATAACCCCGGGGATTTTGAGCCTAGCCCCAGGTACTTTCGTCCTCAAAAAAAATAAGCGATTAATCAAAAACAACTGGCTGAAACAGATCACAACTTGACTTGCAGCATCCAAATACAGAGAAGGGGAACACAAGGGAAACAGGGAAAGGAGGTGGTGGGGGGGGGAGGGAGGGACTGAGCAATGCACAGTGCATATAGAAAATGTTGCTAACCGCCAACAGAAGAACATTTAGAACTGGTTGGAAGACGACTTCAAACCATGATTGTTGGATTTTTCTCGATGAAAACAGATGGTAAGTCATCAACCATGGGTGTTTTATTTATATATATATATATATATATATATATATATATATATACACACACATACACAGTGGTGCTTGAAAGTTTGTGAACCCTTGAGAATTTTCTATATTTCTGCATAAATGTGACCTAAAACATCATCATATTTTCACACAAGTCCTAAAAGTAGATAAAGAGAACCCAGTTAAACAAATCAGACAAAAATATTATACTTGGTCATTTATTTATTGAGGAAACTGATCCAATATTACATATCTGTGAGTGGCAAAAGTATGTGAACCTCTAGGATTAGCAGTTAATTTGAAGGTGAAATTAGAGTCAGGTGTTTTCAATCAATGGGATGACAATCAGGTGTGAGTGGGCACCCTGTTTTATTTAAAGAGCAGGGATCTATCAAAGTCTGATCTTCACAACACATGTTTGTGGAAGTGTATCATGCCGCGAACAAAGGAGATTTCTGAGGACCTTAGAAAAAGTATTGTTGATGCTCATCAGGCTGGAAAAGGTTACAAAACCATCTCTAAAGAGTTTGGACTCCACCAATCCACAGTCAGACAGATTGTGTACAAATGGAGGAAATCCAAGACCATTGTTACCCTCCCCAGGAGTGGTCGACCAACAAAGATCACTCCAAGAGCAAGGCGTGTAATAGTCGGCGAGGTCACAAAGGACCCCAGGGTAACTTCAAGCAACTGAAGGCCTCTCTCACATTGGCTAATGCTAATGTTCATGAGTCCACCATCAGGAGAACACTGAACAACAATGGTGTGCATGGCAGGGTTGCAAGGAGAAAGCCACTGCTCTCCAAAAAGAACATTGCTGCTCGTCTGCAGTTTGCTAAAGATCATGTGGACAAGCCAGAAGGCTATTGGAAAAATGTTTTGTGGACGGATGAGACCAAAATAGAACTTTTTGGTTTAAATGAGAAGCGTTCTGTTTGGAGAAAGGAAAACACTGCATTCCAGCATAAGAACCTTATCCCATCTGTGAAACATGGTGGTGGTAGTATCATGGTTTGGGCCTGTTTTGCTGCATCTGGGCCAGGACGGCTTGCCATCATTGATGGAACAATGAATTCTGAATTATACCAGCGAATCCTAAAAGAAAATGTCAGGACATCTGTCCATGAACTGAATCTCAAGAGAAGGTGGGTCATGCAGCAAGACAACGACCCTAAGCACACAAGTCGTTCTACCAAAGAATGGTTAAAGAAGAATAAATTTAATGTTTTGGAATGGCCAAGTCAAAGTCCTGACCTTAATCCAATCGAAATGTTGTGGAAGGACCTGAAGCGAGCAGTTCATGTGAGGAAACCCACCAACATCCCAGAGTTGAAGCTGTTCTGTACGGAGGAATGGGCTAAAATTCCTCCAAGCCGGTGTGCAGGACTGATCAACAGTTACCAGAAATGTTTAGTTGCAGTTATTGCTGCACAAGGGGGTCACACCAGATACTGAAAGCAAAGGTTCACATACTTTTGCCACTCACAGATATGTAATATTGGATCATTTTCCTCAATAAATAAATGACCAAGTATAATATTTTTGTCTCATTTGTTTAACTGGGTTCTCTTTATCTACTTTTAGGACTTGTGTGAAAATCTGATGATGTTTTAGGTCATATTTATGCAGAAATATAGAAAATTCTAAAGGATTCACAAACTTTCAAGCAACACTGTGTATATATATAAAATCTATCAACACTGTAACCTATCGAATTCTGTTGCTGCACAGAAACCACTCGGTGTAGCCTTGTGACGTTGAATTTACAGCGTAGGGTCTGTATGATTAGTGCGCCAGGCGAGCTCAAAGGTTTGAGTGGTTTAATGAATATCTACAGTGGTGGTCTATTTGCCCTGACAAAGTATATTTAAAAGGTCAACAACAATATGTGTTCATGTAAACACCAATACTTGCCCTGACATAATTTAATCAGATGTTTTAATGCTACATGTAGCCTACACACAACCGGCCAGCCGACCAGACCATAGCCAGCCTTTGGCATATTAGTCACATATTGGGATAAAATAGTTTTTTTGGCTTTGTTTTGCCATGTAGTATTAATGTCAACATAAATTTGTGTTGTCCAGATACTACAAATGAGCTGCTGCAGTCAACCGAGCCTGGATACACTGGAGAAAATGGTGTTTATGTTCGTGTGTGTGTGTGAGACAAAGAAACCTGGAAGACATTAAATTATATGATCATAGTCCTGTGAGACGGGATCTCCATCTGGGATTTTGAATGTTGTAATATAACATAATGATGTACAGTGGCATGCAAAAGTTTGGGCACCCTTGCTGAAAATGTCTGTTACTGTGAATAGTTAAGTGAGCAGAAGATGAACTGATCACCAAAAGGCATAAGGGTAAAGATGACACATTTCTTTAATATTTTCTGCAAGATTACATTTTTATTTCCATCATTTACAGGTGTAAAATACCAAAAAATGAAAAGGCCATGAAGCAAAAGTTTGGGCACCTGACATGGTCAGTACTTAGTACCACCCCCTTTGGCAAGTATCACAGCTTGTAAACACTTTTTGTAGCCAGCTAATAATCTTTCAGTTCTTACCTGGGGGATATTTGTGCATTCGTCCTTGCAAAAGGCTTCCAGTTCTACAAGTTTCCTGGGCTGTCTTGCATGCACTGCTCTTTTGAGATCTATCCACAGATTATCAATGATGTTTAGGTCAGGGGACTGTGAGGGGCAGGGCAAAACCTTCAGCTTGTGCCTCTTGAGGTATTCCATTGTAGATTTTGAGGTGTGTTTTGGATCATCATTTTATTGTAGGACCCGTCCTCTTTTCAACTTCAACTTTTTTACAGATGGTGTGATGTTTGCTTCCAGAATTTGCTGGTATTTATTCGAATCCATGCTTCCCTCGACCAATGAAATGTGCCCTGTGCCACTGGCTGCAACACAACCCCAAAGCATGATCGATCCACACCCATGCTTCAGAGTCGGAGAGGTGTTCTTTTCCTGGAGTTTGGCACCCTTTCTTCTCCAAACATACCTTTGCACATTGTGGTCAAAAAGTTCTATTTTGATTTCATCAGTCCACAGGACTTGTTTCCAAAATGCATCAGGCTTGCTTAGATGTTCATTTGCAAACTTCAGACGCTGAATTTTGTGGTTCAGACACAGGGTCTGCTAAATCTTTCTGAAGGTCTTTTGCAGTCAAACAGGGGGTTTTTATTTGCCTTTCTAGCAATCCAACGAGCAGTTCTTTCAGAAAGTTTTCTTCATCTTCCAGACCTCACCTTGATCTCCACCGTTTCTGTTAACTGCCATTTCTTAATTCCATTACAGTCTGAGGAAACAGCTACCTGAAAACACTTTGCTACGTTCTTGTAGCCTTCTCCTGCTTTGTGAGCATCAATTATTTTATTATTCAGAATGCGACGGAGTTGCTTAGAGGAGCCCATGGCTGTTGATTTTAGGGACAAGTTTGAGGAGTCAGAGAATTTATACAGCTTTGAAATCTGCATCATCTGACCTTTCCTAACAAATAATTTGAACAAGCCACAGCTCAATAAGCTAATTAAGGTCTGGAACCTTGGTAAAAGTTACCCTGAGAATTCAAATGTATTGGGGTGCACAAGCTTTCGCCTGGTGTTCCTTTTCTTTTTTCACTCTCCAGTTGTACAAAACAAAAATAATACACAAACCTTGCAGAAAACGCTGAAAAGAAATGTCTCGTCTTTACCTTTATGCCTTTTGGTGATCAGTTCATCTTCTGCTCACTTAACTATTCACAGTAACAGACATTTTCAGCAAGGGTGTCCAAACTTTTGCATGCCACTGTAGCTTAGAATTTGTTTTTGTGGTCCTAAAGGGGATATATATACACTGCTCACAAAAATTAAAGGAACACTTTTTTTATTGGGCCTGGCATGAAATCAGTTAAACCTGTCTGATAATTTTCTGGTTGGTTAAGCAGCTGAGGGCATCGTTAATCACTTTCAGCTGTATTGGTGTTCATGGAATTAACAACAGGTGCACCACAGTGGCAACAATCAGAAAACCCTCAAAACAGGACTGGTTTTACATGTGGAGGTCATTTCAAGTTTCTCCCTCTTGATCTTTTTTAGCTGATTTTTCACTCGTGCTGGTTTTGGCTTGAGTAATTATCTCTACTGGCAGTATGAGGCGATTCCTTAACCCTACAGAAGTTGCACAGGTTGTCCAACTTCTCCAGGATGGCACATCCACACGTGCTGCAGCAAGAAGGTTTAATGTGTCTCCCAGCACAATCTCCAGAACATGGAGGAGATTTCAGGAGACTGGTGGTTATTCTCGGAGAGCTGGACAGGGCCGTAGAAGGTCCTCAAGCCATCAGCAAGGCGGAACAGGCTGAGCACTGCTTGTGCCCTACAGAATGACCTCCAGAGGGCCACTGGTGTGAATGTCTCTACCCAAACAATCAGGAACAGACTTCATGAAGGTGGCCTGAGGGCCCGACGTCCTGTAGTGGGCCCTGTGCTCACTGCCCAGCACCATGGAGCTCGACTGGCATTTGCTGAAGAACACCAGAATTGGCAAGTCCGTCACTGGCACCCTGTACTTTTCACAGACGAGAGCAGGTTCACCCTGGGCACCTGTGATAGACGTGAAAGAGTCTGGAGAAGACAAGGAGAATGTTATGCTGCCTGCAACGTCGTTCAACATGACAGGTTTGGTGGTGGGTCAGTGATAGTCTGGGGGGGCATATCCATGGAGGGACGCACAGACCTCTACTGCCTAGGAAATGGTTCTCTGACTGCCATAAGGTATCGAGATGAAATCCTTCAACCCATTGTCAGACCCTACGCTGGTGCAGTAGGTCCTGGTTTCCTCCTAATGCACGACAATGCACGGCCTCATGTGGCAAGAGTATGCAGGCAGTACCTGGAGGATGAAGGAATTGAAACAATTGAATGGCCTTCACGATCCCCTGACTTAAACCCAATAGAACATGTGTGGGACATTATGTTTCGGTCCATTAGGCGCCGCCAAGTTGCTCCTCAGACTGTAGAACAGCTCAGGGATGCCCTCACACAGATCTGGGAGGAAATGCCACAAGACACCATCCGTCGTCTCATTAGGAGCATGCCGCGACGTTGTCAAGCATGCATACAAGCTTGTGGGGGCCACACAAGATACTGAAAAGCATTTTGAGTTGCAGAAATTAAGTTTTTGAAAAAATGGACTAGCCTGCCACATCTTCATTTCACTCTGATTTTAGGGTGTCTACACAATTGAGCCCTCTGTAGGCTGAAAACTTTTATTTCCATTAAAAGACTTTGCATCCTTTTGTTCCTAAGACATTGCCCTGTCGATATTTGTATAGATATCCAACTTCATATTGAGATCTGATGTATCTAATGTGTTTCTTTAAAGTGCTCCTTTAATTTTTGTGAGCAGTGTATATATATATATATATATATATATATATATATATATATAAAATTAAACTAATGATAAATTTTAATAGTCAGTTGACACATGCTTGAGTTTCCTGAGACATTATGGGTGTTAATAATGAGACAGAAAGAAGTGAAGTACATAAATGTAAAAGAGCAGTGCAGAAATCACTAATAAAGATGTCATAACCTGTGAAAGTGTGTGGGTGAGAATATTTCTTGTAAAGTTAGATAAAACCTCCCCAACCTATCTATGACAATCTCTCTTAAATCCAAGCCCCAGGGAAACCTGACTCAGCCCCTGGTGTTTTCAGTAGCTGGAACAGAAACACTCCTGTTTACACACAAAATTAATATTTCTGTAAGTAATGAAAATATCATAAGGATAATGTTATAAACACTCTACTCACATTCCTGCCGCGTTCCCCTCTCTCTCTCTCTCTGCACTCTGTGTTTTCCCTCTGGAGCTGAGCTGCGTCTTGTTGTCATGGAAACCTGACGTCATTTCCGTACAACCATACGGCTAGCTAGCAATTTTACAATAATAATAAAAAAGTATATAAAATTTAATTTATATTAATTATATTGCAACTTTAATTCATATTTATTTTGTATTAACAAATACATTTTGTTCTTGAGAGAGCTCAGTCGTGACGTCAGAATGACGTAATAAAGATGGCGGCTAGCAGCAAGCGCTCATAATAGCGAATTACTAATCTTTAGCCTTTTCTTAGTAATTCAGCACTACATTTAGGGAAATACAAATTATATACGAGTGATTCCACGCTTATGGGTACTGAAATGGGGACATGAACTTATTTTTAAAAATTCACCTAAAACCATTTCTTTTTTTTTACCATCAGGTCACAAAACATGTAATCTTTAATGAATATGTTAAAAGATAACTTTAATTTTCTGAAATGTAATAAAAACATATTTATATGCCAAAGTCAGAACGTAACAGAAGTGTTGTGGACATATATATTCTCAATTTTAACAATGTAGAATTACTTTTTGAAACATAGGAAGGTGATGTTTTAGCAAATATAATTAATAAACATGTGTAGTAGAATAAACATACACATTCTTTCAATAAGATTAACATGGTATATAGCTAGATTGTAATTAATTTGTAACAGACGCGAGATGGACAATCGTAACAGAAGTAATGGAACAGACATCATTTTGGAACTCATAGGCTTGACTTTGGCATATAAATATGTTTTTATTACATCTCAGAAAATTAAAGTTATCTTTTAACACATCATTCATTAAAGATTACATGTTTTGTGACCTGATGGTAAAAAAAGAAATGCTTTTAGGTGAATAAGTTCATGTCCCCATTTCAGTACCCATAAGCGTGGAATCACTCATGTATACAAGTTTTTTGTTTCCTTTCTGTCTTTCTTTGGTGCCGCTGCTGCATTTAGCTTCAGTTACTAATTAACTTCCGGGTTCGGCCTATTATTGCTCAGTTGCCTAGCAACAGAGAGACATGACGCGCTAACAAGCTGTTAATATAATACACTAGAGATGGTGTTTATTATTATTATTTGTTTTAATAATAATACATCAGTCAATCTTTGCTCAGTTTACTACTGATTATTTTTTTTGTGTACTGGAAGGTCTCCATGCCTTTGTACACCACTAAAACATCCTACGCACAGCAAATATTATCAAAATAAAAATATCTCTGCGCTCAAATCACCTCCTACTGACACTCAGAGATGCATCAAACACCTGAGACACACATGTTAAACAAAACCTGAAATATTTAACACTCTGGACTGTAGGAATATGACATGTACTTGCGTTACATTAACTGCTTTGACTCAAGATCAACCAGAAGTTATTGTCCATCAAGGTCAATATTTATTAAAAGAAAGTAAAAATGTCAAATTACAAGACCAAGATGCTATGTAGTGGATTTTTTTTTTAAAACAGTTGCAGTCTTCACATGACTTGTTCAGAACATTTAAAAGCACAGTAAAATGAAGGGAAGCATGTTTGTAGCACAGTGCCATAACAAATCTGAATATTTTGTAGAGTAAACCAATAATAATAATAACAATAATAATAATATTCTCCAAAAGTCCAGCTCAAAAAAGTCACAGGGTAAAAAGTCTATTTTCTGAAGGTCCGCATCAAGAACAAAGCTCCTAGTAAGATGGTGGACGAGCACATCCATGTCCTCCTTCATTCAATCAGCACTGCGTCAACACTAAAGGAGCCTACGCTGTATAAAAGGTGCTCCATTTTCGCTTTAATCAGTAAATAAGCTTAAGGAGCTTAACAACCGAGAGCACATCCAGCTCTCACCTTGTACATCTCATCACTTTGTAGAAAGTTCAGTGGAAATAGCATTTTGATTAAATTCAGGAGAAAAATGCCTGTAACTATATGCCTAGCTGACACATCAGTGTATACATCTGCAGATCACTCCATGCTCTCTGGGTCCGCTTGGGCCATGTACGCATCCAGCTCTGCGTCCAGATGTCCCTTGGTTTTGGACATGTAGGCATCCAGTTGATTGTCCAGCTGTTCCCTGGTGACAGCGGGACGTCCTGTTCCTCTGCCTCTCCCTCGGCCACGGCCTCTCCCGAGGAAACCGCCACGACCGCGCAAACCTCCGCGACCTGGAAGAAAGGCACATGATCCGATACATCTCGATGTTCGATATGCCTTATGTTTCATGCCTCAGCTGATTTACACTTAGCCACACCCACAAAACTCCATAAAAGGGAAAACAAGAAAGTGAAACGAGTCTTCTAATCATCTTCCAGCGATACAGTTCAGCCACTGGAGAGCATCAGTTACCACGGAAACACTAAAACCCGAGTTATAATTGCTGTTATCTTTGTGCGTGCAAGATGGCTGCCGCGAGCATCCGTTTGGGCATGTCACTTGGGCACTTCAGAAATGCGTGAAACACTAACGGAAATAGTTGAGGCAGTATAGTACTTTTTTTTTTTTTTTAAATACGCACCATCATGTACCTTATCACATGTTGCACCACTATTGTCACAGTTCCACCATACCTACTCCTACCTCACTCCATATGACTCTACATCACTAGCTTACGCACACTGCTTATGATGTAGTGCCACTACCAATTCTTATTGTTCTCTTTTACTTAGTCTGCATCCATTTATATTTTACTCTGTACTTGAGCTGCTGCAACACCTGAATTTACCCCCACGGGGAACAATAAAGAAATCTCTTATAGCAGGGGTGTCAAACCTGATCCATAAAGGGCTGTGTGGCTGCAGGTTTTCATTCCAGCCATGCAGCAGCACCCTGATTTGGCTTATTCAATCAACTGACACACCCACCCTTTAATCAAGGGTGGGTGTGGCTGCAAGTATTTGACTGTGTGAAGACAGTTCAGTTGATTGAATGAGCCAAGTCAGGTGTGCTGCTGCATGGCTGGAATGAAAACCTGCAGCCACAAGGCCCTTTATGGATCAGGTTTGACACCCCTGTCTTATAGCTTCAGGTGACATCGTGTCCACAACTGAATAAACACGAGCAACGTGTCTAAAATCAAACTATTATTAATCTATACTCTTATTGAACAACACTAAAGGCTTCCTATTACAGTTACTATATCGTTCGTGTGATTATATATATCACATTGTGTAAATCCTGCTCAGAATAATCCTATGTATTCTATCTACATTCACTGGATACGAGCAGTTACGCACTCTGATTGGCTACTCTACTACTAGGATATCAGCTCATACACCGAGTAGAGAAAAACAAAACAAAATGGCGGTACGTGCTGCTGAACCAACCGAGGACAAAACATATTTGTTTGGAAAAAAGTGTTTGATAAGAATGTCTTTATTTTTCAAGAATTATCGCATTTTTCACAAATTGCTCGTCATTTTGCCAGTTTATTTACATTAAGCAGAAATTATTTTGTTGGATGTTTTGTAAAAAGTTATTTATCGAAAAATAAAAATAAAGTTTCTCTCAAAACATAGTAAATGAGTGGAATAACATTTATTTTATCCACAATCTCGTCATACATGGCTTATAGCCAGCTCAGTGCTACGCACCTAGTCGGCTATCCGCTCACGTACGACTCTATTTCGTGGAATAACTTAAATGTACACTACCGTTCAAAAGTTTGGGGTCACCCAGACAATTTTGTGTTTTCCATGAAAAGTCACACTTTTATTTCCCACCATAAGTTGTAAAATGAATAGAAAATATAGTCGAGACATTTTTCTGGCCATTTTGAGCATTTCATCGACCCCACAAATGTGATGCTCCAGAAACTCAATCTGCTCAAAGGAAGGTCAGTTTTATAGCTTCTCTAAAGAGCTAAACTGTTTTCAGCTGTGCTAACATGATTGTACAAGGGTTTTCTAATCATCCATTAGCCTTCTGAGGCAATGAGCAAACACATTGTACCATTAGAACACTGGAGTGAGAGTTGCTGGAAATGGGCCTCTATACACCTATGGAGATATTGCACCAAAAACCACACATTTGCAGCTAGAATAGTCATTTACCACATTAGCAATGTATAGAGTGGATTTCTGATTAGTTTAAAGTGATCTTCATTGAAAAGAACAGTGCTTTTCTTTCAAAAATAAGGACATTTCAAAGTGACCCCAAACTTTTGAACAGTAGTGTATTTAAAAAAAAAAAGTCCTCACCACGGGCTCCAGCTCCTCCACGTGCTCCTCCTCGGCCAGTCAGAGCAGCTCCTCGGCCTGTGGCTCCTCCACGCTGACGCATTCCCCTGCGAATACCCAGACGCCCTGGACCACCTCGGCCCTTCAGCTGACCTGTCACACCCCACACACACGTTTACTTTTAGTCCTTTCAACATGCCACGTGTCTGTACCAATCAATGACTGGGGCAGCAATGGCTCAACAGTTACTGATCATGGGTTCAAGCCCAAGCAAGGTCAAACTGCCACTGTTGGGCCTTTGAGCAAGGCCCTTACCCCTCTCTGCTCCAGAAGCAGTACATCACGTACCCCTTGTTGTACGCCACTCTGGATAAGATTAGAGCATCTGCTCATTGCCCGTAATGTAATACAAGAAAGCAGCGGTTTCATATTTTCTGATCCCTGGGTTCGAAACCTGGCAATCACACCCCATCATATCATTACATCTAGGGCTGTGCGATATGGGAAAAAAATGAATATCCCGATACATTTTCTCCATTTCACGATATACGATATATTGAAATCTCCTCTAAAGGACCCCATGAAATCTAACTTTTACTCTCTACTGTTTTCACTACAATCCCTGCAGATTAAATAACATTCTTGGTTAACTTTACAGGTGGTTTTCAACAACACATTTTAAATTGTCATGTTGGTGATTAATCACAATCGAGTTGAAATAAGACTATTTTTATTCAACAAAGATGTCACACAAACTGAAAAAAGTCTTGAAAATTGCAACATATGGCATGGCTTTGGAGAACGAGGCCGCTATGGTCGTTTGTTTAGCTCGTGTGGGGGGTTTTAGCTCGTGGGCAAGTAGTTCAGAGTTTAGGAGACTCTTCATGCTGTACCGGGTGAGTTTCAGGTGATGGAACATATTTGTCGTGCTGCTGCCTTTCGTGATGACTGGTTTTTTTTGCACACTTTACAAACTGGCATTTGCTGTTCCACGTCCTCCTCGCGATATCCAAAAAATGCCAGATGACTGACCCCTTACTAGTTCTTTTAGGAACCAATTCGTCCGCTTCCATTTTTAATTTGTCGCTGAAATTGACAGAGCTTACACGGTCGCCTATGCAGCACCAGTGATTGCACAAACTAAGTCAGCGCTGTAAACCGAAACTAGAAAATCTTCCCGCAAGTTCCTTTCAGCACCGAGATGTTGCCCGGGATTGGTTGGCAAGTGCGTGAAGTTGTTTTTTTTTTTACCCTTAGGCAGCCTCTCACATTACCGCCTGAGGGACAGGGAGAAAACCACCGGAAAAGGTTTTAAACAAACGCAAGTCGGCAGATGACCATAAAATACTCGATAGTTACGATATAATAATATGCATCTCACACATAATTTTCGGAGATATATCGAGTATATTCGATATATCGCACAGCCCTAATTACATCCCAGTTCAACTATAACTTGAATTCGCAGCTTTGTAAAATCAGCACAGTTGAATTTTAAAGAATATTTTTAAGCATGCCGCAATGTAAACCAGGAAGAGTTCATCACACCTCTCAGAGCCAGCGCTCCTCTCATGGGGCCTCCTCTTCCTCGTCCTCTGAGGCCTCGCGTAGCTCCACGCATTCCTGATACACCGAAGCCACGACCCACAGCACCGCCTCGCATCAGCGGGCCAATGGGCCGGCCCAGCCGTGCCTGAATGTTGCTCTTCCCAAGCCGCTGCTTCAGACTCTGCAGAGAGGAGACGAGGAACCACAGCAGCATGAAGACAAGGTTATAAACAAACCAGTTAGGTGAAAGGAACCAAATCCTGAGTCTTGAATACATCTCTTATACTCTACGTAGAGAAAAAGACGTTTGTCATTCATCAAAACTGCATTTGAGACGCACAAACTGTCCAGCACACTTACAAGGCTGGATTACTGTTTAGGCACATCATTAAAACCGTAATATGAAGCTTTAAACTATGATAAAACCATCGAGGTTTATGTGAAAGAGTCCTTTATTCACACTGTTTTTTCTGCAATACAATACTGCAGACCAGTTAAAAGGGTTAGGATCTGAGAAAGTAATTACAGTTCCGTGCGAAAAAACACTGCTCAAGTAGTGCGCCCTTTTATATTATATATACACTTTTTAAATAAACACTTAAGAAAGGTTTCTGGTTACTGCAGCCTGGTTGCAGAGACGTGTTATGTCGCCGTGTGCAGACTGTGAAAAGTATTGAATGATTGCCTCAGTTGCCTTGATTCCTGTAAGCTTCGCTCTTTAGACATAAACACCGAAATTAAAGCCGACATTCCAACAGGACCGAGTCAAAACAAATCCCGTCACTGTCCATCTACTTACAGACTACAGTCTTCAGAACCTTGGAGACAAGGCTGCGTAACCGCGCCGAGTGCGTTTACACACCATACTAAGTCATCTGATAACTGAAAAGGGGGGGGAAAGTAAATAAAAATCTCAATCCATCCAGCACATTTACAAGACTCAAGGACTGAGAATGGACGAGCTCCAGGAGGTTGGGATCATTTTCTTAATGCGTGGCTCGGCTGCAGATTACACACGGACTGTTCTCAGAACACGAGCGCTATTTTACTCCAAACTTCGCAACCGCTGGACCCAGCGCATTTGTTTCTCCAATTGAGGTTTTTCACCTGACGTCACAGGGTCACGTGACGCCCCGGTGTCCGCCATTTTGAAGGTCAAGCTAGCTAATGTCAACATCATAGCTGGTATGTTACTGTAGCAATGTTTACGTTCAGTCATTTGGATGACTGTTAAAACCTTTCAGTCTCAAGTTTTTCCTTTACTGGATTTACTAGTTTACTGTAATTATGATCCGGCAGCTATTTACACCAGATCCAGTGTAAATAGCTGCCGGAGCACGCTCCGGCTTGCTCCCCCTCAAATTAAGCAGCGCGCTCCGGCTTGCTCCCCCCTCAAATTAAGCAGCGCGCTCCGGCTTGCTCCCCCCTCAAATTAAGCAGCGCGCTCCGGCTTGCTCCCCCTCAAATTAAGCAGCGCGCTCCGGCTTGCTCCCCCCTCAAATTAAGCAGCGCGCTCCGGCTTGCTCCCCCCTCAAATTAAGCAGCGCGCTCCGGCTTGCTCCCCCTCAAATTAAGCAGCGCGCTCCGGCTTGCTCCCCCCTCAAATTAAGCAGCGCGCTCCGGCTTGCTCCCCCTCAAATTAAGCAGCGCGCTCCGGCTTGCTCCCCCCTCAAATTAAGCAGCGTGCTCCGGCTTGCTCCCCCCTCAAATTAAGCAGCGCGCTCCGGCTTGCTCCCCCCTCAAATTAAGCAGCGCGCTCCGGCTTGCTCCCCCCTCAAATTAAGCAGCGCGCTCCGGCTTGCTCCCCCCTCAAATTAAGCAGCGCGCTCCGGCTTGCTCCCCCCTCAAATTAAGCAGCGCGCTCCGGCTTGCTCCCGGAGTGCTCCGGCCAAGGTTCTGGAGCGTGCTCCGGCTTGCTCCCCCTCAAGTTAAGCAGCGCGCTCCGGCTTGCTCCCAGAGTGCTCCGTCTTGCTCCCCCTCAAATTAAGCAGCGCGCTCCGTCTTTCTCCCCCTCAAATTAAGCAGTGCGCTCCGTCTTGCTCCCCCTCAAATTAAGCAGCGCGCTCCGTCTTGCTCCCCCTCAAATTAAGCAGCGCGCTCCGTCTTGCTCCCGGAGTGCTCCAGCCGAGGTTCTGGAGCGTGCTCCGGCTTGCTCCCCCTCAAGTTAAGCAGCGCGCTCCGGCTTGCTCCCGGAGTGCTCCAGCCGAGGTTCCGGAGCGCGCTCCGGCAGCTATTTACACTGGATCCGGTGTAACTAGCTGCCGGATCATAATTACAGTAAACTAGTAAATACAGTAAAGGAAAAACTTGAAATTGAAAAGTTTTAACAGGTCTTCCAAATGACTGAACGTAAACATTGCTACAGTAACATACCAGCTATGATGTTGTTGACATTAGCTAGTGCTAACAGCTAGCTGCTAGTACACTGCTACAACACAGACACCGACCCTAATAATACAGTTCTTGGTCATTGCCTGGTAACAGCAAATTTATAACGGGCCATGTCTCAACAGACTAAGAACTTATTTCAATGACATTTAATAACATTTTGTTTATCCTGAGGACCGAAAGTAAATGAAAATGTGAACAAACCTTAGCTGTAATAAGATGGCGACCACCGGCTCCAGGGACGACCCGCTGATGTAGGCATGTTACCCAGCCGGACACAAAATATTTGTAGGCATCCAAACTCTAATACGCTTTCAGATCAATACCTGTGTATGGCGATGGGTTTTTAACGACATAGGTATACAGATCATGTGGGCCGAAGTCAGGTAAAGACGAGGGCTTCGTGTACTTCCGTACGTCAGTGAACAATCCTGGTGGAAGCAGGTAAACGTCGTTCTCCAAGCCTGCTAACCTCAATTTTTACAAATACCTCTCCCTCTGCTCGCCCTGTAAATGCCCTACATTGCTGGATAGTGAAGGTGTTTTCTGCATCTCGCTCCTTTTTCTTTTAAGTTTTTCGTTTGTCGCCTTCCTCGCATTCAAACTGATTCGAGCCGTGACGTCCAAAATGGCAGCATCACATGACTTGGTCACGTGGGTGAAAAACCTCAATACAGCGTTATATTCTCACGTTATGGCTTACAAGACAGCACGAACGCTGCACCACCCTGCTGGATGTGTGTCCAGAACAGACAGAGTGCATTAACAACATCCGGCACAGATGATGAGACCATTTCCACCTGGCTGTACATCACATTTACATCCAGTATAGTTCACGTGGCTTTTGCAAAGATATTTAATTTGTTAAAACAGGTTTCTGGGATTAGCACGAGTTCCTCGTCTGTGCGCGCGCACGTTTTGCTGACTCCGGATCCATCACTCCTACTTTCACATGAAGGAGAGACGGGCAGGAGTTAACGCTCCTCTGTCTTGGTTCATCACAGAGAAACAATTTACAACATCTTTCATAGCGAGATGGGAGCGTCACTCGTTCACTTCGCCAAGTAACACAAACACTAACGTTTCAGTTTTAAAACAGACATAACCTAATCATGCATACCCGCAAGTCTTACGGATTTGTGTCAGGCTTACAGGTGTATACTAATAGTCTTACAGATTCCTAGTTTTTATTCTGCAAGTACTACTTCCGTGTGATCACAATGCGCATTACGCATGAAACAAGCAATAGACCACGCCTATTCAAATAGCGGCCCGGGGGCGAAATTGGCCCGATTGAAATGTAATCTGGCCCGCGGCAGATTTTTTTTAAAACAAAACATCTACGTATCTGCCGCAGTGCACAGTTTTCTCTACCGCTCTGGCACAGACCAGAATACAGGTCGTCTCCATGGTGACACACTCATTCTCGCGATGTGACACTCCATGCAGCTACAGCAGTGGCAACATGGCGCTGTCCAAGTAGGGCTGCACGATTATGGAAAAAATTATAATCACGATTATCTTGATCAAAATTGCAATCGCGATTATTCTTGATGTTAGAGAAATCACTTAAATTTTATTTCACTATATTCAAACAAACGATATGAACAGCTTTCAGTGCAGAATGAAATTTAAAAGAGAAATTCTGATTTCCAAATGACAAATAAATGAAATTTATCCAAGAAATTACCAAAGGATGAAGGAACTGAAAACTCAATTGCAACAATTACGTAGCATTATACTGAGGCCGACAAGTTTTTAGCTAGAAAGAGCAGCCTATCAACATGCTCTGGCTTTAAACATGAGTGAAGGCAGGTCACAGCATTGCCTCCAGTGCTAAATAGTCTGTTGTTCCGACATAGTTAGCTTTTCTCTCTCACCTCAATCTGTTACCTGCTCTCACACCATCACCCCTTGAAGAAGATACCGCTGCACTGAAGCTCTGCACACTTGGCCAGTGCTGCCAGATGCTGCTGACGTTTTCCAGCCCAAAATATGCTCAAAACCCGCCAAAATGCACTTAAAACCGCCCAATCTGGCAACACTGCACTTGGCTTGCTTGCTTATTTAGGCGGAGTAATGAAACCTTACATGCATCGGTTCGCCCCCTGATGGTTTGACGGAGTATTGGTCAAAAAGTGCTTGATCAGATATACAGCAGAGCTCGCATTTTAAATGGAAATAAATCGCAATTTCCATTTAATTTAATCGTGGCAGCCAAAATCGCGATTTTCGATTAAATTCAATTAATTGTGCAGCCCTATGTCCAAGCAACATCGCAAAGTTGACAGAGAAAACCGTAAATTTCAAAGCGAATGGACTGAAAAGTACTTATTTACTTTGCCAACTACGGCAAGCGATAGACCGGTGTGTTTATTGTGCAACGAATCTGTAGCTGTGGCCAAAGAGTACAACGTGAAGAGACATTTTACAACAAAACATGCTTCATTTTCTGAGCAATACCAAGAGGGCTCTGAGGAGAGACGAAGGAGAATAGACAGACTGGTAACTTCTTTTGAACAAAGTCAGCGTGCAATTGGTGGCTTTTGCACAGAACAAGACAGAGCTTTTATCGCATCTCTACGAGTTGCGTGGATACTGACAAGGAAAAAAAAAAAAAGACCCTTCACTGAGTCAGAAACTATTAAAGACTGCATGCTGGCGGTTGTTGACAAAATGATTGTTGACCAAAAAATGAAAGACGTGTCCTCATCTATTAAAAAAAAGTACCATTTTTCATTATATTTCGTAATAAAGGAAAAGAATAATGTACCTTATTTTATTTCATATATTATATACCTTAGTATATTTTAATTGCCTTTAGCTGATATCAATTTTATGTCAATTGTCTGTCCGGCCCTCACAAATTTTGTAATTTTCTAGTTTGGCCCCCTTGCAAATGTATTTGAATAGCCCTGCAATAGACCATTGAACCGGAAACAACCGTTGTTCAGAACGTCTCAGCCATTATCGTACTGCGAACAGGTTTGCTAGCTGCGAAAGCTCAGACTTCGATACCATACTCGAAAGTCAAGCATCTGCATGAAACCAAACAACATTCTGCACCATTGTGAGCTGAACAAAAAGACCCGGAGCCCTTCTGTTTTTCGAGTTGAGTTTTGAAAGAACATTCAACACGGCGAGAGAAGCAATGGGAACCCTGGCGAAAAGAACGAAGTACAGGAAGAAGCCTCCCACTGAATGAGCTGACCTGTTTAGAGGGTGATGACTGCATGTTGCATCTGGTCAGGCGGGTCCACCCATGCCTGGCGGGTGGGATAGCGGGCATGGTCGGAGGTCCTGGGCTCCTGCGTGCCGGAGAGAATGTAGTGTGGGGGCTTTTGGAGAGCATGCTGTGGAGTGCGTTGCAGAGTGTGGTGTAGAATGTGTTGCAGAGTGCATGTGGGGAATATCGTATGGAATGCGTTAGAGAATACAGTGTAGAATCTGTATTAGGGCAGCGGGCATGTGCTGTCCTTGACTGTTATGCAATGGAGTAGCAGAGACTCAGATTGTTTTGCAGGTCAAAAAACAGGAGCCCATTTCTACAATGGGGGGCCCAGTGATTATCCTTCAGTTGAAGCGAACCTAGTGAGCGAAGCAAGCCCAATGAACAGCTGGGGTAGCCCAGGGGCTGTTTTTTTTCTTCTCAATTCTTCTTTTTTTTTTTTTTGTATTAGAAGCCATGTCGATGACAAAAATCAATGCTTCAACCAAATATATTGAGATATTGTTTAATCAGTGGCAAGATTTTGGAATTCAACCACAGGCCTAGCTTAGTAAACTAGACCCACCCGCCTAGCAGCCAAAAATATTTTTGCCTACGAGTGGGTCTAGCCTCGGACCATATCAACAACACACCCCAGGCATCAAATCGTGCCCGCCAATCACAACGCAAGGTTTTTGTTTGGATTCTTTGGGTGGGCTTTTGCAGGAGTGACGACAAGGCTGCGCGATGCTGGAGAAAGCATAGACATATAAACAGACACCGCATTCTGCGCAGAATCATACGTCATCCTCGCCGCCATATTGGATGTGGCAAAGTGGAGATTCTTCAGCCGTCTCTGGTATAGCGTCTAGACAGTAGCCGAGAATAAAGATGCCTCATTCATGTGCTGCGTTTAACTGTACCAACAAGGTTTACCGTCCAAACGAGATCACATGGGATTACCTTTCACAGGTGAGACTGGAAAAATACTTTTCAATACTGTTCCTTCAGTCTCCCAGCTCATCTCCACCGGGTAGGTGTAGAGTTATAAGCAGTGAGAATTAGATAATACAGTGCCACACTATGATGAACGTTTTTGAACGTATGATGAATGTTTTTAACCTTTCTGAATGTGAAGGAATCAGTGATGTGTTTTGTTTTGGTATGATGTTAGAACCTGGCCGAACTCAGTTTGGCGGTCATTCAGCTCCCTTTATTCAACGAGAGTAGGTCTGTGTGGTGACTCAATAAATAAAACAGTACATTTTTATTTTCATTCACTATTTCCATCATTTATCATATTCAGTCTTGTAGGTTGGTTATTTTGGCCTCAGGTTTAGGTAGCTTGCTACGGTATGCTGACTGATTAGCTTACCTGAGCTATCTATCGTGTATCTGTCGCTAGTTTGCAGTGTACAGGGTATTTCGCACACTATTTATAACCATCACATTAAAAGTTATACATGTTGTTCTGATGCCTGTTTGTTTCCCAAATACACTAAGTAACTTTAAAAACGCACATTGATAAAACTTGCTGAATTCGTGCTGAGTTTATCTCAAGAAGAAAAGAAATATATCACAATGGAAAAATAACTTCGTTCCGCCTGAATAAGTTCCAAATCTGTGCTCAAATCAGAATTTAAGGGAGTTGTACTCAATAACATACAATATGACTCGGGTAGTCAATGACATGGACAGGCTTTAATTTTCAAACAAATTTTGCATACACTGTACACACACAATCTTGCCTATAAATACCCGGGGGAAATGATGGGAAAATTGTCATTATTGAAGATGCCACGCCTAAGCCAAAATCAATGTGAACAGGCCATCGGGATGTTGCGTGCCGGAAGTACACAGACAGAGGTCGCCCGGCACTTCGGTGTTCATCATTCGACCATTTCCCGTTTGAGTCAGCGTTACAGACAGACAGGGAGCACCAGGGATCGTCCACGCCCTGGTCAGCCTCGAGTCACGACGCCAGTTCAGGATCAGCACATCAGGCTAGCTCACCTCCGTGACAGATTCCTGACCCCCTCAGTCACTGCTGCTGAGACCCCTGGACGACACAGACCCAGAATCTCCAGCATGACGGTCCGAACATGGACCAACTGTCACTTTGAATTTTTTTATTGTGAATTAATTCTTGAGTTTGACAATAAATGTCCTTTATCGATGTTTCAAGATGTGTGTGCATTACATACAATATCATAAATTTCAAATATATGCATGGATCTAAAGTGATATCGTGTTGAATTCCATTGTGCGTTTTTAAAGTTACTTAGTGTATATATATATATATACACACACACATTTTTTATATATATATATATACATACACACACACACACGTGTGTGTTAATGGGTGAATAAAAGGCATCGAGTTAAACGTTATTGTAGAAAGGGGCTTTATGAAGTTCAGTCCATTTACTTGCATTGGTTTACGGGGAAGATTTGCCACATCCAATATGGCGGACACTCTGACGTATCCCAGCAACGGGCCACCGGCTCAATGCGGCGTCTATGTTTATATGTCTATGGGAGAAAGCACAACAGGAAAGATGGCTACGGCTAGTGAACAGCGCGCGTTTGACTCCGCTTTGGAATCAGTTTTAGAAGAATTAGACTTGGAGTTTTCGTTGAAACATGAGCAGGAAGAGGCTCTCCGCTCATTCCTTTTCAAGAAGGACGTTTCGCTGTCACATTTAGTCTGGCTTGCCAGGCTACTCCCCCACTGCTTTCTGTCGCTCTGACTACGTGACAGTCACTGTTGCGCTGATTGGTCAGAGCGTTGGCCTATACGCACAGACACAGTTTGAAAGACAACAGGTTGTTCCTACCCACACCCTTCGGAAATGTCTACGACCGAGACCAGACTAAATATTCACATTTAGTCTGGCTTGCCAGGCTACCACAGGCCACTATACATCACATCTATATTATCTCCTCCTTGTAAATTATAGCACAAGAATGGGTTTGTTTTTTGCATGCTGTGACGGTCTAATTCTGCTTGTCTCTAATCATCTCTACTTCTAATTTCAGAGAATCAGATGGGATGCTGAATCTTCAATCTTGGGTTCAAATTCAGGCTATGAAGTTTGAAAATTAATGTCTGATACTAATGATACAACAGTTGTAAATCTAGTATGACTAATTACCTTGGGTATCAGTTTTTTCAGGTGAATGTACTCTTTTTCTGCCGAAGAATGACAAAACAGATGCATTTTTCTTTTTTTTTTTCTTATCCACGTTTTCTTGTCTCTTTTGAATATTCGTACATAGACCGTAAGACGCCACCTAGCGAAAGACTTGGATCAGGTTTTACTCGCTTGGGACGCTACAAACGGGGCGGCGTAAATACACAAACGGGTCCGATGTATATTCAATATGGCGGTGGTCAAAACAAATTCATCTGATTATTGTTAGTTTTTTCTTTTTTATCAGACATCTAATTTTTTAGGTTTGTTTACCTGACATGTTTCGACGTACGACTGTCATCTTCCTCAGAGCGTCACCGGATGTTATTGGTGATGAATTGGAAAAATTCATCCGATGCTGAAATCTGTTGAATATCCAGACACCGTATTTTCTGGACTATAAGCCGCTACTTTTTTCCTAGGTTTTGAACCATGCGGCTTATACAAAGGTGCGGCTATTCTGTGGATTTTTCTTCCACCGCTAGGGGCGCTCTAACCGGAAGTAGAATCAAAAATAAGATGGACGAAAAATCAATGCAAAGAAGAATTAGCAGATCTTTAGCAGATAGAACACGCACGACAAATTACTAACTGGTAATTATTTTCAAATCCAGCGAAGATGATTAAGGTGACTTGTGGTTTCAAACACAGGAGAAATGAAGGTAAATAAATACCGGTTATTTTCTCTTGGTTCTGTTCCGTTTTAATCAGCAAAGTTGCTGCCGTGTTAAAAGGCACTGTTCGGAAAGAATCTGTTCAGGTACGTACATTTACAGTACAAAATCGTTCTGTACATGCAGTAAATATCTCATTTTTCAACATAGATATCTGCGGCTTATAGCCCGGTGCGGCTTGTATATCTTTTTTTTTTTTATTTTTTTTTTTAAATAGAGCGGATGCGGCTTATATACAGGTGCGCTCTATAGTCCAGAAAATACGGTAATTATGTTGGAAGTTGCATATTTGTGCAAGATTTTCAATATTGAGACCATAAAGTAATACCAGTGTAGGAAATTCATGGAAAATATCAGCCAGACCACAGGGCAGGCAACTCTGAAAAGTTGCCTGCCCCAATTTCAACTATAATCCGCCGTAATATAGCATGATTTTCGAAAAATTGTAAAAGAGGCAATGCATGTAATGTTGTATCATGCATGTAATTTCATATATTCAATTTAGTTTTATGATTTATTACTGGTGTTTATGTATATAAATGTATATGTGACCTATGTTGCTTGAGATCAGCCAAACCATCATGCTTCAGATTGACAGAACCAGTGACAAAAGCTCCATTGGCATATTTCCCAAGTCTATCTGGGGGTTTTCGTTTAGACAAGGGCCCATATGCAGCTCTACACACCTTACAGTAGATAGTTTGTTTGTTGTCATCGGATACCAGCCAGTCAAACTCTTGTTTCCAACTGTCCACAACAGTTCTCCTCTTATCTTTATCGTATTTTTGTTGTGCTTTCTTTCTCTCTTCTTCAGTTTGTTTTTGTTTTTGAGAGGTCTTTGGTTCAGGTGGTTTTATCCCAAGATAGTCATACAACATTTTCAGATATTTGGAACAATCAATTTTATGTGATATTTTGAAAAACTCATGTGGTAGGACGCTGGTTTTCAAAGTCACAGACAGAGATGTGACTTGGGGAGACTTGGGGTGGATTTCACCGAGCTGTGTGTATCGAGCTCTGATTGGCTGAACCTCCGAAGCAACAGCCAATCAGAGCACTCGTTTCATTTCTAAGCGAAAACAATATGGCCGCACCCGCGTCGGTAAACAAACCAACAGAATCTAGTGAAAATGTCTTGAAAAGTCCTTCAATATGATGAAATATCGAGAGAACGATGAATCCCCTTAAAGAGGGACCGCCCGTGGGGCTGGCAACTTATAAATTCATTCCGCCCTTGCTGCAAACTGACCGCGACGGGCGGTGGGGCGGGCACCCATTTCCTACACTGGTAATACGCCACGAAACGTTCCAAATAGGGTATAAAATGCTCGCGTCCATATTGGCCCCTGCCCCTCTCGACAATGCGTTCATTATTCGAAATAGTGTGTCTTAGACGCAGGCGCGCCAACAATCTGAGTCTCTGGAGTAGCAAGGCGTTTCCTTCCCTCCACTAGCCTGGGGTGGTGCCTTGAGCAAGCACTAGCAAACCCCTACTCAGGGGGACTGGACTCAGCAGACTGTGCGAAGGAGACCACCACCTGGTGGTTCAGCGGGCAGGAAGGCATACACAGCAAAGCGCTTGTGGAGCGCAATCGGGACACAGTGCAACACGTAGAACACTGTTGGCCATCTACTGCATCCCGACCTAGCTCCAGCCGTCCTGGTTCTGTCTTGCCCCTGGACCCAGTTAGGTGGGGATAAGGGAGTGAGGCTGACGGCTGCACAACTCTCCCTCGCGCTAATCCAAGTCACGACTTCAAACTCAAGTCCTGTGGCAACAGGCAAGTGGCGAAGCAGCAGGTGCAGAAACACTAGAAGCTGTTGTCGCGAGCCTGGACACAGCCAGCCCAGGGCATTGGGTCACTCTGCTGGAACAAAGCAGCAACAGAGTTTGGCAGCCCCCTGGGTATCTGAGCTGCCCTGTTTAGGATTCGCTCTGCTCACCTCCCTGGAGGAAGGGGCTAGAAAAATTGCCCCAAACATAGCCTGCTTCACCTCACCCTGCCCAGCACACCACGGCTGGCGGGGATCCCACTCAGCGGTCAAAATACAACCAATAAGATGAAGGTACTCAACCTTGGCACGTAGAACATGTGCATTCTACTGGATAACATCAAAGCAGACAGGCCAGAGAGAAGAACTGCACTAGTCACCAGGAAACTAGCTCGCCACAACGTGGACATAGCTGCACTCAGTGAACCATGTCTAGCAGACAAGGGCCAGCTCATGGAACATGGTGGTAGTTATACCTTCTTCCGGAGTGGTCAGAGCAGTGCTGAACGGCGAGAAGCAGGCGTTGGACTTGCTGTAAAGTCCCACCTCGCCCAGAAACTTACCAAACTCCCAGAGGGCATCAACGATCGCCTGACAACACTTCAGCTCCCACTTGGAGGCAAAAAGAACGCAATGCGGATTAGTGCTCGATTATGCTCCCACAGTAGAGGAAATGCATCGTCGAGGCCCAGAAGAAACGAGCTGCACGGAAGGTTCAAACTATCGCCACCCCTACTCATGCATGCCAGACACGTAGGCATACCTTCAAAGCCTGCACTGGCCTCATCAGTCACCTCCAGACCCACCCCAAAGGACGAGCATCATTTAAAGGGCAGATTGTTCATGCTGTTTTAGTAAATAGTTGCAATGTTTTCATCGACACATTCCACTTGTAGATTATCTTCAAGTCAGTCAAGTGGACAATATACACACATTTCACACTGACCCCAATTCTGAAAGAAATATTATTTTGAGTTATGAATTACAGGATGGACATGGTCATGAGCTACATATAGCAAATTATGATGTGGAAAAAGTACAACTGAAGTTTTTCCTTGTTTGTTTATCCAGTATATTATGCCTAAAAAAACAACAATTGCCTCTTTTAAAAGTTTTTTTTGTCTTCAATAAGGACTTTTGTGAGGGTTTATAAAGCTGGAGTCCAAAACGAGTTAACTGATATGAGCATGGCATGAGCTATGATGAGACTGATGGCAGTATCTGGGATCACCGATAGAACCCAACTATTTTAAAGTGCATATCACGGGTAAATTCAGGAGCAAGATCAATGTAATTCTCCTGTTTTATATTAAACTTTGGTCAAATATCTGTAACATTCTGCGCAATTTTTTTTCACCTTGCGCAATACCAGAAACATTCAGTTGAAATCAAGCCATTTGAGGCGAATTGGTCCGCCTCTGAAAAAACTTGCCATTTGGATTTCCCGGCAAACATTGATTTTCGTGACGTCGCGTGCGGGACGCCTCCCTCTGAATCCTACGTCAGCGCTGGTTTGTTTATGAGAAAACGACCTGGTGGTTTTCTGCAAATTTCTTCAACGTTATCGCGTAATTATTAAAATGGTTAACAGATGTATCGTAGGAGGGTGTAGCAACACCAATCATGATGGGATTAGTACTCATCGTTTCCCAAAAGACCGGACAATGAGAGAGAAATGGGAGCGCTTGGTCTACACAGGCTGTGCACTGAAACCGTGCAAAGCTCGCGCAGCCTGCTGGCGCTTCCGCAGGTGACATCACGAGTCTGGCTCCAGACTCCATTGGGATTTTTCCAGATGCATTTTGTCATTTTATTTTTTTTCTGCTGTAGACAGATGGCCTTGTGCAAAATTACCCTTCTGGATGAGTGTGTCAAGGGACATACTTTCATATATTTAAAAAAAAAAAAAAAAAACCACGAAATTGGTCCAGAATATGCCCTTTAATGTCTTAAATGTGGGACGGAAACCATCGTATCTGCAGCATTAAAGGGGAACTGAAGTCATTCTTAAACTTGCTTTATTTCTTAATTAACATGTTATTCAATTACGTTTTCGGTTTTAGTAACCTTACTGTATATCGCGACTCGTATTGGCAACTAATTGCAATTAAATATGATACTTATCGGCCTATTCGGTTTTTAGCCGTGTTGAATTTAGTGCGTTTGGTCTACGGCAGGCGGCGCTTATCCACGCGATCTTCACGAGACTTGTGCGAGACTTCGAAACATGAAGTGTCAGCCAGGTGTCAGTGCTGCCATTTTGTAAATGGTTTCCCAAACGAAGTATTGCACAAAAACAAGTTTAAATGACGATTACTGCCTACTTTTTTCAAACTTTCCTGATTGCTATCAAAACAAACAAAACTTCCGGCTTGATTACGTCAGCACTCGAAAGAGGACGTGCGCGTCTTTTGACAATGTTGGCAGATGTTGGTCACTTTGATTTCCGCTGTACGTTTTACTTCCATCCTACAATGTCTCGCACAGGTCTCAGCGAATCTCGTTTACGGCCGTTGCTTTGACATATGGACTGATATTACAGAGCATATTTCACACACTCATAACTTGCTATAGCAGTTCAAAAACGCATTCCGATATTTAAAAGGTGTCATTCCGCGACAAACCGTTTAACACTTGCTCTTTTTGAAATACCATAGTTCACTCCGAGTTGCATATGCATGCTGCACGTGAAAACTTTCTTCTACCCCCATTCCCTGTATTAGCCTATGAAAGAAAATAGACGGAAAAACGAGCGAATCAGAAAGAGCTCTACGAACTTGCGTCACTTCGAAAATTAGTAGTCATGGCCTCGCCATAACCCACTGGAGGGAGCGTCACAGTGCTGTTAGCCAGTCAGAAGCGATATGTTTACATGTCATGAATATTAATGAGTAAGAGCTGAAATCCTGTCGTTCTCCCGCCACCCACTCCTCCAGCAAACTAGAACAGCCTGAAGCAGGAGAACCACAGCATTTTTTCACCAAAACCAGCTCACAGGGCATTCATTCATACTAAAGACCACCGCACAAACAATGAACAAACGATGCAATGAGACCTTTAATAAAATGAGATAAATAGAATTTTGATGATTAAAATTTTTTTTTTTTTTTAATTTACCTTCAGTTCTCCTTTAAGGCCAAAACAAAGAGTGTGGCATCTTATTAAATATGCATTTCCTTTTCTTTTATTGTGCATCCTGTACAAACCTTACTAACCGGCTCTCTGAATTCAGAGCAAAATAAGCTTGCTTACAGCTAATCTACATTATATTTATTTACAGTCCTGACTTTAGTTTCAGGGATGAGAGTGGGTGGTCATCAAAAAAGCAGAAAACAAGATGGCGCCCGAAGCCGGGGGTCTGGGAGGGATATCCCCCCAGGAAAATTTTGAAAAATAAGGCCTTACAAACCACTTTTCCTGCAATCTGAGCTGTAGTAGATAAAAAAATCTGTCGTCTTTTTTATATTTTTACATGAAAATGTGTTTCAAATCAATAGGAGTATTGTTTGAATTCAAAATAAAATCACATTCTACATTCAAGGGTATGGTTATAATTCATGATCAAAAATGACAAACTAAAAATTCACATTAAACTTAAGTTTTATTAATTATCAAAATGTTCATATCTCATCTCATCTCATTATCTCTAGCCGCTTTATCCTTCTACAGGGTCGCAGGCAAGCTGGAGCCTATCCCAGCTGACTACGGGCGAAAGGCGGGGTACACCCTGGACAAGTCGCCAGGTCATCACAGGGCTGACACATAGACACAGACAACCATTCACACTCACATTCACACCTACGCTCAATTTAGAGTCACCAGTTAACCTAACCTGCATGTCTTTGGACTGTGGGGGAAACCGGAGCACCCGGAGGAAACCCACGCGGACACGGGGAGAACATGCAAACTCCGCACAGAAAGGCCCTCGCCGGCCACGGGGCTCGAACCCGGACCTTCTTGCTGTGAGGCGACAGCGCTAACCACTACACCACCGTGCCGCCCAAAATGTTCATATATTAAATAAAATTTCTTAGGGTGACTGACCTTTTCTCCCTGTGTCCTCATTAGTTGCATATGATTTCTTCAAGAAGTCTTTTGAAATATTTAAGTTTTCAAAACTGCCAGCATTAATTCAGATTTACTGACCATCATATACATGTTCAGTGTATTAAATCAAACAAATGCTGTTTATGGGATAATGTCTATGTACACTTTATACAGTTATTTATAGTTCACAGTCACTTCCCATTTTCATTTGATCATTTCAACGACTTCTTCAGCTTTTTGGCCAAAGACAAAAGCTTGTCAGTCCTCTCTGTTTTTTATACCAGCATCGATTTCACGTACCTTCGCTTCGTCTCGCTTGTCAATTGTATTCGGCATTTTGAGTAAAAAAGCCGATACGAAAGAGAAACGTATTTTTGAAGAGCGGCGACGATGAACATGTGCAAGTTTCGATAAAACAGAATGGATGTGGGTACTTTTGTAAGAACGGTTATGATTGGCTATCATGCTCTCGCCAGCGATGTTTTGGCCAATTACACTGTAGATAACACATTCTACCATGAGACTTAGCAAGACTAAAGATGGCGAAAATTTAAACATGTAACATCGTCGTAGGAATGAATTACGCTCAAGTATCACGAAGGAACATACCCCAACCCCCCTCAATAAATGAAAAAAAAAATCTCAACAGATTTGGCATAATATTAAAAGATCGATTTTTACTCAGAAAAAGCGGAAAACTCTCATCCCTGTAGTTTGCAGTATTTCAAAACTTGTTAAAGGGTAATTAATTAATAAATAAATTAGTGCTGTCAAGCAATTAAAATATTTAATCGTGATTAATGTCGCGACTGTCATAGTTAACTCGCGATTAATCGTAATTTAATCGCACATTTTTGTCACATGAAAAACCATTGTAATTCTCTTAGCATAAAAAAGTGAATGGGCTTGCTCACCGTTCGAACTACGGGGATACTCGGGGGATCCGAGATCCCCTGAAACAGACATGAGATCCCTTGAAAACATGATTTGGGAAATGTTGGGGGGTCTCTAAAATATTGGCAAAATGATGTTTATTGACATAGCAATCGTGCGTAACGGGAAGCATTTGCATATCCGAAGTGAGCGCGCGATGGAGAGCCGCGCTCTGAGACAAGCGCAAGCACCCCCCCCAAGGGAAAAAAAAGGGACCCCCCGAAAATATCGGCATAGTTCAAACACTGGTTGTACCGATGTTTTTTTTTTATTGCAGAGCATAACATGTCTTGTCACAGCCACTGCAAAGTGGGGCTGGAGCCGCCGATGGGAAAACGAAACCTAAAGCCGAGCACCGTGGCTCTTTGGGGGAGGGCAGAGGACTCTGGCTGTGCGGGGCGTGGCATCATGTCACAGAGCGTTAATCTCGCGATAAAAAAAATTATCGCCGTTAAAATTGAGTCAAGTTAACGCGTTAATAACGCGACATTTTTGACAGCACTAAAATAAATAAATAAATTAAAAAACCAAACACACCACACAACCCGGTTTCGGAATTTAGTAAATTAAAAAAAAAAAAAAAAAAAAAAGAATAATAAAATCTCCAACACTAGCGATCACAGCTAACAAGCCTTCAGTATTTATTACACTGCAATGACAGTGTCATAATAGTTGAAGTTTCACACCTGGTGCTTGGAGATTCCCTGTGAAGTGAACCACTTTCTAGTGTGTGTAAGGCATCGTCGTTCTTTCCGCTCGCTCTCCCCCCTACCTGTTTGTGCTGCAGAGCTGCTTGCACCGACGGCCTGTTCTCCATCTGCTGGGCGAGACGGCGGTTCCTTGCGCTGGCCATGTGCTGCTGCTGCATGGTCGCCCGGATGCTAACGGCGGTCGGCTGCTTGTTCTTCATCATGTTTGTGAAGCTTGTGGGACACAACCGAAAGGAGCGGAGAGCAAAGAGAGGGAGAGATAGAGAGAGAAAGAAAAGAGGAAAGGGGGGGGATACGAGGAAAGGAGGTTTCCAAATCAAATCACTTCACACACCATGGACGCAGCCACAGAGGAACCTGTAGCAATTCACTGAAGGCCTGTTATCAGGCACTCTTTTTTTTTCTCCTTCATTATACTCTCTCTTTGTAAAGTCTGGTGACACCCCGATATTTTAACCAAACAAAAAGCCTGTGAACTTCTAACAGTGGGGAAAAAAAAAAAAAAAAGCAGACAAAGACAGGAAGAAACAGTGGAAGAAGAGGATTTTCAGAGAGTCACTGCCACTTACGGACCGCTGTCTCCATGGCATCAGCCTCGGACGACACGAGACGGAGGGCGGCCCAGGACTTAAGAGGGGTGTCTGGCAACTCGGCCACTTACAGCCCGGACCGTGACCTCTGATCTTTTTTTTTTTTTTTTAGCCGTGAGAGGTTCATGAGGGAAACTGGGGAAGGGAATGATGGGATCGGGTCACGTCCGGGCACGGGCTGAGCGCCTTGAGACAGAGAGAAGATGGAAATGAAATTGAAGAGGAAAAGGAAGAAGAAAATTGATTCTGAAGGACAGCACAAGTGGTCTAAGTGAGAGAGTTTGTGAGAGAGGGCAAGAAATATGGCGTTCTCTTTAAATCTCATCTGCCATGTTTGAGGACGCTCTTCTGCAGGAAGCTTACCTCACCATGATCACACATCCCCTCTCACCTCAGGGTGTGCACTGCTTACGCAAGATGGCCGACACGATGCAAAGCCCATCGTCACATCTCCTGTACACAGCGTTCGCTCGTCCGCCATGTTGAGTGAGCAGTGCACACTCCGTGAGCAGCCTGGCGTCCGTGCCGGTTCTGCTCTGCTCTGGTTATCTCCCCTCATTGACCTCCACAGAGCATGACTTCCTGCACCGTGCCTCAAGTATCTCTGCATGATTTTTGTTTTGTTTTTCTCCCCCCGGGCTTGAGATAGTGCTGTCAGGATGCGTGGAGCCTCACCGCTCGTTCAGGGACACCTTGGTGGTGCTTTTCAGCACGACTTTTTGAGTAGAGGGGGAGCTCATTTTCTTCTCACACTTGCTGGCTTGCTCCTGTAGGGAGACATTATAAATATGGAGAGAGAAATTATTAAAAAAATAAAAAAATCCCCCAAGTAAGCTGGCTGTAGACAATATCCAAAATATTAGCCACACCCCCGACATAGCTTTTGCACCACAATGGAAATAAGTGCATGCACTTTGTTATATCCATTTATGATGTTACTGTATCATTTTTATAATGAATAAATCAATCAATACAATAGTGTACAACCCCAATTCCAAAAAAGTTGGGACAAAGTACAAATTGTAAATAAAAACGGAATGCAATGATGTGGAAGTTTCAAAATTCCATATTTTATTCAGAATAGAACACAGATGACATATCAAATGTTTAAATGATACATTTTCTCAGTTTAAAGAGAAAAATTAGGTGACTTTACATTTCATGACAACACCACCTCAAAAAAGTTGGGACAAGGCCATGTTTCCCACTGTGAGACATCCCCTTTTCTCTTTACAACAGTCTGTAAACGTCTGGGGACTGAGGAGACAAGTTTAGGGAGAGGAATGTTAACCCATTCTTGTCTAATGTAGGATTCTACACTGAACAAAAATATAAACGCAGCGGTCCATATTTTATGAAATACAAATGTTCAGATAGAAATTCATTCTCATTTTCTATGTGCCCGAGCCCAGTCCAGACGAGAACGTCGTCGCCCAGCAGTCAGGTCCAATCCTCGATGAGGTCTACGTGCATGGAGGCCAGCTTCTCTGAGTCGGTTTCTCACAGTTTGACTGCTGACCCTGCGATTGTGTCTCCCCATGGTCTCATCTGCGGTCCGTGTTACAGTCCGGCACCGATCACGCAGGTGGGTCAGACGGATATGCCGGTCTTGTGCTGGAGTGGTGACACGTGGCCTGCGTGCATGTGGCATGTCATCTGTGGTGCCATGCTGCTGAAATCGTCATCGGAGGCGGACTATCGTGGAATGCACCCCCAATTGACGCCCTACAGCTCTGATGGACATTCCAGCCTGCAGCATGCCAATGGCTCGTTCCTGGTTGATTCTGGTCATCTGTGGCATCTTGACATTTGAACATTTTTGTCATTTTAGGGTGGCCTTTTATTGGCCCCACATAAAGGATGGTCATGACATGCATTACTCAGTGAAATTTTTGTCTGCAATGGTCACACCCGACTGGATCATGGATTATCTCAAGTCTGGACACTGCTCAGAACTTGAGGAGAGGGACTTTTTTTTTTTTTCAAAAAATGTTTACTGGTATGCTATACTATCATTTGATGTGGGCAGAAAAAAAAAATCAGTATCGGATGTACAAAATAAATAAAATCTTTAGGTGCTGCGTTTATATTTTTGTTCAGTGTAGTTGCTCAACTGTCTTGGGCCTTTTTTGTCGTATCTTCTGTTTTATGATGCGCCAAATGTTTTCTATGGGTGAAAGATCTGGACTGCAGGCTGGCCAGTTCAGTACCCGGACCCTTCTTCTACGCAGCCATGATGCTGTAATTGATGCAGTATGTGGTTTGGCATTGTCATGTTGGAAAATGCAAGGTCTTCCCTGAAAGAGACGTCGTCTGGATGGGAGCATATGTTGCTCTAGAACCTGGAGATACTTTTCAGCATTGATGGTGTCTTTCCAGATGTGTAAGCTGCCCATGCCACACGCACTAATGCAACCCCATACCATCAGAGATGCAGGCTTCTGAACTGAGCACTGATAACAACTTGGGTCGTCCTTCTCCTTTTCAGTCCGAATGACACGGCGTCCCTGATTTCCATAAAGAACGTCACATTTTGATTCGTCTGACCACAGAACAGTTTTCCACTTTGCCACAGTCCATTTTAAATGAGCCTTGGCCCAGAGAAGACGTCTGCGCTTCTGGATCATGTTTAGATACGGCTTCTTCTTTGAACTATAGAGTTTTAGCTGGCAACGGCGGATGGCACGGTGAATTGTGTTCACAGATAATGTTCTCTGGAAATATTCCTGAGCCCATTTTGTGATTTCCAATACAGAAGCATGCCTGTATGTGATGCAGTGATGTCTAAGGGCCCGAAGATCACGGGCACCCAGTATGGTTTTCCGGCCTTGACCCTTACGCACAGAGATTCTTCCAGATTCTCTGAATCTTTTGATGATATTATGCACTGTAGATGATATGTTCAAACTCTTTGCAATTTTACACTGTCGAACTCCTTTCTGATATTGCTCCACTATTTGTCGGCGCAGAATTAGGGGGATTGGTGATCCTCTTCCCATCTTTACTTCTGAGAGCCGCTGCCACTCCAAGATGCTCGTTTTATACCCAGTGATGTTAATGACCTATTGCCAATTGACCTAATGAGTTGCAATTTGGTCCTCCAGCTGTTCCTTTTTTGTACCTTTAACTTTTCCAGCCTCTTATTGCCCCTGTCCCAACTTTTTTGAGATGTGTTGCTGTCATGAAATTTCAAATGAGCCAATATTTGGCATGAAATTTCAAAATGTCTCACTTTCGACATTTGATATGTTGTCTATGTTCTATTGTGAATACAATATCAGTTTCTGAGATTTGTAAATTATTGCATTCCGTTTTTATTTACAATTTGTACTTTGTCCCAACTTTTTTGGAATCCGGGTTGTACATGTTCAAGACGTGTTCCACATCATCAAACGAGGCCATTTAGGGTTGAGAGCCCTGCCACCCATACAACCGCACATGAGGTGATGTGAAAGAAGGGTTTCTCTACCACAGCTAGTCCCATTCTATAGATCAGTGTTTCTCAACCTTTTTTCAGTCACGGCACCCTTCAGAAGTATGCAAATTCTCAAGGCACCCCCATATAAAATATACGCAGTCACGCTGACTGCAGCAGTGACGTTGTGACATGGGAAAGGGGGCTGTGAGACAAATTTTGATGATGCATGAGGCGGCGATGATCTGCATTAGTGTAACTATCATTTTTTGGAATTTTAATTCATTTTATTTCAATGTTAGAATATATAATTTTCTGACGGCACCCCTAATGAAGCCAGACGGCGCGGCACCCCGGTTGAGAAAGGCTGCTATAGGTAACTAAATTAATACTGAATCACAAGTCCTCCAAGCTACCAAAAGTGATCCAAGGAAGGTCAACCAGTGACATGGTCATGGGCGTTGAAGGCTAGCCCGTATGGTCCAATACCACAGAATGTCTACTGTAGCACAACCTGCTGAAAAAGTTAATGCTGGCTAAAACAAAGGTGTCAGCAATAACGTTTCAAGAAGAAACCTTTATTTGTCACATGCACACTTCAAGCACAGTGAAAGTCATCCTCTGCATTTAACCCATCTGAAGCAGTGAACACTTCAAGCACACTACAGCAGCCTCTCAACTGGGGTGCCGTTAAAAAATAATATATTCTAACATTGAAATAAATAAAATGAATTAAAATTCCAAAAAAAACCCGATAGCTACACTAATGCAGATCATCTCCGCCTCATACATAATCAAAATTTGAATCCCGGCCCATTTCCCATGTCACACCGTCACTGCCGGGGTCAGCGTACGGTCAGCATGATTGCGTATATTTTATATGGGGGTGCCTTGAGAACTTGCGTACTTCTGAAGGGTGCCATGACCGAAAAAAGGTTGAGATTGAGAAATGCTGCACTAGAGCACCCGGGGAGCAGTCACGGGTTAGGTACCTTGCTCAAGGGCACTTCAGCCCAAGGCTGCCCTACTTTTAACACGTTTTCCAGCAGTTTTTGCTACAGTAGCTCTTCTGTGGGATTGGGCCATATGGGCTAGCCTTCGATGCCCATGACCCTGTCGCCGGTTCACCGGTTGTCCTTCTTTGGACCACTTTTGTTCGGTATTAACCACTGCACACCAGGAACACCTCACAAGACGTGTCATTTTGGAGATGCTCAGATCCAGTCAGTCATTCAGCCATCAAAATCCGGCCTTTGTCAAAGTCACTCAGATCCTTACACTTGCCCATTTTTCCTGCTTCCATCACATCAACTTCAAGAACTGACTGTTCTCTTGGTGCCCAATATATCCCATCTCTTGACAAATATTATTGTCATGATGTAATCTAAATCAGTGTTATTCATTTCACTTGTCAGTGGTTTTAATCTGGTCAGTGTATGTGTAGCCACTAATTAGTGATTTTTACAACACAGGATGTGATAAAAGCCCCTGGCACACTACATACATATCCAATAAGGGCTTTTTAAATTAATTTATTATTATCATTATTAAATTCAAGCCATCTGAAGTTTAAAAATATCCAATTAAAGACATTTATAGACCTTTTGAACGTTTTAAAACAGAGCTAGTCGGCCATTTTACTGAAATAACTGTTAGCTAAAACTAGCTAACTAGTTTCAGTTAGTGTTAAGCGATATGCATTAATTAAAATATAACATTCATCATCATTAACACTTAAATATAAATAATTTAAGGTTTACTTACTTTATTTGAGTATCTGTAGGTTTAATATTTAATCTATTGCAGCTTTAATTAGCTGCTTAGCTCGCGCGCTAGCTAACTGACTCAGCTAATATCTAAAAGCTAGCTGATCAAACAAACTTCCGGTAAAGTCGTTTTATATATTTATATAAAACTCCCCTCTTTTTTTGAATTAAATAAGACCTTTAGTAAACTAGATTCACGAGAAAACTAACACTTATACATCTATCTATCTATCCAGCTGACTATGCTCCACTATCAGTCTTCTCTCTTTTCGTTCATCACAAAATGGTGCTAACAGCTGCGACAAGGGAAAATGGCGGCTAAACCCCACCCCTTTTACACTGTGATTGGATAGTGGGTCAACTCATACCCAGATCTGATTGGACAGTTCAGAAGTCATTCGCGTCACTCTTTGCGAACAGCAAAAATAATATTTTAATTAATTTTTTGGTATAAATATATACATATATATTCAACGTGTCATTCGGAATTTACATTATGATACATTTACAAGTGATTTTTTTTTTACATACAGAGCTGTGAAATAAGCGAGCCCAGGAGGCGGGGTTTGTCTGAGTTTTCAATACAATCTCGCGAGATTTCATCGACAAGTCACAAGACCTAGACAAAATGGCGGCGCCTGCTATTATTGAAACTCCATCAGGAAAAGATGCTATTGCAGAAGGTCTGATGGATCTGTTAAAACCAGCAGTGCAGCAGCTTGATCTACATGTGCATGCAGTGAGGTGAGGAAAATGTAGCTATTTTGGATTAATTTGCATCTATAATCCTAAATACTAGTGCGTCTCAAAAAATTAGAATACCGTGAAAAAGTTCCTTTTTTCATAATTTAATTCAAAAAGGTAAACTTTCATATATTCTATATTCATTGCATGTAAAGTGAAATATTTAAAGCTTTTTTTGTTTTAATTCTGATGATTATGACTTATAGCTCATGAAAATCAGAAATCCAGTATCTCAAATTATTGGAATATTCCCTAAGATCAGTCAAAAAAAGGATTTACAATACAGAAATGTCCAACTTCTGAAAAGTATATTCATTTATACACTCAATACTTGGTTGGGGCTCCTTTACCATGAATTACTGTATCAGTGTGGTGTGGCATGGAGGTGATCAGTCTGTGGCACTGCTGAGGTGTTATTGAAGCCCAGGTTGCTTTGATAGTGGCCTTCAGCGTATCTGTATTTTTGGGTCGGGTGTTTCTCATCTTCCTCTTGACAATACCCCGTAGATTCTCTATGGGGTTCAGGTCAGGCAAGTTGGCTGGCCAATCAAACACAGTAATATGGTCAGCAAGCCATTTGGTAGTAGTTTTGGCACTGTGGGTAGGTGCCAAGTCCTGCTGGAAAAGGAAATCAGCATCTCCAAAAAGCTCGTCAGCAGATGGAAGCATGAAGTGCTCTAAAATCTCCTGGTAGATGGCTGTGTTGACTTTGGACTTGATAAAATACAGTGGACCAACACTAGCAGATGACATGGCACCCCAAATCATCACAGACTGTGGAAACTTCACACTGGGCTTCAAACACCTTGGATTCTGTGCCTCTCCACTCTTCCTCCAGACTCTAGAACCGTGATTTCCAAATTAAATGCAAAATGTACTTTCATCTGAAAAGAGGACTTTGGACCACTGAGCAACAGTCCATTTCTTTCTCTCCTTAGCCCAGATAAGACACTTCTGACATTGTCTCTGGCTCAGGAGTAGCTTGATATTAGGAATGCGAAAGTTGTATTCCCTTTCTTGAAGATGTCTGTTCGTGATGGGTCTTGATACACGGACACTAGCCTCAGTCCACTCCTTGTGAAGCTCTCCCAAGTTCTTGAATCAACTTTTCTTGACAATCCTCTCAAGACTGCGGCCATCCCTGTTGCTTGTGCACCTTTTCCAGCCACCCTTTTCAGCAATGACCTTTTGTGGCTTACCCTCCTTGTGGAGGGCATCAGTGATCATCTTCTGGACAACAGTCAAGTCAGCAGTCTTCCCCATGATTGTGGTTGTGTGTACTGAACTAGACCGAGAGATACACTGTGTTCATACTGTTTTACTCAAACTCGAAATGAAAAATTCTAATATTTTGAGATGGGTTTTTTTGTTTTTGTACTGTATGCCATGCTGATTAAAATAGAAAAATGCTTGAAACATTTTAGTTTGTGTAATGAGTCTATAATATATAACATTTTCACTTTCTTAAATAACTGATGGAAAATATTGAACTTTTTCACAATATTCTAATTTTTTGAGATGCACTAGTATATTGTTTTATTATTAGGGCTCTGATTTATTGTTTACTATTTCATTGGTTTTTCTTCTTGATTATTTTTTTTAGCTTCATCTTATGCATGAGGTCAATAACAGGGTTCTGAACAGTTGTCAAACTTTTTTTCAGATCATCCTTAATGTTTTTATTTTGCACACAGGGAGAGTCAAGTGGAGCTCAGAGAACATATTGACAACTTGGCGACTGGTGATTTGATAAACACACAAACTTCTAACTTTGTTTTGTGTTATTTAACCTGCTGAATGTTTTTGTAATGATATATTGATGTCATTTTTCCATAAAACCATTTCATTTCAGAGCTGTGTAGAATTAATGAACACCAGAAAGTCGCCCTGGACTTGGATCCCTATGTGAAGAAACTGCTTAATGCCAGGCGCAGAGTGGTTTTGGTTAATAACATCCTACAGAATGCACAAGTAAGTAAATCAGTCTGTATGTTTATATATACCTTGGCTCTTTCTTTAACGATGAAGCAATTTAAAAGCGCAGAGTTTTGTACTGTTCCTAATGCCGCTTTTCCACTACCAACGCGGCTGAGTCGGGCTGAGCCGTGCGGTGCTGAGTTGGGCTGAGTCGAGCTGAGTGGGGCTGAGCCGTGCGGTACTGAGTCGAGCTGAGTGGGGCTGTTGGAGTTGCATTTCGACTACAACCGTGCTGGCTGGAAGTGGGTGGACACATTGGGTGGAGTTAGCGAAAGTGGGTGGACGTCACGTGATGTCGTTAGGCAGCGCAAACAGTGACATCAGTGACCTTTTAAGCGGTAGTCTCACGACCCGGATAGTAAACAATAAACATGGAGGACATGGAGTCGTTAGTGTTGCTGGTCTTGGTGCTGTGGCTTGTTGTCACCGACAACGCCAACAGATACTGCTAAGAGCGTATAGATGAGGCGAGGCGCATAAGGCTTCAGAAATTCTCGTAATTCGTAATTCTTCTTCCGGGTTTATGGTGTTTACAGATCCCAGCGTGCTCGCGGGGCGTGTGTGGGCGTGTGAGGACACTCCTCCTCACCAATCAGTGCACAGGGGAGTGTCTCCTCACGCCCCTAGCCCCACTCGGCTCGGTTTGGCTCACTTCAGCCCCACTCCAAAACTGTGCGAGTTTTGGGTGCTGAGTAAGGCTGAAGCGAGCTGAGTCGTGCTGCTCTAAGGTAGTCGAAACGCGAGCCGTGTCGGGCTGAAGTGAGCTGAAAAAGGGTAGTGGAAAAGGGCCATAACATGGCCATGTCAACTTCCTCTCGTGACAAGTAACCCTAACCCCTCTGTGAGAACTGTTAAAGGAAGTTGCAGTAAATCACAGTGAGTTAAGTTTTTTTCAGCAACTTGACTCATTTAAGTCAGTTCATTTTATATGATTCATTTGATTTGTTTGGTTCAACCAAATAGGGGCAGATATGGCCTGTAGGTAAGAGAAAAGCAGCCTTGGGCCCAAAGGGTTGCTGGTTTGATTCCCAAGACCAGCAAGGAAAAATGTGAGGGGAGTTGAGTGAATGAACAGCACTTATCCCTCCCTCTGTATCATGACTGAAGTGCCCTTGAGCAAGGCACCTAACCCCCAAATGCTGCATGGGTGCTATAGCGTAGCTGCCCACTGCTCTGGGTATGTGTGTGCGCTCACTGCTTCAGATGGGTTAAATACAGAGGAGGAATTTTGCTGTGCTTGAGTACATGTGACCAAATAAAGGCTGCTTCTTCTAAATGTGCAGTCTGATCATGCAGCTGTCTGAAGTAGACCTATTATTGTGGGGGGTTTTTTCATGATGTGCTTCTATGTCATTTTTAAAAGATGACTGGGCGATGGTGTGTTGAAATTGTAAGGAAATCCCAGTCATTTCAGATCTTGGGCTTCCCTGGCCTTGATCACTTGTCCATCATTCCACCTTTCATATTTCTTCTACTCGTTACAGGAACGCTTACGGAGGTTGAACCATAACGTGGTGAAGGAGACGGCACGCCGGAAAACCATGCTCGAAACATCCGGAGCGTTTTCTACTCGATCTCCTAGCAAGCCGTGATGAGCGGCAGCTTAAGAGCGGACACTGCATGATGACGGCACTGTGCACCATTCTATGAAATGTTCCTGTGCATGGTCCACCATATCTTCGGTTATACGCAGGATCAGCATTGCGGCTTGTGTTCACTTAGAAGCAGCTAAAAAGCCTGCTGTGTACCAAGAGCTTCTTTTTTTTTTTTAATTTTCATAAGTTTGCACAAATCATAAATTTGCATAATGGTTAACATCAGTGATTTTAATGATTGCCTTTGATATGCACGTGGCTTTAACTCTCTTGATATTTGTCACACAGTACAGCTGTTGGTACCTTCAAAGGCCTAAAACACATGCTCATATGTAACGTCATTATTTCAGTTACACTACCATTGAAAAGTTTGGGGTCACCCAGACAATTTTGTGTTTTGCATGAAAAGTCACACTTTTATTGACCACCATAAGTTGTAAAATGAATAGAAAATATAGTCAAGACATTTTTCTGGCCATTTTGAGCATTTAATCGACCCCACAAATGTGATGCTCCAGAAACTCAATCTGCTCAAAGGAAGGTCAGTTTTATAGCTTCTCTAAAGAGCTCAACTGTTTTCAGCTGTGCTAACATGATTGTACAAGGGTTTTCTAATCATCCATTAGCCTTCTGAGGCAATGAGCAAACACATTGTACCATTAGAACACTGGAGTGAGAGTTGCTGGAAATGGGCCTCTATACACCTATGGAGATATTGCACCAAAAACCAGACATTTGCAGCTAGAATAGTCATTTACCACATTAGCAATGTATAGAGTGCATTTCTGATTAGTTTAAAGTGATCTTCATTGAAAAGAACAGTGCTTTTCTTTCAAAAATAAGGACATTTCAAAGTGACCCCAAACTTTTGAACGGTAGTGTAAGTAGGAGAAAGGTTGCTGAACTCAACTGATTTATTGTGATCGTCTTGTAAACCAGTAGCCAAGGTTGCTAGCAAGCTTACATTAGGTTGTGTGTTATGTAATAAAACTCTTTTTATCTGGATATGCTGATTAGGCTACCTCCTATGTTGTGTAATCCAGTAGTCATGTTTGAGAGAGTATGCTACTTGGCAAAGACTCTATACTTCTTGTGTTCATTGGTGGTCTTACTAAAATAGCAGCCATTTTAAGAAATGTGGAAACTGTACAATGTCACAAATAATATTTGAGGAATAAAACACTTGGGGTTGTGGTGTTTACTGTTATCAAGATGAAGGTGATTGTGTGTGGGGTGGGTTTTTTTTTTAAATTAAATACAGTGGCACATCCTGAAACGTGTATTCCTGTTGTATCTCAAACATGTCAACAATTATAATTGTTTCTTATTTATTAAAGAATGACACGGCTTGCTCTTTGTCACTGTGGTTAGTTTCTATGAAGCAACTATAAGCAGTCTTTCACAGGAAGCCTATCTTGTGGTGGAAAACCTACAGATATTTAAAAAAAAAAAATCTACAGCTTTACCGCTGATTGTTACAAACCACTGATACTAGAGACTCTTTCCATAAATGTTAAACATTTTCTCACAGCAAACTTATTAATAGATGTGTATTATTTGGGTGGCACGGTGGTGTAGTGGTTAGCGCTGTCGCCTCACAGCAAGAAGGTCCGGGTTCGAGCCCCGGGGCCGGCAAGGGCCTTTCTGTGTCCGCGTGGGTTTCCTCCGGGTGCTCCGGTTTCCCCCACAGTCCAAAGACATGCAGGTTAGGTTAACTGGTGGCTCTAAATTGAGCGTAGGTGTGAATGTGAGTGTGAATGGTTGTCTGTGTCTATGTGTCAGCCCTGTGATGACCTGGCGACTTGTCCAGGGTGTACCCCGCCTTTCGCCCGTAGTCAGCTGGGATAGGCTCCAGCTTGCCTGCGACCCTGTAGAACAGGATAAAGCGGCTAGAGATAATGAGATGAGATGAGACATGAATGTAAACGTGTGATTTTCAGAGACGCCATTGTAGAAAATTATTCAACACTAAATACACTTAACTTCACTGAACCCTTACACAATGATGTGATGGGTGTAGCCTATGGATGTGATGGAAAAATATGACAATTTAAATGAAGTGTTTGTTAAACTCCTACTTTTGCCAACCTGTGACAAATGCAAGCGGCTTTATTCGTGGTTCGTGATCGTATTTAAAGATCCCGCTTAAGGCGTAGCGATGTCCCGAAACAATTTCAGTCATTTCTTGGTCTTTAAAAAGAAATTAAAGGATTAGTTCTAATGATTTATTACATACTGTTTTATAATACAGGTTTTTATAGATTACAGAATCGGTGCTACTTTTAATAAACTTTTTTTTTAATCAAGTGTTTAGGATACAGCACTTTAGTATCATCTGGAAATGAAGTTTGCGTCTCGACAGTTGGAACAATGGAATTATGTAGTGGTCATGAATGTCATGGCAGTATTGGGCTTTCAATGATTTCTTCAAACTGTTCATTTTCTGCATCAGAATGATTATACAACATCTTTATTAGAAAAAAAGACAAGAATTTGACGTTTTAATTTATACATGGGGTGGTGTAGTGGTTAGCACTGCCACCTCACAGCAAGAAGGTCCTGGGTTCGAGCCCAGTGGCCTTTCTGTGCGGAGTTTGCATGTTCTCCCCGTGTCTGCGTGGGTTTCCTCCGGGTGCTCTGGTTTCCCCCACAGTCCAAAGACATGCAGGTTAGGTTAACTGGTGACTCTAAATTGAGCGTAGGTGTGAATGTGAGTGTGAATGGTTGTCTGTGTCTATGTGTCAGCCCTGTGATGACCTGGCGACTTGTCCAAGGTGTACCCCGCCTTTCGCCCGTAGTCAGCTGGGATAGGCTCCAGCTTGCCTGCGACCCTGTACAGGATAAGCGGCTACAGATAATGGATGGATGGATGGATGGATGGATGGATGGATGGATGGAATTTATATATGCAGCACACCAAATATTTGGTCAAATGTCCCTTAGCAACTTTCACCTTGGTGGAAATGCACCAGTTCCTCTGGCAGCAAAACAGCCCTGGAGCATGATGCTACCACCACCATGGTTTACAGTGTTCCTCTATACATCTGGTCATTGTGACCAAACAAATCAATGTTTGTCTCATCTGACCACAAAACCTTCCTCCAGAAGGCTTTTTCTTCATCTTTGTGATCAGCTGCAAACTGTAATCATGCTTCAAGGTGCTGAATTTGGATCAGGTTCCTCTTTCATCGATGGCAGCCTTTCAGTCCATGGTGATGTAAAACTCACTTGACTGTAGATGGTGTTCCAGAAGCTTCTGGTTCATGGCACGCCTGTGCCTTGTTGGTTCCTGGTTTGTTCCTGACCATTCAAATGAATTTCCTTTCAGCTGAGGGGGGACGGTTTGGGTCTTTTTCCAGCAAAGTGGCTTGGTAAAGTGGTTCCACCTCCCAGTAACTTGTACTTACATACAGTTCTTTGAACTGATTATCTTGGAATCTGCAGTTGTTTAGAAATGGCTCCTGTGTTGTGTAAATCTATGATTGTCTTTCTCAGATCTGTACTGAGCTCCTTGAACTTTCCCATTGTACTGTGTGTTGGTCAATTCAATGTGTGCTGTCAAATAAATCCTTTTTATGTTGTGCGCAGATAAACTACCAACTGGAGTCAATCATGATCACTCACAGAAGCATAAGAGGTCTTGGCCTTGTCAAGTTAAAAGACATTTTGGAACTTTCAGCACCAATGAATTAACAGTCTAAGTGGGCGTATGTATACTTTTGACCCTGTATGTTCTTGTTTTGTTTTCTATGAGAGATTGTAATAATCGAAAGCCCAATACTGGCATGGCATTCATGTCAGTGTATGTACATTTCTGAGTGCAACTATATTCAACCAATAAATAAATATAGTAATAAATATATTATTAAGGAAACTTTTAAGGAAAAAATAAAGATAAAAATGCTTCGCAGTGAAAGTGCAAAAACTGTCCCTAAGAACTGAAATCACAAGCCTGACTCCCCTAGCTTGCTCAAGTTTAATAATCTGGAAAGTTCAGTGAATAATTAAGGCTTAAAGCATCAGAACTGGGAAAGTGGATAATGAAAGAATGAAGCGGAGCCGTAACTGACTGGCCGACTGCGGTATAATTAAATCAGCAGTGAAATGTCAGCTATGTGCTTCTCCTGAGTAAATAATGAATGTTTTGTAATTGGAGAGGCGGGAAGGTGGCTTTAGCTGACCTCAAGTCTCAGTTTAAAGGGCGCAGGTTAGGAGTGGATTTATAAACCAGGTTAAAGATCAAGAGGAGGAAGTCCTTGAGAGATGAAGGTGGAGTTCATGTGATGCTCATCTTGAATGTGATTCTAATGATGACAGATTGAAGACAGCTGAAAAACAAGGACACACACACCCACACACACATTTATTGTACAACCCCGATTCCAAAAAAGTTGGGACAAAGTACAAATTGTAAATAAAAACGGAATGCAATAATTTACAAATCTCAAAAACTGATATTGTATTCACAATAGAACATAGACAACATATCAAATGTCGAAAGTGAGACATTTTGAAATTTCATGCCAAATATTGGCTCATTTGAAATTTCATGACAGCAACACATCTCAAAAAAGTTGGGACAGGGGCAATAAGAGGCTGGAAAAGTTAAAGGTACAAAAAAGGAACAGCTGGAGGACCAAATTGCAACTCATTAGGTCAATTGGCAATAGGTCATTAACATGACTGGGTATAAAAAGAGCATCTTGGAGTGGCAGCGGCTCTCAGAAGTAAAGATGGGAAGAGGATCACCAATCCCCCTAATTCTGCGCCGACAAATAGTGGAGCAATATCAGAAAGGAGTTCAACAGTGTAAAATTGCAAAGAGTTTGAACATATCATCATCTACAGTGCATAATATCATCAAAAGATTCAGAGAATCTGGAAGAATCTCTGTGCGTAAGGGTCAAGGCCGGAAAACCATACTGGGTGCCCGTGATCTTCGGGCCCTTAGACGGCACTGCATCACATACAGGCATGCTTCTGTATTGGAAATCACAAAATGGGCTCAGGAATATTTCCAGAGAACATTATCTGTGAACACAATTCACCGTGCCATCCGCCGTTGCCAGCTAAAACTCTATAGTTCAAAGAAGAAGCCGTATCTAAACATGATCCAGAAGCGCAGACGTCTTCTCTGGGCCAAGGCTCATTTAAAATGGACTGTGGTAAAGTGGAAAACTGTTCTGTGGTCAGACGAATCAAAATTTGAAGTTCTTTATGGAAATCAGGGACGCCGTGTCATTCGGACTAAAGAGGAGAAGGACGACCCAAGTTGTTATCAGCGCTCAGTTCAGAAGCCTGCATCTCTGATGGTATGGGGTTGCATTAGTGCGTGTGGCATGGGCAGCTTACACATCTGGAAAGACACCATCAATGCTGAAAGGTATATCCAGGTTCAAGAGCAACATATGCTCCCATCCAGACGACGTCTCTTTCAGGGAAGACCTTGCATTTTCCAACATGACAATGCCAAACCACATACTGCATCAATTACAGCATCATGGCTGCGTAGAAGAAGGGTCCGGGTACTGAACTGGCCAGCCTGCAGTCCAGATCTTTCACCTATAGAAAACATTTGGCGCATCATAAAACGGAAGATACGACAAAAAAGACCTAAGACAGTTGAGCAACTAGAATCCTACATTAGACAAGAATGGGTTAACATTCCTATCCCTAAACTTGAGCAACTTGTCTCCTCAGTCCCCAGACGTTTACAGCCTGTTGTAAAGAGAAAAGGGGATGTCTCACAGTGGTAAACATGGCCTTGTCCCAACTTTTTTGAGATGTGTTGTTGTCATGAAATTTAAAAATCACCTAATTTTTTCTTTAAATGATACATTTTCTCAGTTTAAACATTTGATATGTCATCTATGTTCTATTCTGAATAAAATATGGAATTTTGAAACTTCCACATCATTGCATTCCGTTTTTATTTACAATTTGTACTTTGTCCCAACTTTTTTGGAATTGGGGTTGTAGAACTATATTTCTGCATAAATATGACCTAAAACATCATCAGATTTTCACACAAGTCCTAAAAGTTGATAAAGAGAACCCAGTTAAACAAATGAGACAAAAAATATTATACTTGGTCATTTATCTATTGAGGAAAATGATCCAATATTACATATCTGTGAGTGGCAAAAGTATGTGAACCTTTGCTTTCAGTATCTGGTGTGACCCCCCTGGTGCAGCAATAACTGCAACTAAACGTTTGCGGTAACTGTTGATCAGTCCTGCACACCGGCTTGGAGGAATTTTAGCCCATTCCTCCGTACAGAACAGCTTCAACTCTGGGATGTTGGTGGGTTTCCTCACATGAACTGCTCGCTTCAGGTCCTTCCACAACATTTCGATTGGATTAAGGTCAGGACTTTGACTTGGCCATTCCAAAACATTCACTTCATTCTTCTTTAACCATTCTTTGGTAGAACGGCTTGTGTGCTTAGGGTCGTTGTCTTGCTGCATGACCCACCTTCTCTTGAGATTCAGTTCATGGACAGATGTCCTGACATTTTCCTTTAGAATTCACTGGTATAATTCAGAATTCATTGTTCCATCAATGATGGCAAGCTGTCCTGGCCCAGATGCAGCAAAACAGGCCCAAACCATGATACTACCAGCACCACATTTCACAGATGGGATAAGGTTCTTATGCTGGAATGCAGCATTTTCCTTTCTCCAAATATACCACTTTTTGTTTAAACCAAAAAGTTCTATTTTGGTCTCATCCATCCACAAAACATTTTTCCAATAGCCTTCTGGCTTGTCCACGTGATCTTTAGCAAACTGCAGACGAGTAGCAATGTTCTTTTTGGGGAGCAGTGGCTTTCTCCTTGCAACCCTGCCATGCACATCATTGTTGTTCAGTGTTCTCCTGATGGTGGACTCATGAACATTAACATTATCCAATGTGAGAGAGGCCTTCAGTTGCTTAGAAGTTACCCTGGGGTCCTTTGTGACCTCGCTGACTATTACACACCTTGCCCTTGGAGTGATCTTTGTTGGTCGACCACTCCTGGAGAGGGTAACAATGGTCTTGAATTTCCTCCATTTGTACACAATCTGTCTGACTGTGGATTGGTGGAGTCCAAACTCTTTAGAGATGGTTTTGTAACCTTTTCCAGCCTGATGAGCATCAACAACACTTTTTCTTGAGGTCCTCAGAAATCTCCTTTGTTCGTGCCATGATACACTTCCACAAACATGTGTTGTGAAGATCAGACTTTGATAGATCCCTGTTCTTTAAAGAAAACAGGGTGCCCACTCACACCTGATTGTCATCCCATTGATTAAAACACCTGACTCTAATTTCACCTTCAAATTAACTGCTAATCCTAGAGGTTCACATACTTTTGCCACTCACAGATATGTAATATTGGATCATTTTCCTCAATAAATAAATGACCAAGTATAATATTTTTGTCTCATTTGTTTAACTGGGTTCTCTTTGTCTACTTTTAGGACTTGTGTGAAAATCTGATGATGTTTTAGGTCATATTTATGCAGAAATATAGAAAATTCTAAAGGGTTCACAAACTTTCAAGCACCACTGTATAGCTGCACTCTATAGCTGTTACATAATACCCATAATGCACTATGCTGCCATTATATATAACATGCACAGAAAAAGAAAAAATGTACACTGTGGCTATAATCCATTGAAGTGCAAAAGTTTTCATACCCCTAGGACAAATTGAAGAAGACAGATTGAATTATATCAGCTTGAAAGTTTTTCTTTTCTCAAACACACACACACACACACACACACACACACACACACACTTCCTGATTTTTTTTTGTATCTGCTAAATGTCAATCACTGCCTTTGTCAAATCAGATCTGGACAATTTTTTTTTTCATTTCTTTTGTCAACAGCTCTCTTGTTTTTGGGAAACATCTGGCAATAAGCTGTTTGGGAATTAAAAGAGTTGACTCTTTTCAGCGATCAGTGATGAGGGAGATGGAGTTTCTCTCAAAAATGGCCAAAGGTGTTGAACAATTTATATAACTGATATGCAAATACAAACAACTTAGGCTCATTTTGGAAAAAAATAAATAAAATAAATTTAAAATTTTTTAAAAAAGGCCACTGAGTTGTTTAGGAGTCAAAAGAGTCGGTTCTGAGACGAATCCAGTGCACTGGATCCGACCCTTTCAGCTCCAAAACGACTCAATGGCAAATTATTTTTATTCTTTTCAAATCAAGCCCAAGTTGCTTGTGTTTGCATCAATGATATAAATTGTTCAACACCTTTAGCTATTTTTGAAACAAACTCAATCATCACTGATCACTGAAAAGAGTCAACTCAAGTCAATTCCTTCGAGGCTCACTGACAATTACTGAATGATCTGTATTTAAATTGTCGACCATCAATTTTTCTTCTCAAACCAGCCAAAAATGGTTGTTTTTGCTTGTTGATCATTTGGTTGTTTTGGGAATCTTTTAAAGAGCTGGTCGGGATCCGAGAGAATCGGTTCTTATTTGGTGAACTGGATCACTGAAAGAGTCGGTTCTTATTTGGTGAGCTGAATCACTGAAAGAGTCGGTTCTTATTTGGTGAACTGGATCACTGAAAGAGTCGGTTCTTCGTTGGTGAGCTGAATCACTGAAAGAGTCGGTTCTTATTTGGTGAACTGGATCACTGAAAGAGTCGGTTCTAATTTGGTGAGCTGAATCACTGAAAGAGTCGGTTCTTCTTTGGTGAACTGGATCACTGAAAGAGTTGTTTCTTATTCGGTGAACTGGATTACTGAAAGAGTCGGTTCTAATTTGGTGAACTAGATCACTGAAAGAGTCGGTTCTTATTTGATGAGCTGGATCACTGAAGGAGTCGGTTCTTATTTGATTAACTGGATCACTGAAAGAGTCGGTTCTTATTTGGTGAGCTGGATCACTGAAAGAGTCGGTTCTTATTTGATGAGCTGGATCACTGAAAGAGTCGGTTCTTATTTGGTGAGCTGGATCACTGAAAGAGTCGGTTCTTCTTTGGTGAACTGGATCACTGAAAGAGTCGGTTCTTCTTTGGTGAACTGGATCACTGAAAGAGTCGGTTCTTATTTGGTGAACTGGATCACTGAAAGAGTCGGTTCTTCTTTGGTGAGCTGGATCAGTGAAAGAGTCGGTTCTTCTTTGGTGAACTGGATCACTGAAAGAGTCGGTTCTTATTTGGTGAGCTGGATCACTGAAAGAGTCGGTTCTTCTTTGGTGAGCTGGATCACTGAAAGAGTCGGTTCTTCTTTGGTGAGCTGGATCACTGAAAGAGTCGGTTCTTATTTGGTGAGCTGGATCACTGAAAGAGTCGGTTCTTCTTTGGTGAGCTGGATCACTGAAAGAGTCGGTTCTTATTTGGTGAGCTGGATCACTGAAAGAGTCGGTTCTTATTTGGTGAACTGGATCACTGAAAGAGTCGGTTCTTATTTGGTGAGCTGGATCACTGAAAGAGTCGGTTCTTCGTTGGTGAGCTGAATCACTGAAAGAGTCGGTTCTTATTTGGTGAACTGGATCACTGAAAGAGTCGGTTCTAATTTGGTGAGCTGAATCACTGAAAGAGTCGGTTCTTCTTTGGTGAACTGGATCACTGAAAGAGTTGTTTCTTATTCGGTGAACTGGATTACTGAAAGAGTCGGTTCTAATTTGGTGAACTAGATCACTGAAAGAGTCGGTTCTTATTTGATGAGCTGGATCACTGAAGGAGTCGGTTCTTATTTGATTAACTGGATCACTGAAAGAGTCGGTTCTTATTTGGTGAGCTGGATCACTGAAAGAGTCGGTTCTTATTTGATGAGCTGGATCACTGAAAGAGTCGGTTCTTATTTGGTGAGCTGGATCACTGAAAGAGTCGGTTCTTCTTTGGTGAACTGGATCACTGAAAGAGTCGGTTCTTCTTTGGTGAACTGGATCACTGAAAGAGTCGGTTCTTATTTGGTGAACTGGATCACTGAAAGAGTCGGTTCTTCTTTGGTGAGCTGGATCAGTGAAAGAGTCGGTTCTTCTTTGGTGAACTGGATCACTGAAAGAGTCGGTTCTTATTTGGTGAGCTGGATCACTGAAAGAGTCGGTTCTTCTTTGGTGAACTGGATCACTGAAAGAGTTGTTTCTTATTCGGTGAACTGGATTACTGAAAGAGTCGGTTCTAATTTGGTGAACTAGATCACTGAAAGAGTCGGTTCTTATTTGATGAGCTGGATCACTGAAGGAGTCGGTTCTTATTTGATTAACTGGATCACTGAAAGAGTCGGTTCTTATTTGGTGAGCTGGATCACTGAAAGAGTCGGTTCTTATTTGATGAGCTGGATCACTGAAAGAGTCGGTTCTTATTTGGTGAGCTGGATCACTGAAAGAGTCGGTTCTTCTTTGGTGAACTGGATCACTGAAAGAGTCGGTTCTTCTTTGGTGAACTGGATCACTGAAAGAGTCGGTTCTTATTTGGTGAACTGGATCACTGAAAGAGTCGGTTCTTCTTTGGTGAGCTGGATCAGTGAAAGAGTCGGTTCTTCTTTGGTGAACTGGATCACTGAAAGAGTCGGTTCTTATTTGGTGAGCTGGATCACTGAAAGAGTCGGTTCTTCTTTGGTGAGCTGGATCACTGAAAGAGTCGGTTCTTCTTTGGTGAGCTGGATCACTGAAAGAGTCGGTTCTTATTTGGTGAGCTGGATCACTGAAAGAGTCGGTTCTTCTTTGGTGAGCTGGATCACTGAAAGAGTCGGTTCTTATTTGGTGAGCTGGATCACTGAAAGAGTCGGTTCTTATTTGGTGAACTGGATCACTGAAAGAGTCGGTTCTTATTTGGTGAGCTGGATCACTGAAAGAGTCGGTTCTTCGTTGGTGAGCTGAATCACTGAAAGAGTCGGTTCTTATTTGGTGAACTGGATCACTGAAAGAGTCGGTTCTAATTTGGTGAGCTGAATCACTGAAAGAGTCGGTTCTTCTTTGGTGAACTGGATCACTGAAAGAGTTGTTTCTTATTCGGTGAACTGGATTACTGAAAGAGTCGGTTCTAATTTGGTGAACTAGATCACTGAAAGAGTCGGTTCTTATTTGATGAGCTGGATCACTGAAGGAGTCGGTTCTTATTTGATTAACTGGATCACTGAAAGAGTCGGTTCTTATTTGGTGAGCTGGATCACTGAAAGAGTCGGTTCTTATTTGATGAGCTGGATCACTGAAAGAGTCGGTTCTTATTTGGTGAGCTGGATCACTGAAAGAGTCGGTTCTTCTTTGGTGAACTGGATCACTGAAAGAGTCGGTTCTTCTTTGGTGAACTGGATCACTGAAAGAGTCGGTTCTTATTTGGTGAACTGGATCACTGAAAGAGTCGGTTCTTCTTTGGTGAGCTGGATCAGTGAAAGAGTCGGTTCTTCTTTGGTGAACTGGATCACTGAAAGAGTCGGTTCTTATTTGGTGAGCTGGATCACTGAAAGAGTCGGTTCTTCTTTGGTGAGCTGGATCACTGAAAGAGTCGGTTCTTCTTTGGTGAGCTGGATCACTGAAAGAGTCGGTTCTTATTTGGTGAGCTGGATCACTGAAAGAGTCGGTTCTTCTTTGGTGAGCTGGATCACTGAAAGAGTCGGTTCTTCTTTGGTGAGCTGGATCACTGAAAGAGTCGGTTCTTATTTGGTGAGCTGGATCACTGAAAGAGTCGGTTCTTATTTGGTGAGCTGGATCACTGAAAGAGTCGGTTCTTATTTGGTGAGCTGAATCACTGAAAGAGTCGGTTCTTATTTGATGAGCTGGATCACTGAAAGAGTCGGTTCTTATTTGGTGACCTGGATCACTGAAAGAGTCGGTTCTTCTTTGGTGAACTGGATCACTGAAAGAGTCGGTTCTTATTTGGTGAGCTGGATCACTGAAAGAGTCGGTTCTTCTTTGGTGAGCTGGATCACTGAAAGAGTCGGTTCTTATTTGGTGAGCTGAATCACTGAAAGAGTCGGTTCTTATTTGGTGAGCTGAATCACTGAAAGAGTCGGTTCTTATTTGGTGAGCTGGATCACTGAAAACAGCCGAATTTCTCATCAAATAATGAAGAGAGTTTTGTGAGACGGAGCTGATGATGACGATGACCAGTGGGCGGGTCCATGGTTATTTCGGGGAGGGGGAGGGGGGTAATCTCAGTGGCGCCACGTTAATAAAACACGCAGTCGCGCCGGAGTGTCAATAAAAATGAAGACGCGCCGCACAGACCCTGAAATGCGGCTCTCTGATTGGCTGAGCGGCCGCCGTCCCTCTGGAGATCGCAGCCTCCTCATTGGCTGGCGCCTGGCGAGACGCTCACGCGCACCGTGTCGACTCGCTTTTTTTGTTGTTGTTATCGTTGAGAGAGAGGGAGAGAGAGGGAGATGCTGGAGGAGAGAAGCTCGGAGATTCATATCGGGTGGACCGAGAGCTGATGAGACAGTGGGGAGGTGGAGGAGGAGGAGGTGGTGGTGGAGGAGGGGGGGAAGCTGAAACTTGGATTTCTACCTCACTGTGCTGCTTGTGTTGATGTTTATCCCGGGCTGATGTGTGAGTACACACGCTTCATTCACATCATGTTTTCGCAGCTCGGACCCGCACATCACATTTACAACCTGCCTCCATCCATCCGCGCGCGTGCACGCTCACCGGTGCGCGTGCACATTCAGAGCCACCCGGTCATCACCTAATGCACCTGATTCATCATTCACCATTCATACATCTGCTCATGGGTTGTTGTTGTTGTTTGTTTTGTTGTTTTTTTGTTTGTTTGTTTGTTTTTGCATGACTTTTACATCCACTCCACATCTGGCTCCAAATGTTTGAACGGCAGTCGGCCTCGATGACGTCATAACACCATATAAGGCGCGGCCGGCGCGCGGTTGTCTCGCTCCTAGTTAGTCGGTGCTTCTGTTTGGAACACATCTTAAGTAGGCGTGGGACTTGACGTCACAACCTCCGACATTCCGACAGGTTCTGATTAGAGGGAGGGGCCTGAGAGAGAGAGAGAGAGAGAGAGAGAGACAGGGGTGTAAGGCAGTTTTGGTGGTGTTAGGTGGGGGGAGGGGGGTGTAAGGCAGCTTTGGTGGTGGTGGGGGAGGGGGGTGTAAGGCAGTTTTGGTGGTGGTGGTGGGGGGAGGGGGGTGTAAGGCAGCTTTGGTGGTGGTGGTGGGGGAGGGGGGTGTAAGGCAGTTTTGGTGGTGGTGGGGGGAGGGGGGTGTAAGGCAGTTTTGGTGGTGGTGAGGTGGGGGAGGGGGTTTAAGGCAGTTTTGGTGTTGTTGGTGGTGAGGTGGGGGGAGGGGTGTATAAAGCAGTTTTGGTGTTGGTGGTGGGGGGAGGGGGGTTGTAATAGTGATAGTAATAGTAATAGTAGTGATAACAAGCTTGCTTGTCCACCCATAAGTCCAGGCTCTGTCTTTGTCCCCTAAAGCCCACCGCACACCTTCCTGATTTGCTTACGATTTTGTCGGGCTGATTAAATCGCTTGCGAATCGTAAATGTGTGTGGGAGCACCTCATAGCCGATTTCATCGGTTCTCGGTTGCTCGGTTCAGATCAAACTGGTCTTGATATTTTCGGACGCGATCTCCTCGTAATCAACACAATCGGTATTGTGTGCGTTGTTACTCTGATCTCATTGGTTACAATAATTTTAAACAGCCAATTGGAGTGCCAGGATTGATCACATGGTGTAAATAAGGCAAAATGGCGACTTGCGACAATCACACGTGGACTGCAGACCGGGAAGCACAACTTGTGTCACTTTGGGAAGCGTCCACCTGTCTTTATGACATTAGTTCACCTGATTACAGCAAACGGGAAAAGAGGAACAAGGCTATGGCTGTAATCGTGTCAGCTTTGAAAATGCTTGGTAAAGTATTATAGCATTGTCAGTGGTACAGAAATTGCTTGTCCGGAATCCCGGAACAAGTTGAATTTTATGAACGACTGAACAAATTAGAATCAATTCTTATTATTGATTTGTCTAGTTGGGATTATTATCCATTTTTGATTCTAATATTCAAAATGTAATACTTCTCTATGTATGTATGCATACAACCCCGATTCCAAAAAAGTTGGGACAAAGTACAAATTGTAAATAAAAATGGAATGCAATAATTTACAAATCTCAAAAACTGATATTGTATTCACAATAGAACATAGACAACATATCAAATGTCGAAAGTGAGACATTTTGAAATTTCATGCCAAATATTGGCTCATTTGAAATTTCATGACAGCAACACATCTCAAAAAAGTTAGGACGGGGCAATAAGAGGCTGGAAAAGTTAAAGGTACAAAAAAGGAACAGCTGGAGGACCAAATTGCAACTCATTAGGTCAATTGGCAATAGGTCATTAACATGACTGGGTATAAAAAGAGCATCTTGGAGTGGCAGCGGCTCTCAGAAGTAAAGATGGGAAGAGGATCACCAATCCCCCTAATTCTGCGCCGACAAATAGTGGAGCAATATCAGAAAGGAGTTCGACAGTGTAAAATTGCAAAGAGTTTGAACATATCACCATCTACAGTGCATAATATCATCAAAAGATTCAGAGAATCTGGAAGAATCTCTGTGCGTAAGGGTCAAGGCCGGAAAACCATACTGGGTGCCCGTGATCTTCGGGCCCTTAGACGGCACTGCATCACATACAGGCATGTTTCTGTATTGGAAATCACAAAATGGGTTCAGGAATATTTCCAGAGAACATTATCTGTGAACACAATTTACCGTGCCATCCGCCGTTGCCAGCTAAAACTATAGTTCAAAGAAGAAGCCATATCTAAACACGATTCAGAAGCTCAGATGTCTTCTCTGGGCCAAGGCTCATTTAAAATGGACTGTGGCAAAGTGGAAAACTGTTCTGTGGTCAGATGAATCAAAATTTGAAGTTCTTTATGGAAATCAGGGACGCCATGTCATTCGGACTAAAGAGGAGAAGGACGACCCAAGTTGTTATCAGCGCTCAGTTCAGAAGCCTGCATCTCTGATGGTATGTGGTTGCATTAGTGCGTGTGGCATGGGCAGCTTACACATCTGGAAAGACACCATCAATGCTGAAAAGTATCTCCAGGTTCTAGAGCAACATATGCTCCCATCCAGACAACGCCTCTTTCAGGGAAGACCTTGCATTTTCCAACAAGACAATGCCAAACCACACACTGCATCAATTACAGCATCATGGCTGCGTAGAAGAAGGGTCCGGGTACTAAACTGGCCAGCCTGCAGTCCAGATCTTTCACCCATAGAAAACATTTGGCGCATCATAAAACGGAAGATACGACAAAAAAGACCTAAGACAGTTGAGCAACTAGAATCCTACATTAGACAAGAATGGGTTAACATTCCTCTCCCTAAACTTGAGCAACTTGTCTCCTCAGTCCCCAGACGTTTACAGACTGTTGTAAAGAGAAAAGGGGATGTCTCACAGTGGGAAACATGGCCTTGTCCCAACTTTTTTGAGATGTGTTGTTGTCATGAAATTTAAAAATCACCTAATTTTTCTCTTTAAATGATACATTTTCTCAGTTTAAACATTTGATATGTCATCTTTGTTCTATTCTGAATAAAATATGGAATTTTGAAACTTCCACATCATTGCATTCCGTTTTTATGTACAATTTGTACTTTGTCCCAACTTTTTTGGAATCGGGGTTGTAGATCTTTGGGGTCATGTGAAATGTGCATGTGGTGGGCAGAGATTATTAGAGTAATTCAATGTCATTCAAGCTCTTTAACTCGTTTTACACCAGAGTGTCGCAGTAAATAAATGACCACATATAATATTTTTGTCTCATTTGTTTAACTGGGTTCTCTTTATCTACTTTTAGGACTTGTGTGAAAATCTGATGATGTTTTAGGTCATATTTATGCAGAAATATAGAAAATTCTAAAGGGTTCCCAAACTTTCAAGCACCACTCTATGTGGCATTGGCAAGAACATGGACACTCATTAATGTCCTGGTAGACTTTAGTGATTCATCATGAAGGACTCCCAGATGATGATGATGAAGATGATGTCAGCAGAGGAGAGAAGAAGTGTATCTGAAGTGCTGCAAATTGTAATTAATCCACATTTTCCAGCTCTATCACCTCCTCATCTGTACTCTCTGCTCAAACATATCAGCTTCACCGTCAGCGCCTTGACGCTCGTCATCTTGTGGATCACTAATCTCTATCCAGGAGCTAACAGTGACATTTTTATGGATTTTTTAAAATCACTTTATCACTTTACGCTGAAAGTTTTCTGGTGTTGAAAATTCAATGCCATTGCAACCACACTAGCAACAACAATGTCTTTTTGTGAGGTCAGCACGCCACACGACGGCTAACGTCTCACAGAAATACCGAAAATACAGCACCAGCTAACTAATTAGCACCAGGCTCACTAAACATCACAAACACAAACATTTCAATATAAGGATGTTTAATAATTAGTGTTTCAAGGTGGCGTTTTCTTTCAAGCCGTCCAGTCAGTTCATGGATGAAGCCTGGATGGATGAGTGCAATTCGGTTTTTCTGATATGAGCCAATTTAGTACAGTTCTATCTGATGATTGAGGTTAATCGAGGTAAGGTAAGACAATCTTCAGCTTGAGACGGATGATTATTTATCATATGGAATAAAATAAAACAAGAAATGGTGTCGAGTGAAATGATGTCAGAATTTGTGGTAGTTTGGAGGAATCTGGCTGTCTGACTCCAGAAAGATCATTGTGTTCGAAATGAGAAACCTTACTGCATCTGGTCCAAGACACTGGATGCTATTCAGTCCCATACGGCAGTCGACATGCTAAGGTGTGTAGCAGCAGAGAATGTGATGTGATTCAGGATGCTGTGCCAGACTGCGTAGGCTGTTCCGTATGGTCGCTATTTACAGCTTTTTTTTTTTTTTTTTTTCCACCCAGTGGCTTTAACTAGTGTCCTTTTCAAAGTCTCAACACGAAGCAAGTTTTAATGCGGTATATTGAAATATTTTTTAAAATAGAAATGAAGTGAAAAGCAGCACTTGGAGCAATAATGTCTAAATCTAATTGGTGTGTGTATGGCTGACTGAGCACATCCCTTCATGAACTGAGGAGATAATGAAAAGCGAAAACACCAAACCGGACTGAGTTTTAATCACACAGCACCAGACGTGTGCACTCCTTGGGGGGAAAGTGTGGTCAGAGATGAACCGCCTCTGGATAGAGCTCTTTCTCTGTCCAGGACGAGACGATCGTCTCTATATGTGATTGACAACCTAATGTATAAAATATGTGTTTACTGTAAATCTAAAATATATGTTTGATTTTCATTAGAAAACAGTGTGCTAGCTGTAAGGAATGACAGACCACACCTCTTTTACAACAAGTAACAGGCAATACGGACATGTCTCCTTATTCTTCTTCATTACATGTGCCACGCCTCCTTCACTGTGACTAACAGCCACAGAGGCCACACCTACTTTATTTAGGCTAACAGGCACAGAGGCTACACCTATTTTATTTAGAGACACAGAGGCCACACCTACTTTAGTTAGACTGGCAAACACATGCCACACCTACTTCATTTAGACTGACAGACACTGAGGCCACACCTACTTCATTTAGACTGACAGACTTATAGGCCACACCTCCTTCACTTTTGCAGGACAGAGACAGAGGCCACACCTACTTTAGTTAGACTGGCAAACACAGATGCCACACCTACTTCATTTAGACTGACAGACTTATAGGCCACACCTCCTTCACTTTTGCAGGACAGAGACAGAGGCCACACCTACTTTATTTAGACTGGCAGACATAGAGGCCACACCTACTTTATTTAGACTGACGGACACTGAAGCAACACCTACTTTATATAGAATGACAGACATACAGGCCACGCCTCCTTCACTTTTACATGATAGACACAGAGGCCACACCTACTTTATTTAGACTGACAGACAGAGAGGCCACACCTACTTTAGTTAGCCTGACAGACCCAGAGGCCACACCTCCTTTATTTAGGCTGGCAGACACAGGCTGTGCCTCCTTCACTTTTACAGGACAGAGACAGAGGCCACACCTACTTTATTTAGAATGACACACAGTGGCCACACCTACTTTATTTAGACTGAAAGACTTATAGGCCACGCCTCCTTCACTTTTGCAGGACAGACAGAGGCCACGCCTACTTTATTTAGAATGACAGACACAGTGGCCACACCTACTTTATATAGACTAACAGACACTGAAGCCACACCTACTTTATATAGAATGACAGACATATAGGCCACGCCTCCTTCACTTTTACAGGACAGACACAGAGGCCACACCTACTTTATTTAGACTGACAGACAGAGAGGCCACACCTACTTTAGTTAGACTGACACACCCAGAGGCCACACCTCCTTTATTTAGGCTGGCAGACACAGGCTGTGCCTCCTTCACTTTTACAGGACAGAGACAGAGGCCACACCTACTTTATTTAGAATGACACACAGTGGCCACACCTACTTTATTTAGACTGAAAGACTTATAGGCCACGCCTCCTTCACTTTTGCAGGACAGAGACAGAGGCCACACCTATTTTATTTAGAATGACACAGTGGCTGCACCTACTTTATTTAGACTGGCAGACATAGAGGCCACACCTACTTTATTTAGACTGACAGACTTATAGGCCATGCCTCCTTCACTTTTGCAGGACAGAGACAGAGGCCACACCTACTTTATTTAGAATCACAGACACAGTGGCCACACCTACTTTATATAGACTAACAGACACTGAAGCCACACCTACTTTATATAGAATGACAGACATATAGGCCACACCTCCTTCACTTTTACAGGACAGGCACAGAGGCCACACCTACTTTATTTAGACTGACAGACACTGAGTCCACACCTACTTTATATAGAATGACAGACTTATAGGCCACGCCTCCTTCACTTTTGCAGGACAGAGACAGAGGCCACACCTATTTTATTTAGAATGAGACAGTGGCCGCACCTGCTTTATTTAGACTGGCAGACATAGAGGCCACACCTACTTTATTTAGACTAACAAACACAGAGGCCACACCTACCGTATTTTATTTAGATTGACAGACACAGAGGCCACACCTACTTTATTTATACTCACAGATACTGAAGCCACGCCTCCTTCACTTTCACAGGACAGACACGAATTAAGCCCAGTAGTACACTAATAAAAAAAGTATGACGTTCGGAATCAAACTTTACTGATACACAAACCCACAAATTTCCTCAGCTGTGATCGCGTCCTACTTGTGACGTGATGCACGCTGTTTTGAACTGATGGAGTTTGGTGTGTATGGAGATTGATGCGATGATTTGATAGGTCTGTCTTTCCATCCACAGTCCTAGATACAGAATCGTCTCTTATTCCAGGCGGCTGCTTGCTTCACTGCAATGGACATGATGCAATAACGCAGTAATACCTGCGAGTTTATCTTTGTTCAGCCATGAAAGAGGCAATCCGCACAAACACGACTTCTGCAGCACACACGGATCACGCCCAAGGCCAGCGTTCACGTAGACCCGATAATTACATCTTTATTTGTTTCCCTATATTTTTCAGTAACTTCTCTTCAACCGTATACAAACTGCATATAAAGTTCTGTCCATTGTACAGTGGTTTTGTTGTCTCATTATTTCTGTGTATTCACTGTAGGCACTGAATAAGGAAACAATTCCTTCTCGAATTCCTGAGAATGGTCGAAAACCCATATCATTTCTACTCATGGTGGTCCTGTAGTGGTCCCTTTCTGTTAATGGACAGGGTAGAGGACAACTGATAAACGATACAAAGAGACAGAGTTTGTCCACCTTAAATAAATAACCTGGACGTGCAGTTCATGTCTGTGCTATTAGTTTTTAATTTGTAGTTGCCTGGAAGGCAAGTAAATTTAACACCCAGAGAATGAAAATAAACTCTACTCCTTATTGGCTTTCACAAAGCAAATGAGTCCATCAAGTAGCAACAACATGTTTTTTTTGTTTAGTTGTGTTAATTATTAGCCTTAGATTATGTGGCGCGTCTGATATACACGTCCCTTAAACCTGCTGTCATAGCTGCTGTTATAAACAGATCAGCATCTTCTGACTAATCAGATTGGAGAATTCACGAGCACCGTAGTATAACGGATTTTAACGCAATCAGCATGCTCTGAATCTCAAATGCTACTGAGGTTTACTGGTCAGTGAGAAAGAGCATCCATCCATTCATCTATCCATCAATCAATCCATCTATCCCTACCAATATCCATCCATCCATCCATCCATCCATCCATCCATCCATCATGCCATCCATCCATCCATCCATCCATCCATCCATCCATCAGTCCATACCATCCATCCATCCATCCATCATGCTTATCCATCCATACATGCATACTGCACATCCATACAGCCATCCATCCATAACACTTATCCATCCATACCGCCCATCCATCCATAACGCTTATCCATCCATCCATACATACTGCACATCCATCCATGCATGCATAATGCTTATCCATCCATCCATCCATCCATCCATCCATCCATCCATAACTCTTATCCATCCTTCCATCCATCCATCCATGCATACCATTTATCCATCCATCCATACTGCTCATCCATCCATCATCCATCCATCCATCAGTCCATAACGCTCATCCATCCATACCTCTTATCCATTCATCCATCAGTCCATAACGCTCATCCATCCATCCATACATTTATCCATATCCATCCATCCATATATTTATCCATATCCATCCATCCCATTTATCCATATCCATCCATCCATCCATCCATCCATCCTTACTTCTTATCCAGCCATACCATTTATCCATATCATCCATCCATCCTTACTTCTTATCCATCCAGCCATCCATCCATCCTTACTTCTTATCCATCCATCCATCCATCCATCCATCCATCCATCCATCCATCCATCCATCCATCCATCATGTTCATCCACCCATCCATCTGTCCCATCCATCCATCCATCCATCCATCCATCCATCCATGCATACCCTTTATCCATCCATCCATCCATCCATCCATCCATCCATCCATCCATACACTTTATCCATCCATCCATCCATCCATCCATCCATCCATCCATCCATCCATACCCCTTATCCATCCAAATGTATGTGCACAAAACCCTTGTGCACATACATTTGGGTATCTGGAGCCTACCAACCCACAAACTCTGAAATAAAACAATCCATCCATCCATCCATCCATCCATCCATCCATCCATCCATCCATCAGGTCAGCGAGAACAGATTAAAATAATACTGTATAAATAGGTCAAAATAGTGTAAAAGATAAAAGCTTTTATATCATAATTACAAAATATCACCACAGGTCTAGTGTGGGTGTACATGTGTATGTGGGTGTTGTAACCTCTGTATTCTTGTGTGTGTGTGTGTGTGTGTGTGTGTGTGTGTGTGTGAGCAGCAGAATGTCGGTGAACCCCCCCAGCAGTAACGATGCCTGCCTCAGCATCGTGCATAGCCTCATGTGCCACAGACAAGGTGGTGAGAATGAAGGCTTCGCCAAGAGGGCCATCGAGAGCCTCGTCAAGAAACTGAAGGAGAAGAAGGATGAGCTGGACTCGCTCATCACGGCCATCACCACCAACGGCGTCCACCCCAGCAAGTGTGTCACCATCCAGAGGACGCTCGACGGAAGATTGCAGGTGAGGCGCACGTGTGTGTAGGCTGACTGAATTCTCTGCTGGGATTGGTTAGAAAGTGTAGATTAATGTTCTATAATAGCAGCTCAGACGGTTTGTATTAATGTTTCTGTAGTAATAACTTACACGGGCACTTGTTTGATGGAAACTTTGCATAAACGGATTAAGATGTTGTGAGGAGATGTTTATTCAGTGTTTTTGGATCAAGTCTCCAGTGTCAGTGCTTTCAGACACGGGAAAGTCTTCAGGATGGAGGAGATTACAGGTTGTCCGTCCATCCATGCATACCGTTTATCCATCCATCCATACTGCTCACCCATCCGTCCGTCAGTCCATAACACTCATCCATCCATCCATCCATCCATCCATCCATCCATCCATCCATCCATCCTTACCTCTTATCCATCCATCCATACTGCTTATCCATCCATCCCTCTTATCCATCCATCCATGCATGGTTGGTTGGTTCGACAGTACTTGTACTCCCTGTGTTAAAAAAAACAAAAAACTTCCTTTTAGGAGGCAGATGAGCTGTTTTACTTTGGAGTATCCTTCCTACAGTAGACAATCCCATAATTCTGTTCATCAAGTTGAAAAATGTGGCCTTCTGAACGGATATGATTATAATTTTCGTATGTTAGGCAGGGTTTTTGTTTTTCATGGAAAATAAAAACCTTGTGCAAATACATTTGGGTATCTGGAGCCTACCAACCCACAAATTCTGAAATAAAACACCCAGTCAGTTCCTTTTCTTCTGCTTATTTCAGAAAACATGAGCTTCAACAACAAGCTGTTCAGATTCAGCTCCCCTTTATGTGTCACAAGGGGAGGTGGTTAGATTAGAATAATCCTGCCTTCTCAGTTGAATATTTTGAGAACTGACCTTCTGAATGAATATTCACGAGGAAAGTGCTACCTGATTGGCTGGCGGAAGAGGGTGGGGTGGGGTGAGGTGAGCAGTGGCTCATTATCGTTTAAAGGACCAGGCCGTTCCTGAAATCAGCCGCTTTGAACAGGGTGAGAAAGGAGCTGTGGTGTTTTATCCTTGAGGTACACTACCGTTCAAAAGTTTGGGGTCACTTTGAAATGTCCTTATTTTTGAAAGAAAAGCACTGTTCTTTTCACTGAAGCTCACTTTAAACTAATCAGAAATCCACTCTATACATTGCTAATGTGGTAAATGACTATTCTAGCTGCAAATGTCTGGTTTTTGGTGCAATATCTCCATAGGTGTATAGAGGCCCATTTCCAGCAACTCTCACTCCAGTGTTCTAATGGTACAATGTGTTTGCTCATTGCCTCAGAAGGCTAATGGATGATTAGAAAACCCTTGTACAATCATGTTAGCACAGCTGAAAACAGTTGAGCTCTTTAGAGAAGCTATAAAACTGACCTTCCTTTGAGCAGATTGAGTTTCTGGAGCATCACATTTGTGGGGTCGATTAAATGCTCAAAATGGCCAGAAAAATGTCTTGACTATATTTTCTATTCATTTTACAACTTATGGTGGGAAATAAAAGTGTGAGTTTTCATGGAAAACACAAAATTGTCTGGGTGACCCCAAACTTTTGAACGGTAGTGTATTTTCGTCAAAGCATGTCACAGACATTTCATTAAGATGTCAGGGAACTGTATCAGCTTGTGAAAAGTGGTATAATTATGTCACCTTTAAATCAGTTAGTCTCAACTATATTGCTGTTATCTTAAATCTTAAAGCCAGGTGGGTAACTGACAAATAATAGTGATTGTTTATTTAAGATTCTGTGACATTTTTGGCCATTTTGCAGAGTCGCATGCATGCGTGTGGGCGCTGGATACAGATCCTGATTTAAAAAAAAAAAAAAAAAGGCACACAACCCAATACAGTATATCATGTTGCACAGGACAGACTGAACAATAGAATGTGTAATGCATGATGAAGTGTGTGCAGGAGCAGAGGATGTGATTTGTTTCAGGATGACTCAGACTGAATAGGTTAGAGGTGCACATCTGCAGTCCTGGAGGGATGGAGTCCAGCACGATCTGGCAGTTGCTCTGCTAAGAGACACCTCATTTAACTTAGCACTTCATTAGCAGGTTTAGCAATTGTGTTTAAGCTGGGCAATCACCGAACTGTACCAGGGTCTGGCTCTCCAGCACTCTCCAACACTGCACTTGCGCACTCCTGAGGTAGTCTGCTGTGTGTGGGAGCTATTTTTGGTTTGCTTTGTTGCTTTAAATTGATTCCTTTCCTGAACCTTGACACAAGACTGCTTTTTCATGATATTTGCTTTTTTAAGCTGCTAGAATTATGACAGTTTGATTGAATGACTGGGGATATAATCGCTGTTTTTACTATGCGCTTTATTGTAATTTGATGTTTGTTTGGTCTGGTAGTTTGGTGGGGTGTTGTAGTGGTCGTGATCATTTGATCAAGAAAGTCGACTGGATTTTTAAAACGAGACCGTCAATGACGGCGTAGCTCACTCCGGCCCCGTCTAGTCCAGAAGGAACGCTCTAAAGTGAGCCACCTTCCTTGCGCAATAAATGTTGCAAGCTATATCCACTATATACAAGCTATATATAGAAGCGATATCCACCCTAGGAATACCGACCTATTTACCAGAAAGAATCCAAAACGGCGAGGAATTGACCAAGAAGAAGCGATGTTTGTTGAACTGCTCATTAAGGCCTTACTTAATTAGTGCATAACTTCATTAATAATTGTAATGAAGCAAATCTGGGTAGAAGTTCTATGCACCCTAGGTCCCCCTACCTTCATGCCAGAAAGAATCAAAATCGGTGAAGAATTGAGGGAGAAGAACCGATTTGTGTGGAAACTGCTCGTTAGGGATTGATTAATTACTCCATGTCTTCATTATTAATTGAAATCATGCAAATTTGCCTAGAAGCCATATGCACCCTAGGCAGACCTACCTTCCTACCAAAAAGAATAAAAATCGGTGAAGAACTGAGAGAGAAGAAGCGATTTTCGTGAAATGTGGACGACGCCGGACGGACAACACACGAGGGCATAAACTCATCACCTGTTGGCCAGATGAGCTAATAATAATGGCTGATCTGGTAGTTTGATTTGCTCCATTGTTGTGGTTTGATCTGGCAGTCTATCTATCTATAGCTAGTATTTAGCTAGCTAACATCCATCCTTCCATCCTTCCATTCATCCATCTAGATAGATATATAGCTAGCTAGCTAGCTAGATGAATAGATGGAAGGATGTATTTTATTGATCCCCAAATAAAGTTGGACTCCACTCAGTCACTCCGCAGTCACCCAAACAGGATCGAACCCAGGACCCTGGAGCTGTGAGACAGCAATGTGACCCCTGCACCAGCTATTTCCTCTCCTGCCCATCCCTGAATGAAGTGAAAACGGATACATTCACCTACAGCATACAGCATGTGGACCTCATCATGCATTTCGACATCAAGAGAAAAACAAGCTGCTATCTGAAGAGAATAAGTTTTGTTATGTTGAGATCACAAGAAAAAAAAACCCTCCTAGCCTTTCTCGATTGTTTGATCTGGCTAATAAAGAGTTGCATATCATTAGTACGTTACAGTGGGTCAGTAGCTAAGGTTATGACCTTAAGTTTATCGCTCTATATTGCCCCCTAGTGGGAAACCATAGGCCAGCTGTTTTTGTTCAGTCTTTCAGTTCAGTTACAGTCAAGAAGAAATTGGAGCTCAGATGCTAAATTCATTTGATGGATTATTTGGTTACGACCTTTATCAGCCCTGTCCTGCTTTAAGGACTTTAAAGACGTTTGTTGGCAGTTTGATCATATAGTATTTGTACAACCCCAATTCCTAAAAAAGTTGGGACACTGTGTAAAACATCAATAAAAACAGAATGTGAAGATTTGCAAAACCCGAAATTTCACTGAAAATAGTACAAAGACAACATATCAAATGTTGACACTGAGAAATTTTATTGTTTTTTGAAATGTATACGCTCATGACGTGGGTAGCTTGCACATCTGGGAAGGCATCATTAATGCTGAATGATATATACATGTTTCAGAGCAATATGCTGCCATCCAGACAAACTCTTTTTCAGGGAAGACCTTCCTTCTTTCAGCAAGACAATGCCAAACTGCTTTCATGGCTCCATAGTAAAAGAGTCCAGGTGCTAAACTGGCCTGCCTACAGTCCAGACCTGTCTCCTATTTAAAACATTTGCCGTATTATGAAGCACAAAATATGACAAAGGAGACCCCGAACTGTTGAGCGACTGAAATTGTATATCAGGCAAGAATGGGACAGCATTTCTCTTTCAAGACTACAGCAGTTGGTCTCCTCAGTTCCCAAATGTTTACAGAACGTTGTTAAAAGTAGACGTGATGCAACACAGTGGGAAACATGCCCCTGTCCCAACGTTTTTGAAACGTGTTGCTGACATCAAATTCAAATTGAGCATATATTTTTCAAAAAGCAATAAAACTTCTCAGTTTCAACATCTGATATGTTGTCTTTGTACTATTTTCAATGAAAAATTATAAGGTTTCTATGATTTGCAAATTATCGCATTTTATTTTTATTCACAGTTTACACAGCGTCCCGATGTTTTTGGAATCGGGGTTGTATTTTGTTTGATTTGATCTCATAGCCTGATCTTGAGGTTTGATTTGGTACAGCGATATAACATGACTGGAGCAGTGTCACCTAATATTGGTCTGGATTGTGCATTTAAAAAAAAAAAGTTTCCATCCCTCTGTAAGAATCACCGTGTTACTCTGATTTGCTACGGACTGATTGTCTCTGAGCAATTCCAGCGTTATGGGCGTGACACTTGAACTCAAAATGGCAACAAATGACCCAGTGCATGTTTTATTGTCTCCCAGTATTTAAACAGGTGTTGCATATTTTAAAGTGCCATTCCACCATTGGATGTATTCTTTGGCATAAAATACAATATATTTTATGACAACATGACTAGACAGAGAAATCTTTTAGCTTCAAAATGATATATCAAACATAATTTTTTGACAACGACAAGTTATATTAATTTTGCGACCAAAGTCACCTACCCTTTTAATTTCCGCGCGGTAGTGAAACGTGATGTCATCGGCAGGTTACCCTTCTTGTGTACCACGTGTCGGTCTATTTTTAGACCAGGAAACCCCCAAAGTGAGAGAGTCATTTCTCCTCGTATATGGGGGCCAAAAAAATTGCGAAAAATTTTGAGTTAATCTTTCAGTTAGCTAGATTTATTGGTATTAGCTAGATTTATTGGTATTATTTTTATCGCGTTCTATCCGCCATTGCTGATAATATGTGCCACGTCACACGTCACGTGGTACACAAGAAGGGGAACCTGCCGATGACATCACGTGCGGAACTTAAAAGGGTAGGTGACTTTGGTCGCAAAATTAATATACTTGTCGTTGTCAAAAAATTATGTTTGCTATATCATTTTGAAGCTAAAAGATTTCTCTATCTAGTGATACCATTTATATACAGTTAAGGTCAAAATTATTAGCCCCCTTTGTGAAATCAGACATAACCCTTTGTTTATCCATGAAAATGACAATTTCCAAAAATCTGTATAGTTTATATGATTCCAAAAGAGAAAAGACAAAATGGCCACCAAGTTTGATGATTATATTTTATTCATGCTCTGACTTGTAACAAGAAAACAGAAAAATTACATGATCAAAATTATTAGCCCCGACAATCAATAGTCAATAGTGTACCCTTTCTGTGCCACAACTGACATCAACCTCTTTGGATCGTCCTTTACAAGGTTGGCACATGTCTCTGTAGGTATTTTGGCCCATTCCTCCTTGGCAAAGAGCTCCAGCTGATCCAAATTGCATGCTTTTTGGGCATGGACTTTTGTTTTGAGCATGTGCCATAGATTCTCAATGAGATTGAGGTCTGGGTTCTGTGCAAGCCACTCCAGGACCTTGATTTTGGTGTCCTTTAGGAAGTTTTGGACCACTTTTGATGTGTGCTTTGGGTCATTATCATGCTGAAAGACCCAGCGGTGACCTAAGCCTAGACTAAGAGCAGATGTCTTGATGTTGTCCCTCAAAATGTCAACATAATCTTCCTTTTTCATGATCCCATGCACCCAAACAAGGCTCCCTGTGCCTGAGGCAGTAAAACAGCCCCATAACATGATGCTCCCACCACCATGTTTCACTGTGGGAACTGTATTTTTGGGGTTGTAGGCCTCACCCTTCTTTCGCCAAACAAAGGCAACATCCATGTGCCCAAACAGCTCCAGTTTAGCCTCATCAGACCAAAGGACAGACTTCCAAAACTCATCTTTAACTTTCAAATGTGCATGAGCAAAGTTCAGTCTGGCTTTGAGATGCCGCTTTTGGAGTAATGAGGTTTTTCTTGGGCGATGACCTCAGAGCCCTCCACGATGAAGAACCCTTGCTACTGTCTTCCTCGAGATCTCAACCCCAGAAGAGGCAAGGTCAGCAACAATCATTTTGGTGGATGTGTGGGGATTCTTGCCAACATCCTTCATGATTTTTCTCTCTTGGGATTGAGATAATTTGCATTTTCGTCCACATCCAGGTTTGTTACGCACAAAATGGAACTCCTTGTACTTTGCAATGATGCATTGCACTGCTGTTCTAGAGACTGTGAAGTGTCTAGAAATGACAGTATAGCCTTCCCCCTTGGTATGGGTCTCAACTATTTTCTTTCTGAGTTCCACAGTGATTTCTTTTGTCTTCGGTATGGCTTTAAAGGCAGACCCCTCTCAGAAATGTGTTCAACTGCCTCTAGGCCTGTTCCTTCGAGTCCCTGAAGGGGACTATTGAATTATTGAAGTATTGAATCAATACTGATTGGATGTTCAGGTGTTGTCTGGGAGCTAATTCACTGCACAGGTGTGGCTTGAAAGCTGACAGGCTGGTCGTGTGTGTTTTAAAAGCAAGAAAATTGCATGGGGGCTAATAATTTTGACCACCCCATTTTTCACTACATTTGAGATTAAGGATACTTAAATATTAATCTTACATTCCAAAATGCACCAGGTACTATGGAATAACACTTGTACATGGTTGATATTTTAAAATTACATCAATGTTAAAATTTTGGGGAGAATTTTATCGTAATGTTCCAAAATTTCATGGGGGCTAATAATTTTGACCTTAACTGTATGTTGTCAAAATATATTGTATTTTATGCCAAAGAATACATCCAATGGTGGAATGGCACTTTAAGGCTGTACCATACTGGAGAAGTGATAGAACAAGAACAATTCCCATAGTACATCTAGGGCATGCCAGAAAATGCCAAATAAAAGATGCGTTATGGATGTGACAGAAAAAGTATCACTTTTCTTGGGTGACTGTCAGGGGTGTAGTGGGCGTGGTACGCGGGGGTACACCTTCCACCCACTTCTCCCGAGGTGAGATTAAAAAAAAAAGCAACTGTCATTCAATGGCCTGAGTTTATACGCTCTACAGTAAGTGACACGTGCCTTTGTGCTCATCATCAATGCCCCCCCCCAATCGAACGTTACGTAAAATGTAGCGACGCAAAGTAGAATGCATTCTAAATGCAGCCGAGATATTATAATTATGTAAACGGTTGACTCCGCCATTTTAATGGCTGCATGTCATGTATTTTGTATACGCAGGTGCCTCAATCGCGCCAGACTAAATGCTTGATTTATTCGATTGGTGCCTTTTATAATAAATTTCAGCCCATTGCTGGTTTGTATGCGATGTGAGTGAGTGACGTGACTTTTTTTGAACTTCTGGACACATGCTGTAGCTGTTGCCACGGCAGTAAGTAGGCTAGTAAAAATATCGAATTCCGAATGCAGCTCGGCTCAAATGAACATGAATCGAACATGAACAAAGGTGTTTGTGTACCATAATTTCCAATATTTTGGCTTCACGCCTGATAGTCCATGTTAAACCTATGCAAGGTTTATGTTGAGTTCCAGCAGCAGAGTGGTGCTGTCTACGACGATGCATTCGGAAGGAGAAGGCGAATTTGTACCTCTTTAGCCATTTCGGCATATTTATTGGAGACAAAATAAACCGCGGCTTTTCGCCATAACAGTTGGGCTGTACTGACAAACACGAATGAAAATTGCACACATAAAAATGTCTGAAAAAAAGTGTCTTCTTGTGTTGTTAAAAGAACGTAACATTTATACAAATCATTCATACCAAGCATAGGCGACCAAACAAAGGCTACCGCTTCTGACATGATATCAAATCGATGACGTCACGAATCGCGTACCCCCACTTTAAAAATCTCCACTACACCACTGGTGACTGTACATTTTTATCAAACTCTGTGAAATTGTAAACCTAATGTCGAAATGGAGATATCCATTTGATAGAGGGGTCCAAGGTGAATATTAAAAAATCTTTGTTTAAAATATTTTGTATTTCATGCAGAGTTTCGGAAGGAAAAGTCAGCGTTATGGATGTGACGAAATTCCGTTATGGATGTGACGCGTCTGAAATAGACATGGCATATGTTTAGAAAATCAGCAATTTAACCACCATAACCCTTTGAAAAACTCTCTAAATATCAGCTAAAACTATCAAAGTTCTTAAATAATATTTAGGATGGCTGTTGTTTTGCTGTTTTGTGGATTTTAGCATACATTTCTGTGGCTTGTGGCAATAATATAGAATTGTACATGATCAAAGTTGATTTTAGCTTGGGTTTTACATTGTAAGAAAGAAAGTGACATATTAGGTGATCAAAATATTTATTTATGTAGCTATGTATTTATTTGTTTATTGCCTAGGTGATATCTCTGGGAGTGGTTTTGATGTATTACATGTTGCATGGTGAGGTTGACATTTACATGGAATTGCCCCTCTTTAGGACACTTTAGTCCTGTTCTGTATAGCTGTATAGATATGTGGGTTCTTTGAGGCTTTCTGAATGACAGCATTGATTCCAAAGGCTTTTTGTTCATCTGTCACAGATCAGTCATCATATTTGTGTGTGTGCTGCTTACTGTGATGTCTTGTAGCAGTCAGTAATCATGGGTAAAGCTGAAAGCTCGTCCATTTCAGAGATATGTTTCAAGAACTTGCCGGCACTTATTAACTCCCTGGTATCCCTTGCCAACAGTAGCCATGGCAACCAGGTGATTAAGAGCAGAACTGTCGTGTGATTACATTTGATTAAGAAGTTCGATGTCCGGCTTGATTACAGCGTGAGGTATAACATCAGCGAGATAGAGAGAGAGACAGAGTGGAAGATTATCTTATGCCTGGGAGACAAAGAGATCGAGGGATGTTGAGAGCGAGACGGAGAGAGATGGAGAAATGGCGAGGCCATGAGGGCTGTTTTGTCTGAAATCCAGGAAGGACATGGGGCTAACTTAATGCCATCTATTATTTTGCCATGTGATGAAGGTGTGATGCTATTCAGACGACACAAAAGCAATCTGGCGCGTGCATATGGGCGTGTGGGCGTCCATGTTCTCTCGGCATCCAGAGTTCCTTCCTGACTGAAGACATCGTGCCTCACCTCGGGCGACCTTTCTTCACAGTGTGAAAGAGGAGATGAATGAAGTGAAAGAGGGAGAGAGGGTTTGAAGAGAGAGACGTTAAATAAAAGCAAACCGAGAAAGAGAACAGGGACGGAGAGAACATTCTGGATGCTTTATAATCCATATAAGGCATATATATGAATGTGAGTCCATATATGGTTGCGGGGACGTAGAATAAACTCCAGAAGTATTGGCACCCAGTCGAAAATGTCCATGAACATATTGTATAATATATGTGTGAAGCAAAATATTGGCAGTATAATAGAATATATTGAACAGTTACTCCACGAAATCGAGTCGTACATGAGCTGATCGGCTATAAGCCACGTACGACGAGAGTGAGTGGAATAACTGTTGTTTAATGACAGGAGCAATTTGTGAAAAATGCAATAATAATAATAATAATTCTTGAAAGGCGGCACGGTGGTGTAGTGGTTAGCGCTGTCGCCTCACAGCAAGAAGGTCCTGGGTTCGAGCCCCGGGGCCGGCGAGGGCCTTTCTGTGCGGAGTTTACATGTTCTCCCCGTGTCCGCGTGGGTTTCCTCCGGGTGCTCCGGTTTCCCCCACAGTCCAAAGACATGCAGGTTAGGTTAACTGGTGACTCTAAATTGAGCGTAGGTGTGAATGTGAGTGTGAATGGTTGTCTGTGTCTATGTGTCAGCCCTGTGATGACCTGGCGACTTGTCCAGGGTGTACCCCGCCTTTCGCCCGTAGTCAGCTGGGATAGGCTCCAGCTCGCCTGCGACCCTGTAGAAGGATAAAGCGGCTAGAGATAATGAGATGAGATGAGATAATTCTTGAAAAATAAAAAAGATACATTCTTACCATCAAATACTTTCATTCCATATTTTGTTGCGCTTTTTTTTATTTTTTGATGTTTTGTTTTCGAGTAGAGTTTTTATTTCGGCCTCGGTTGGTTCAGCAACGCACGCCACCATTTGGAGGCACGGTGGTGTAGTGGTTATCACTGTCGCCTCACAGCAAGAAGGTTCCGGGT